>NC_136492.1:130999518-131152018 GCF_053919585.1 Euprymna scolopes
TATATATATATATATATATATATATATATATATATATATATATATATAATTTTAAAAAAATCCTCGTGTGAATGGAAACTGAGCTAACATTCTTGGATTTGCATTTTTTAATTATACCGTAATTGGATAGTTTACCTTTCACCAGACCATCCATTCACTTTAAGTCACTTTTTTCTATCTCCTCTGCTTTACTTTTTGTCATTAACTAAGATCATTGACTTACTTTCATCAAAAATAGCACAATCTACTTCAGTGTGTATTTCTCCTCACACCACGACTTATTTTTGCAACCTCCTCTTTAGATTATTACAGGTCTTAATATTCTGTCTGGTCCGGTTTGTATTTCTCCTCACACCACAACTCTTTTTTGCAACTCCTTCTCTGTCATAAATAGCTGAATAATGAGAAAATCTGAAATTTTTTTACAAAAATTTTACAATAACTTTTTAAGATTACATTTTTTAAACATCTTTCGAATAGAAATATGCAGTAGAAAACGAGAAAAACAAAGATAAAAATTTCAAAATGACTGTATAATTGTTTACGCTCAATAGTAGTCCTCGCAAGCGAAAGTCTTTGTTATTGTTATTCTATTATTATTATTATTATTATTATTATTATTATTATTATTATTATTATTATTATTATTATTATTATTATTATTTAAACCATTTTGTGGCCGGTTCTTTCACTCGAGGTCATATATATATATATATATATATATATATATATATATATATATTTATAAATATATATATATATATGCTCTTATATAAAATAGATTTTATGTACGTGTGGTCTGATATCTTTTTGTATGGTGTCGGGAAAGGCTAAGCAACTTTTTTTTAACTTCAAAGAACACAGGGTGAGGCCCTGTGTTTTTACAAGCTTCTTGGTTTGACCTTTACCCCTGTTTTGAAATGAAACACGTACATCAAGCCTGTTGCCAACGTCGCTGGAAAGATGGTGGGATCCTTCTACCGCTCCAGAAGATATCTCACTACTGATGCAATTCTCTATCTATATAAAAGTCAAGTACGTCCAAGGATGGAATACTGTTGCCATATCTTGACTGGAGCTGCTAAAAACAACCTATCCTCCCTGTACAGAGTAAAAATAGACTTCGTGGCTTAGTGGGGGAGATTATCTTTTTCTCTAACCTTAAACCTCTCTCTCACAGAAGAGACGTTGCGAGCCTATCCTTGTTTTATCGTTATTTCCATGGCAGGTGCTCGTCTGAACTCCAATCTCTAGTCCCCCCCGCCAATCTTTCACGAAAAACAATCGTCTTGCTGAATCCAATGTCAACAGTTTCCCCCACTCTTTATCTGTGCCTAAATCAAAACGTGGATTCCATGAACAAAGCTCCTTTCTTAGAACTGCACGCCTGTGGAACTCTTTTCCATCTGACTGCTTCCCACCTGACCATAACTTGGATGTGTTCAAGCCCAACGTTTACAAATTCCTAATGAACCGCCTCCTTAAGTAAACACTTCATCAAATCTCCTCACTAACGTATTGTACTTGCAATAACCTTAATCCCTTAGTGGCTTCCGGCCCTTGATAAGTGGTGATCACTGTGTAAAAAAAAAGCCCGACTGGTGCTGGACCGGACTCCTGCTCTACTACCTTTCTGGGTATCCGAAACTGTCCTAGTGCCTGTCGGACTGAGGTACACAGCCTCGAAAAATTGTTAACATGTTCAGCGTAAGTAAAAAAAAGGTTGTATGAAGTGTGAGTAATGTTTTTTTTCTGTGTATATAAAAGTATCGGTCAAATAAAAACCAATAATTATTAGCGTATTATAAATATATAAATAACAATTTTTTTTTAATGGTAACGTGTTCTCTGTGACTAGAGTTTATACATACTTTTCGGTCCAAACCATTCTAAGAGATATGAAAAATAATGTTTGACAAAAGAAGGCATCATCAAGTATGATGTTCTCGCTGATGAACCAAATAAATGATTAAATTTAACTCGTAAATTTTAGTTTTAATAAAAGTAATGTATTTGTTTGTCTTTCCAAACAATGCTACTAGATTGTGTTTTATAGTCAATATGGAACCGACGTTTGTTTTAAAAGCCGTGTCTTGCCTACCATGTGCTTCCATAATTAAACCTGTTAAAACTTCCATCACATGCCGGCATGTTTTACTATTCATGTGTGGTATTTTTGTCTCTTTTTCCTTTCTTATTACTTTGCTGTAACGTAGCTTCACGCACCAACTCAGGCATGTGTATATGTTCTAGGAGGCTTTTCAAAAACGGTCTTCTAATTTTCTTAACAGGATCACATCTAATTTCAAGTAAGTAGAAGTTAATTTAATACAAATTATTTTCTTTTAATTTGTATGCGTAACGGCCTATGTAGAATTAATTTTTATTTTATTTTATTTCGCGCCTCAGATTTTATAGACTAATATAATAAAATATTTAAATGCAATAAAAAGAATGAATGGAGGAAGGAAAACACGAAAAAGAAAAATATATGGTATCACCATCCACCAGATGTGAAGATAGTTTTTAGTAACACTGTTTTACACCTTCAACTTTCGGCACACAAATAATGTCGCTCATGGATGGATATACTTTTTACATATTACATGAGAAAACATTAAAGTCTCAATGTGCTAGCAATATAAAAATCACGCTGCTTGAAGGTGTGGTGCGATGCCCGCTGATCAAAAGACAACTTTAATTGGCTACTATCACTCTACGAACATTTATTCCTGAAAATTGAAACTATCATCCTTTAACAATCCAACAACTGGAGAATAGAGGCATGAACCACCAAACTTGAAATGTGTTTGAGTGGGCTAACTGTAAGCATAAGAGATGGAAGAATACACAAATTACAGGAAAGATACCCCAGCATACATCTACCAAAAAGTGTTCTTAATCTGATGGATCAGAATAAGTGTACACATATTATCAGCAAAGGTTTAAGTAAAAACGTGTTTAGTAGGTGCTATTGTAACTTGCCCCAAGAAAGCATGATAAATCCGCATTTCCTGCAATAACTAGAACTGAAATGTATAATACGTGCCAGAGTTTTCATGTCTAACTCTTTATAATCTCATGCGAGGGCACACACTATGAGATAATTCAAATAATTTCATGAGAATATGCTTCGAAAAGGTCGTGTGATTATTATTGTAATATCTGTGATTTGGTGTGTACATCTACAGGCGTTTTCACAAGACATTTAAAGATGCCTAATATTTATCTCACCAGAGCAACCGAATTTCGCAAGTTTCCATGTAACAGTTATACATTTCGAATATACACACATGCATATATACATACACACGCACACACACACACACACATATATATATATATATATATATATATATATATGAGTGTGTCTATATATTTGAATGGGTACCATCCCCATGTAGAGAAATCATTACGTCTTAACTATACAAATAAAAAGGCGTACACGAATATACACCTCAATATTAATATCTAAGATTATATGAAGCATTTCCGCTTAAGTAAATATGTTTTAATGAAATAATAGAAATATTTAATGTTTCCACATTTTTTGTGAGATGTATTATGTGTAATGCTTTTTTCCAGGTCTTAAGTAAGGGTTTAATAAACGTGCATCCAAATTTACTTATACACAACATGTTTTGTATTTCCATGCTTATTGTGCCACTATCTTATTACAGATATCTGTTTCTGAGTTCTTTCTAATATATCCCTTTACATTTTACACACTCCCAATAGTAATAATAATAATAATAATAATAATAATAATAATAATAATAATAATAATAATAATAGTTTGAAATGCAACACATAAAATCGCTTGCAAATATGTTTCCTATTGTGATCTGTTCTACGTAGCTGATATAAAATCCAAAATTTCTAATTGAATACAGCAAATCTTTTATTCTAAAAAAAAACATTATCTTTTACAACCCAATCCACAGTAAATCCGCAAATAAATCCAGCCACCACGTTTACATTCAGTATGGCTCTCTTTAAACAGCAGAATTTAAGCTACCGTTAAGTGACTCGTCAATTTACGCATTTGGAATCTGTGGGATGTGGACAATAAACGCCATTCCTACTGGACAAAAATATTTAACGAAGACTGCCCTTTTAAAGTAGTACGCGGGACTTCGTATAGTGTCCTAAGTAATTTTTAAGAACGGGAAAATGTATTATATATTTACTAGCAGAGCTGAACGCCGTTGCCCATGACCGTACAAACACTGAGAAAATTGAAGTGAGTTTTGAATGTATTTGTTATTCATAGGATAGAGAAGGTTTGCATGCCTTCCAATCACTGCTTTTCTGAGAGAAAATATTTCACCTAACCTATGATGGGTATTATATATATATATATATGAAATAACTGTACTTTACCTAGGATAATACCTTACAGCATGCATATGAAATACTTTTACCTTCACGATGACTGTTAATGTACAACATATATTAACCAGGCTACGCAGAGTCTTCATAAAGTATATATTTCTACCTATCTTATCCAATGCCCACAGCACGCCGGGTTTCTGCTAGTAAATACTTCGAACAATGTAATCGAATACGAGCTGACGATTGGAATTCAGGCCAAACTTCATTCCTATGTCATTGGTAAAGGCGTATACTGCCTGCAGAAGTTTATGTAGATATGTGTCAGAGCTGGTAAAAAGTTCATGCATGAACATGATAGTTTACTCGATGACGTCCATGACTCAAATTGTAGGGGCTTGATGTATTGTTCAGAAGCTTGCTGAATGGGTCTATTGCAAAACAGAGGAGTACGCGGGAAAAGCTGTCACCTTGGAATATTCTCTTTTTTATTTTAACTTCAGGGATGATGGTCTTTCCTCCATTGTCATTGTCACATAAACATATTGTGGTCTTCCACATTTGAAGATGAGCCGCCAGTGCTTTTCTAATGTCTGGGTTGACCTTGTATAATTCAACGCACTCAAGTAACCATGAGTGTGGCACGCAGTCAGATACCTTCTGATAATCGACCAATGCCATGCTCAGGTTTCTTTGCCTCTTCCTCCAGATTTCTAAGATGATCTTGTTGATCAATAATAGGTATTTAATACTGAGGCGTTTACTTCTGCACTGTCTTCTCTTTCAAAAGGTATGTTCCAGAAGATAGGTGATCATATATAACGTCGGTTACCAGAGCAGTGAAAAGCTTGTACAGAGTTGTTAGACAACATATTGATCTGTATTTATTTGGAAGAGATGTCTCTTTGGTATAAGGTACGAGGCTGGTGACAAGGGCGGTATGGCTTCTTCATCTCTTAGACTTCTGCTTAAGCAATCACTGTAGTGACGATGGAGATCAGTCAATTGTTTCAGTCTAAAGTTTTTGACATTGTCGATGTCAGGTGCTTTGTGGGTGGATAATTGTCCTAGTCCTCTTGTTACTGTACAAGGAATATAACTGGTTCTAGCAGCTTAGGCTTGGTTTCGTAATAATATCTTCACCCCACTGAGCTTCTTGATTGTATTTAACTCCTTTATTTCTTCTTTGATGACCTGTGTGAAAATACTTGTGAATTACTACTACTACTACTACTACTACTACTATTACTACACCTACTACTACTGCTGCTGCTGTTGTTAATGCTTCTAATACCAATAATATAAAAATATAATTTATTTTGAGTATGAGTAATAGTAGTAGGAGTAGTTGTGGTAGTAATATACTAGTATTATTTATTACTCCCGAGAAAAGTGTTTGATCACACTCTCTAGCAATAAAATGGAAATCAGATTGATTAGTGTAGAATAGAATGTAATAATCAAAGAAGAAAGCGCCGTGTGTGCGTGTTTTGTGCGTCTATCCAACTTACCTTCGGATGGGATCTTAGAGAGAAAGAGAAATTAAAGATGCCAGCAACTGATTTATAAAGTGTAGTCTCGTGGAATCTCACGAGATCTCATCTTCCACTGCACACGTATGTGCAAATGGGATATATTCAGTTTTCTAATAAAATGCCTGTTGGCATAGGCAGTGGGGAGAACACGTGAGGGAAGTTGAGAAGTTGACAGTACCGAATTCTAGCTGAACTTTTTCTTACTGTATTTATTTCCTTTTGTTTTGTTGTTTACCAGCCCATTAAACTGCAAGTAGTATTAGTAAAAGTAGGAGTAGTATTAATAGTAATATAGTAGTAGTATTTCTTAATCCCCGAGAAAGGGTTGGATCATAAGCCCTAACAATAAAATGTGTCTTTTCACCGGAATCTAATTAACAGTCTGTCTCTTCTGATTTCTATTATTTTTAATTTAATAAAAATACTGTTGGAAATGCATCTATATAATTGCACAGCACGTTTTCCCCTGAATGCTTTCCAGCGATATAGTTTATTACTTGTTGCTACTCTAAAAAAACGCTCACTTGTATATGTTTCCCTGCTCCATTTTTTTCGTTTAGATCAGTGCACATTTATCATATCAGAAACATTCGTGTTTAATGGCTATCTTGGTTGCAAAACAGTCGCTCTATAGTACGCGTAGTATCGCATACACTTATATAAAATTTCTAATCTTACGTTTGGGTATTTTAATAAATTCTTGTTAAACAATGTAAAACTATTGGGTATGGCCTTTAATTAGGGTGTATCCAAGTGTTGAATTTTCTACTTATACATGGTGATTTCTAGGGTTCTTTTTACTTCCGTTCTTATGTTGATTTCCTTACGTAAAAATGCCCTACTATATGACTTCTCTAGTACGATTTTATTAAAAATTAGTTTGTCTATGCTTGTTATATACTACCCTTTTGAGGTAGTATATAACAAAGAAATATGCATGTT
The DNA here is from genome assembly GCF_053919585.1 of Euprymna scolopes. Lineage (NCBI taxonomy): Eukaryota > Metazoa > Mollusca > Cephalopoda > Sepiida > Sepiolidae > Euprymna > Euprymna scolopes. The sequence continues at coordinate 131,006,328 of NC_136492.1, forward strand.
TGTATAATTCAGATTTCAATCCGCTACTTGATTAATTTGATTGTTTTTTTTCTTTTGCAAGTATTTTTATGAACAAGCGTTTATGTTTATATTTCTATTGTATATATTATTTCTTTTACAAAAAATACTCGGCTTTAAAATTTACACTTGCGTTTCTATCCTCACTATCACATAGCAGTCTCATTAATAACGAATCTCACGAGCATTTTAATATTTTAATCTTTGTTTTATGAGCAGGAAATACGACGTTGCGTTGTTGCAAACTCGTTTTACGATTGATTTATTAAGAGTAAGGATATATTACATAAATGGCGTTATATAAATTATTCTCTACCTTTCTTAACCATCTGCACTGTTCGTGAAGCCATCTGTTTGTTTTATTTTCTTTTGGTCTGTTGATTTTTTAAACCATTCATTGTATGATAATGCAATAGGGTAAGATTTTTATATACATGACGTTAGAAAGTTTTAGGAGATGAAGTCTCATGAGTTTCATTCTTCTTTGGCTCATGCATGGTTTTTGCATGCGTTTACCTCGTATTATTACACGGAGATAACCTTGGAGTAATTCCTGTTTCAATACAGTTTGCCCTCATGTACAGGGTTCATCGATATTTATCGTTTTAATGTTGTTTTTATTATATGCACTCATGGCTTTACGGTAGTGTTTCCTAGCATGTTTACTGGTTTGACGAATTACAAATTCATTTCCCAAAAGAGTGCCGACTTACCATGGTAGTCAGTTTGATCCTACAAAGCTTTACTACGAATTGTTTTAATATTCTCAAGATATATGCACTAATTCAGCAGTGGTTAATCTTTTAATTATTTTAATGGGGGTGTATGAATAATAGCTAATTACGTTCATTTTAGAGATTCGAATTAATAATTTTGTAACCCCTTTTCTTATGAAGTTCTCTAGAACCCCTGTTGCCTGGAAACTCGGCTCTAATCATCTGGCCCTTCTCAGAATTCTGCATGCTGAAAGCGAATATCGACGCCGAATGCAGAACGAAAGACAGACACGTGAAATTCTACTCTACGAGAGTTATTAATGAACACTGTTTTTACCAATATCTCTTCACAGTCAGCGTCAGGGAAGCCGGGTGTCCACACGATCTGTGCTCCTTGGAATCAAAAAGTAATCTGCCTAACTTTCGAGCGAATCGGCCCGATGTCGTTGGGGTGGAAAGTTTCCCCAGCTAATACAAACCCCGCTACGTATATAAAGAAACCCCCCAGACTGCGGGTATGCACTTCAGCCTGGGGTCTGAGATTCAAGTCAATAATAAAATCCCATGACCTATAAGGCACGACTGCCAGTAAAGGCATCTGGCGTTGAGTTCGTCAAGGGCAGACAGTGTTATGTTATTGTTTTAAGTTCCCTGTCAGCAGTTTAAATGCAATATATATATATATATATATATATATATATATATATATATATATATATATATATATATATGACTTCCAAACAATATCTATTTTGACAATGAAGTAAAATATATTTTTATATCGCTTACTTTAAGTGTCGGGATATCTGCTGTTACACGGGATCAATTAAAGCTATATTAGCATACCCGGCTCCCTAATGAGGGCAAGCCGCTCCCTCAGGTTGATAACGTTACACTTAATCGAAATAATAAAAAAACCTTCAAGACAGAGAATCGTTTAATTGTCAATTGAGTATAATACATTCTTTATATATTTTTCAATGCCTTATCTGATCTAACATTAATATTTTATACACCCGATATTCAGTATCACTTGTAAAATATCACGCAATATATTAAATTTGTTAACGTTGAATAAAGCTTCATTAGTGGTTCTAACTTCATCTGAATTCAGAACTTTAACGGAATGATTGTTGCAGAGAATTTATTTGTGTCTACACCTGATTATATTAAGAAAAACATTGACGCAGCCTGCATTCCAATTACTTGGATTTTGTTGTTTATACAATGTAAACTATAGCAATAGTGTGACATATTTTTCAAATTTACTTCTAATGTGTATGTTTAGATTAGAATTCCTTCTAAACACTCCACAAGCAAGCATATGTTCACTCAAGTCATACGTGTGTTCCAGTCACACCATTCTCCAGAACAAACGAACATATTTACTGCAGTAAATTTATTTGTTATTTATTGTATTTAAAGATTCGTGAAAAACAATCATTAACTAATTTCTGACTTTTTTCTGTGCTGCATATAATCATACGTGTTTTTATTATCAGTGTATCTAAAGAGCAAAAACGTTGGCATCTTAAATTTACAAATGACACAGGTGCGCTTGAAATATACTGATTAAAAAAAAGTACCAATGTTTATCATCGGGAGACATTAGACTTAACCTACCAACTGCTGCCCCTATCCACGTTGCCCTTCGAACACATTTTGATTATATATATATATATATATATATATATATATATATATATATATATATATATATATATATATATATATATGTGTGTGTGTGTGTGTGTGTGTGTGTGGATAGATATATTGATGTAGATATATAAACATAGATAGAGATATACATATATTGTACCAGATATATACTAAAAGCATTATGTTCCTTCCGTGCTCACTTAACCTAGCGTACGTGATAAATGGCTAAATAACTTATTGAATGAATATATAAAACCAGTATATTCGATTAAGAATTCTATAAATGATAAGTAACCATCTATAATCGAAGAAAAACCATCTATTTTTCAACAATTAATGATAGGCGCGAATTGTGAAATTTAAGAAAAATAATGGATTTGCTATATTTTAGAAAGGTTTCATGCTTGACAATCAAACCCGAATCAATTTAATCAATGTAACCTATACGCATGTCGATATATATATATATATATATATATATATATATATATATATATATATATATATATATACGTATATATATATATATATATATATATATATATATATATATATATATGAGTGTATGTGTATGTGTATGGGTGTCAGCCCTTTAAGACAGTCGTTTCGTATGGTGCATCCCTTTCAGTTGAATTAAGTATCTCAATTAAGCTCTTATGCACCGATCATCATATAATGATTAGATCACACTGACTCATGTTGAACAATGCCAAAATAAAACGTTTACACTTTAACGTTATCTTACACAGTTAATGTTAGCCGAATGGATACGGTCTTTGCTAATGAAGCCAAATACGTCTTCTGTCGCCGGGTTCGAATCTATCGACTTATTTCAATCGTAACACCCTACACTGAAGCTTTCCGAAATGAAGACACACTAGTGTCTGTAGGTATTTAATGATTATATATATATATATATATATATATATATATATATATATATATATATATATATATATATGCGTGCATGCATACAAGTATGAGGAACAAATGAATAATTCCATTTTTTTTTTATTACATTTTCACCCCAAGCAAGGCACATTGCCACTTTGGTGTAGGGGGCTACTATCAGGGGAAACATCTACTGGGGTACTATGTAGGGATTACGGCAGCGAGATGTTGGTTCACGTTGCACTTGAACTTATGCATGTCAGTACAGTTGAGGAAGCAGTGACCGGGAATGGAATTCCAAAGTCTAGCAGTTCTGGGGAAGAAACTACTGGAGTAGAAATATCTTTTACATCTAGGGATCTCTACAGTGTGGGGGTGGGATTTTGCAGCTTGTCGGGTCTGTCGAGGGTTTTCACGTCGTGGGGGCACAAGTGCTTGCAGTTCTTCAGAGCATTCACCATTATAATACTTGTAGAACAGGCAGAGGGATGCAACGTTTCGACGATGGGACAGGGGCTGAAGTTTAGATGCCAGTTTAGGGCCTATCAGATTTGCGGATTGTTGCTTATATTTTTACATGTACCTTAATTTCTCTTGCCTGATGATATCTTATATGATTGAATTACATTAAAAGTTATATATACATATATAATTTTTAATGTAAGTACCGTAATATCTTTCTACGGTGTGCAGATTCTTTCAATCATATAAGATATCATCAGGCAAGAAATATTAAGGAACACAATTGAAATGCTTATAAACCTATTCAAATTATGAGGAGAGCAAATTCGCCATGAGCGGCGATGGGCGAAATTAAAGTTAGTTGTATTAATATTGGGATTAGAACTTTAATTTTGCCCATAGCCACTCATGGCGAATTTCTCTCTTCAAAATTTAAAACGATGTTAAACCTGTTATGTTTTATTGCAATAATTTATCTTGCCTGATGATATCTTTTTTTTTACACAGTGATTACCACTTATCAAGTCCCGGAAGCCATTAGGGATAAGGGTTATTGCAAGTATATTAAGTTAGTGAGGAGATTTGCTGAAGTGTTTACTTAAGGGGGCGGCTCATTAGGAATTTGTTAACATTGGACTTGAAGGCATTCAAGTTGTAGTCCGGAGGGAAGCAGGCAGACAGAACAGAGTTCCACAGGAGTGCAGTTTTTATAGGATTGAAACAGTCTGCACATGAGTGCAAGATATGACTGTATTTAAATTAAAAAAAAATTAAATAAAATATAATTTGCTCCTTTATTATTGAGCACTATCAACAACCCTCATCCTCATTTAAATTCAATTATTTTTCATTTTTGTATATGTTATCGCCAAAAAATATGTATATATATATATATATGTATATATATATATATATATATATATATATATATATATATATATATGTGTGTGTATGTGTGTGGGGTGTTGGTGTGTGGGTTAGTGAATATAGAATGGTTCTTTTATTAAATAAAGGTGTAAGAACATTAAGTTGAGGAATAGAGAGGCATCTTTATAACAAAGTATTCTGAAGCCTAATGCTTCTCATCAGGAGAATAAAGAAGATGCTAGGTAACATAATGGGGATGTGACGTCTGGCGTGGGATTCATCCAATATAACCAATGAAAATATTGATGCTATCTGGCCCCATGCTCCAAACATTTTCTGCATTGTAATGCCCTAGCGACCGAGATTATAATGGCATCTTATAAATTAAACATTCTCAATTCTAAACCGAAGATAATTTGTAGTTGCAGGCACAAAAGAAAATTCGAATACCGAAATAAAAAAAACAGTCGAAAAAACACCACCTGACAAGAATTAATATATATATATATATATATATATTAATATATATATATATATATATATATATATATATATATATATATATATATATATATATATATATATATATATATATATATATATATAACCTCTTAGGCTATATAGGTAGAAATTTAATACCCACTAGTGCCTTTCTCCTATCAGAGTGCTAATATAACTCTATTTTTGTCCCGCTGCTCTCGCCACAAACTTTTAATTGTGAAATATAAAGTATTAGTACATTCTCCTAATATTAAACTCAAATATATCTTTACAACATAAAACCTACGTTTACTGACCCCCCTTGGAAGATCGAATTAATGATACAACTCTTTTATTCGTAATATTTCAGACTATTATCTCCAATCAAATTTACAATTTGCCACACTTATCATTTAATTCACCTATTAATCGACCCTATTAAGCGGTTCGCGCTAGTTATACATAGACGGCGTCCCCATCAATTTAAATTCAAATATTAATACAAAGTAACGGTATCATACCCACCTCATTAGTTACTCCTTAAAATCTCCTCCGGATCTCCCAATGCATTAATACATGAACACTCTATCACATGACGGCCTATGTAATACTTTTCACAACATTCATTAATTCTCATAACATCACATTATAACCATAGTCTTCTAATAAGAAATGCTGGACTAACCGGTACTTTTGTGCAATTCTACTTTATTCATCGTCATATTATTTCACCTTCTCAATTATGCTGTTGCCATCTGGGCTGCGTCTATCGACTAAAAACGAACCCTGTATAAATTCTATAAATCTTACATACGGATAAAATAGGATCGCCAATCATCCACTTATATACCTCCCCTTGAGTCTTACAAACGAAACCACCAACAGCATTAAAGAATATGACAGAACCCCTATATATACATTTTTACATTGCGATTAATATAATACGCTCCTCCTTTTTCTTGGAATTCGATATAATTCCTCCGAACAACATCAATATTTTCATTGATTTTTTTTTAATTCCTGGTGAAACCCACGCTAGACGTCGCCTCCATATTATTTTTACCTGCATCTTCTCTACTCGTCTGATGAGAAGCATTAAGCTTCGTAATACCATGATATAAAATGCCCTCTACCCCCCCACATTTGAGTAAACCTTTATTAATTAAATGAAACTTCTATATTCACCGCGATATTGTGTTTGTGCCTTCATTGCCCACTCTTATTGTTTCCTTTACAAGCCCCAATGAAATTTATTGAGCCTAAAATTATCCGGTAAGTCTCTTTTGATTGAAGTCAATTTACTTTATTCTTCTAACTCTCGTAGCTATATATATATATATATATATATATATATATATATATATATATATATATATATATATATATATATATATATATTGCAAAATATGCATATATACACACATATATATATATATATATATATATATATATATGTTTTTACACCGTGGTCACCAGTTATCAAGGCCCGGAAGCCACGCAGCGATAAGAATTATTACAAGTACATTACGTTAGTGTGGAAATTTGATGAAGTGTTTACTAAAGGGGGCGGTTCATTAGGAATTGGTTAACGTTGGACTTGAACACATCCAAGTTGTAGTCAGGTGGGAAGCAGGCAGACGGAACAGTTTTCCACAGGCGTGAAGTTCTAAGAAAGAAGCGTTGTTCATGGAATCCACGTTTTGATTTGGGAACAGATAAAGAGTGGGAGAAATTTTTCTCAGTGGATTCGGCTAGACGGGTGTTTTTCGTGAAGAATTGACGAGGGGGGGCAGAGATTGGAGTTCAGACGAGCACCTGCCATGGAAATAACGATAAAATAAGGATAGGATCGCAACGTCTCTTCTGTGGGAGAGAGGTTGAAGGGTAGAGAAAAGGGCATCCCCCACTAAGCCACTAAGTCTATTTTGTACTTTGTCAAGGCAGGGTAGGCTGTTTTTAGCAGCTCCAGTCCAGATATGGCAACAATATTCCATCCTTGGACGTACTTGGCTTTTATAAAGATATAGAATTGCATCAGTAGTGAGATACCTTCTGGAGTGGTAGAAGGATCCCACCATCTTTCCAGCGACCTTGGCAACAGACTTGATGTACGTGTTCCATTTCAGATCAGGAGTAAAGGTCAAACCCAGAAGCTGGTAATATATATATATATATATATATATATATATATATATATATATATATATATATATATATATAAGTGTATATATAAATACACATATGAATATAAGCATCTACTCTCGCTTATGTATATATATATATATATATATATATATATATATATATATATATATATATATATATATATATATATATATATATATATATATGATGGACTCTCCCGTCGATTTCGACGTATGATGTTCGGACAACCCATATTTCTAAAACTCATTTATGCTTTTGCCCCTGATGACTTTTTAGACAAGCAAGGTACTTGCAGACAAGGCTACAAATAGAACATGAATGTGGATTTAATGCTCCAGATATTGATGCGGCTGGTAGTCGTTTTGCTCTTACTCTGTTTTCTTTCAGTTGCCTTAAGCTTTCAGATTGAAACCTCTGGAGACCTTCAAAACACCTTGATTTCCATCCTTTTCGGTCATTCATCTCATTTTCAAGACCCTGTATGGTATGTTCACTGCAGACAAGTTACTCTTCAACTTGTCCTTGTACCTAAGCCAAGGACGTCCGACAATTCTTTTACCACCCTCAAATTGACTGTACATCGCAAGTTTTGGAATTCTGTCATCGGGCATCCTCAATACATGACCAGCTCACCGCAATTGCGATTGAATAAGGAATAATTCAATGCCAGATAGTTTGCATTTTGTGAATATATCGGCATTTGATACCTTGTCGCGGAGGCTAAGACCACATATGGAGCGGAGACAGCTTTTGTGGAAAACGTCCAGCTGATTAATGTGATGTCTGTATGGAGTCTATTACTCAGATACATAAAGAAGAATGGAAAGAACAACAGCACGATAGACAAAGATGTTTGTGTCTAGTCGAATAAGGTTCTTCTTGATCTATTTTCAGCCGCGTGCAATGCCTTTGGCCTGACAATTAGTATAAGGAAGACTGAGGTAGTGCATCAGCCACACCCTTCCCTAAAACAAGTTGAAGGTGTAAAGCAGAATCCACCAGAGTATAGATTTCCTGCGCGCAAGCTGAAAGTCGACGGTCATGATATCAATTATGTCAAGTCCTTTCCTTACCTTGGTAGCAAGGTGAACTAGGGCGGTTCTCTTGATGATGAAATTGCCAACAGGATTGCTAAGGCCGCTTCTGCCTTTGGATGTCTTCGCCATCGCTTGTGGAACGAAAGGGGTATTCGACTAGACACAATTAATATATATATATATATATATATATATATATATATATGTATAAATACATATATATATATGTATAAATATATATATATATGTATATATATATACATATTTATATATATATATATATATATATATATGTGTATATATATCGAAGAAGAACTAACCGTCGTTGACAAGGTTAAACATTTGCTTTTAAAAGTCAAGTAATTTTATAATAGTATGGAAGCTTAGTAAAACACGTTGTGCATATACTAAGAGTGGGTGTGGCAACGAACGCAAAATATTACGAAAAGTAAAGTTAAACTCCAAATTTATAACATGGTTTAAATTATCTACCTTATTCTTACTGGATATAGCAGTAAAGTTAATCTTAAATAACCTGAAAACACTAGTCACTAGTTGAATTACGCTAAGTCTGCAATGCCCAAATGGCATCTTGTTTTAAACATTGTAACTACTTAAGACAAACTAATGGCAACTTCCATACTACCAAATTTATACTTATATTGCAAATACGTTTTATTAGTTGCAATCAGGTTTCAAGGAAGTTTGAAATTTGTCAGCTGTTCGATCTCCAGGGAGGAAAGTTGCAGTAATTCTAGATCTAGCTCAAATTTAGTCTATTTCATTTCTATGTGTTTCACCAGCAATTAATGAATGACAAAATCAGTCTTACTTCCTCTAGTGAGTCTTAAAATATCATTTTTATTTTCATATCTGTCACATAATCATAATGATTGTTCTATATGAATATTGTTTCATTGGTTATAGTTTAAGTACGTTGGAATCAATGAATACTGCCAGCGAATCATTAATATACGAAGGTCTCGCCAAATATCTGTGAGTAAGTTATTGACTTTACTTCGATGAGTTTCAGGAAACCAATATTCGTAGAGCCATTTCAGTTATGGCGATTACAAAGTCTTCAATTACAATCACCACATAATTATAATTTTAATTCTTTCTAAGGTAATCATGTTTTGTCGCTGATATTTATAGTCCTCAGATAAATGATTGGCATATTTCTGACACAACGGTAAGAAAATACTTACTTCACAACTTTGGAGATTGATCTGAAAAGAACATTTAGTAAAACAGGTGTGTGTGTGGCACAAAAATTCAAGCCATAATTCTGACACACTGATGATGGTGTCTTAATAAATTCAAGGTCAAATAATAATATTTATAATTACAACAGCGTGTCCATCATGGCTCTTAGAAAGGAAAATGACTTCGGTCGTCTTGTTCCATGAAGAAGGAGACTTACAAAGGTATTGTTACTACAGGTTTAATAAGATGGACCCTGATTTTATATCTATCTATCTATCTATCTATCTATCTCTTTCTCTCTCTCTCTCTCTCTCTCTATATATATATGTATATACGTGTGTGGGTGTATATATACACACACACATATATATATATACATATATATAAATATATAACAAAATTATATTCTTTACACAATTTCAGTGTGCAGTAATGTTTGTGTCTTTCAGATTTAGCGATACATGATTAGCATTTTTATTTGTGAAATACAATCTCTGACTATTTGTACGATAAACAGCAATATGCTGAAGCGAAAGGAAATTAGAAAACTGTATATACGACAAAATGCTCAATAAGCCTCAATTGGATTCATTTATACATCAGTTCGATTTAGGGACAACATAAACAATAATCATCTTGGCTTACGAAAGTTAAATTCGAACCAACGTTCACAGATTAAAGTGAAAATCACTCTCATAACTAAAACAATTGGGCTTACTTCCTGTTTTGTACATAACTGATTTTAGTTTTGTATAGTTGAAAATGAACTAAATCAAATATAAAGTAAATTCAAAATGAAGTGAATTCATCAACGTAAGAGTTTTAATAGACAAATTAGAAGGACAGTATTTCCACAAATAATTTATTACAGACAGATCATTATGAAATTAACGCCAATTGGATATAATATGCAATATAGCGCATTCATTGAATGTGGATTTATTTTAGGTACAAACTATGTAAATAAATGAATATATATATATATATATATATATATATATATATATATATATATATATTGATAGTTGATAGTGATAGAGAGATTGAAAAAAAGCAATGTTTGCTGGAAGTTTAACTGTTAGTTATGTTTAAATACGCGGAAATAATGTAATTAATAACTCATTTATCAATATTTGTGTTCTTCATAAGTAAACCTGACATATATTTCGTGATATCACATTTAGAATAGGAAAGAGATTGAACATGTACTTTGTAATATATTCTAAAATGTGTGTCTTTGCCAATTTCTTCATAGCATGCTTGAGGCTTAAGCCGTAAACCTAATTTCCATCAACTCATTAAAACATGTCAATGATTTTGAATATTCAGAAGAATTGTGAAAATCTCATAAGCCGTACATAAGAATCTTGTCACATTCGTAACAATGTTTGCTTCGTAAAATGAAATTAGATTAGCCTTTCATGTTTTTCTTAGTTCCTCTAATTAATGATTGCGTTGTATCCTCAAGGTGTGTTTAGTTTGAACAAGCTTCGTTAGTAACAGGACAATCATTTTTATGCTGTTTCTAGTCTTTAATGTTTGTATGTTTCGTGTTTTTCTCTATAAATCCATCTAAGCATTGCTTTCTTTTACAAGACGTGGAACAGTCGTTCGCTCTGTCGGTCGGTCATGTAATAACGTTTCGGCTCGTCGTTTAGATAATATATATCCTTTTCTTATAACACTGCTATTCTTAAATATAAAAGTAGTTCCATCAAATTAAGTAATACATCAGAATAATAGGCGCAATCTTTTGATGATTTAATTTAGTATCAACAAGATGTGATCACTAGAGCCTGAATTGTATATTTTTACTTGAATTATAATTACACGACGAATAACTCAAGATTGCTAACATATTTTAAAGCTGAGCGTTCTTATGTGTTTCTTCAACTAATTAGCCACCGTCACCCATTATTTACCTTAGCGTTTTCAATAGTATTGCTTGAACATTATTTTTAATTACTATTTATTTCGGCTGATAGTGTTATTTTACAAGGAGTATGCGCGTCAGACTTTTACGTTTAAGGAGGAAACAATATTTTGTGTTACATCCATATATTCACAAGAAGAAATCATATCCGCCTTATAGAATTTTATCTACAACGGCATTGTTTTACAAAGGAGTCACCACTTACAAATGTCCCGGTGATAAGTGTGAATGAGTGTACCATGGTCAAGGCGAACATGTCATCCATCCATAGTAATGGTAATTTGATAAATTAGATTATTAAGGGGATGGCTTATGAAGAATTTTTTAGGTTAGATTGAAGACAAAATTATTGTACTCAGTTGGAAAGCGGGAAAACGGAACAGAGCTCCACACACATGCAGTTCTAAAGAAATAAGCTTTGTTAATAGAACTTACGTTTTGGTTTAGGCAGAAATAAAAAGGGGGGAAATTATTGATAGTGTTTTTAGCTAGACGAGTGCCTTGGAAAACGTCAGGCAAGGGGGTCATATATTGGAGCGCAAATGAGTACATGCAACATCTATTCTTTGGAAACAAATATTTTAACTACGATAAAGCAGGATCCCCCATTAGGCTAGGAATTATATTCTAAACTCTGTCAAGACAGTTTAAGCTGCTTGTAGCAGCTCCTGCCAAGATGTGACAACATTTCTTCATCCTGGGACGCACTGGTCCCTGATACATTTATATCATTGCATCAGCAGATATGTACTGGGACGGTAGAACGGTCTCGCGATTTTCACAGCAGTCCTGACAAGGGATTTAATGTGCGTGTTCCATCTCAAATCAGGAGTACAGATAAAACCCAGAAGTTTGTCAAAACATGGCACCACTCAAGATGAGAGCCATTCATTACGTATTACATATTTACACTTTAAAAACAGCATTTAATATTACACCGTAAATAAAAGAATTTTCCCTGCAACATCTGAGATTATTTCTTAGAAGGCTTACGTTTTTAGTGCCTTCCGCTAAGACATGCTTATAAAAACAACACAAGCCTTAAATAAAAAAATGTATTCTTCTATTTTTCATATTTTTTAATTAGCATACACAATTTGTCATGTTTACGTTTAAAACATTAGCCAAATATATAATCATAAATTCAAAAGTAAAACTATATGACAAGGTTGTAATCAGCTTGAATCGAAATTAATAATGCAGCCGTAATAATATGGCAATCATTAAGAATGAAAAGCGGAGAAAATTATTAACAATATGAGAAGATATGAAATACGGAGATGCATGTATTTTTTATACAAAACCGTAATATATATATATATATATATATAAATATATATAAATATATATATATATATATATATATATATATATATATATATATATATATCTACGATCACTGTGTAAAAAAAAATAACACTTATCCCTGAGTGGCTTCCGGGCCTTGATAAATGGTGATCACTGTATATATATATATATATATATATATATATATATATATATATATATATATATATATATATATATATATATATATATGGGCGAAAAGAAAGTCCGCACTTGTAATTTTTTCAAAAACTTCAAATTTAACCTAAAGGTAATTATATTATTTAAAGAAACTATACCTCATTTGATTGGCCTTTTATTCTTCTTTAATTTTATTTGTTATAATAGATTTTAAATTTAAATATTTTAGTGTTCACTTCAATTTAAAAAAAAATAACTTCAAATCTAGGAGGCAAAAAGAAAGTCCGCTCAAGGGAAAAGTATTATGTAAATGTAATTTTAGGACAGAAATGCAACACAAATACAACATGAACACGATGAAGTAATTAATATATAGTAGCATAGACATTCTGCAATTCGAGAGTGTGCAATCTTTTGAGAATTCCTTGAATGAGACTGCAGCAATACTACGTGGAAATGGTATCCCACTTTTCTATATTTTTTGTCCAAAGTTCTCTCAAATTTGTAAATGTTATCATTGCGAATCTGTTGCTTGATGTAATTCCATACGTTTTCGACAGCATTGATATGTGGAGATTGTGCAGGGCAATCCAAACACGAAATATCATTCTCTTCCAGGAACCTTTTGACATTGCAAGCTATATGGATGGGACCATTATCCTGCATGAAGATGGGATTATCATCCAAATTCCGACCAAAGTAGGGTAGAAAATGGTCAGTCAACATATTAATGTACTTGTTCGAATTAATTTGACCTGGCATATGGACTATAGGCCTTTGACTATTGGTACTTATAATGCCCACACCAAAACTAAATCTTCACCACCTCCCAGCGTTGAAACTTAGCACCTAGGAATAAGTTATACGTCTTTTTCCCGAGGGCGTACTGCCTACCATCACTGCATCGCCTATTGACCTTTAGTTATTGAATCCAATCATATTGATAGTCGCCAGTAATTAAAAAAAAATTGTTCAAAGTAACTCTTAAGTGTTCAAACACTTTAAAAATGTTAACAACTTAACAAATGTGTGGAAAAGCTTCGTCATGAGTTAATTATATAAATTAATACAAACAACTTCCTCACTGACATGTAATATGGTTTTTGTTCTGAGAGATCCAGACCTTATGTATAAGTGTAATATCACACAGAATATATGAATCTCTAGACAGGTGCTCCATCTCTAAAACAATAGCTTAAACATGTTAAAAGCTTTCATAAAGTACTAGCGAGGCGGACCCGGCGTTGTCCGGGTGTTTGTAGGTGTGTGTGGTGTTAAATAAAAAAGAAACCGGGGTTAGAATTGAACCCGAAGCCCTGAGGCGAAGCTTGAAAATAAAATCGGCCAGCCAGAATGAGTTAGTGAAAGATGTTTGGAAGTTGTCGAGCGTTACGACGACGATGACGACAAAGCATTGTGATAAGCGAAGTAAGAAAAGAAAGCAACTTTTTAATTAAGCTGGGGGGTAATCAAAACATAAAAAAACACAAAACATCTAACGTAACGCAAACGAACGTTGAAAACATAAAACGAACACGTGGAAAATGGCTTAAATGAGCCTCGTTCGATCTTAAAATTTAAAAATCGCTGGATACCCGGGTGTCGCTAAGAATAAGCGAAGTAAAAAAACAAAACAAAAAAAAAACAGGAAAACGAACGTTACGTGAAAAATGGCATTAATAATACAGGGTTCAATATTTAAATTTAAAAAATCGAAAAAAAAAACATCTCACACCACGATTCGAACCCAAAACGTTTAGATAATGTTCCATTTGGGGCCAAAATCTTCTTGATCGTCATCAATGATCTACCAAGTCACGTTGCTTGGCCATTTGTAGATATTTATGCAGAAGTACCCACATGATGTGGCAAGATTTAAAGGCCAGCAATGATAATTTCTTTCTGAATCACTTTCTTCTGATCGTGAGAAGGTGGTTGGCAGTTAATAGAAATGCATCGGTAACGAATCTCCTATATTTTTACCATAATTCATCTGACTCTTATCACACACCAATGTAAATAAATGGCTTAAGTTTTATAAATTTTGCTATCCTGCTAGAAAGGTATAATACCTGAAAGCCTCCCGTACATTTACAAGGCCACCATTCGACCATGCATTGAGCATTGTTGTCACATTGTGGATGGCGCATCTGCTGATAGTCTCTTTCTGATGGAAACGGGTTCAAGAAGATTCACCAACCTTACAGGTCCTGGACTGTGATCTTGAATTCAACTTCTGTACAATCTACGGAACTTTGCATCACTCTGCCTGTTCTATAATTGTTTTAATGGCTAATGCTCTGAAGAACTACAATCGTCTACCCTTCGATGTCATCCCCCGCAACAAAACTGGGACGCAGAAAATCTCCCTCCTTAAAAAGAGAGAGTATTAGATGTAAGCAAGTCTACTAGTCAAATAGTTTCTTTTCCTTAATTGCTAGAATTTGAAATTCCCTTTCGGGGTTAGCTTTCCCAACCCCACTGACATACAGAAGCACGTGTGTAATGTGAACACATATCTTGCTGCTCAACTGCCTACATAGTATCTAGGTAACTTATGTGCCCAATAGTAGCCCCCTGGATCAAAATAGCAGGATGGCTTGTTTGGGGGAAAAAATGGAATGACAAAAGTAAATACCCGATGTTTGGCGACTACCTTGCTATTTGGTGTCGTAAATTTGACAACGATAAAATAGTTTTACGGTCTCCACAATAAAACAAACAAAAAAACAGTATACCTTATTTGGACATGCAGACTTGGTGTCACAGGACCGTCTGTAACAAACTATTGTATTACACATTCTTTCCCCTACGTTGTGATAACTGATAAGGGCACTCGCTATTGGGCTCAGCCAAGTAGGAAGGAATTGTGCATGAAAAAAAAAAAAAAACGAGCAGTTTTGTGTTTCCTACCTGAATATTAGTAAATGTCTATTTCTTTTAACTTAACGACATTTGTAATATATCCGTGTTATAGATGTAACCCAGATTCCGTTTCCCTCCGTTTCTACGCAATTTCACGGAAAATATTCTCAGTTCGAGGTTTGTAGAAATTGAACTTCCATGGAGGGGCTACTGAACAAAACCCTTTTGTAGTTCATGTATACACATAATCTAACCTTGTTTGCCCAACAGTACCGTACTTGTCCCAGCCAGTGTGAGACACGCTTCCCGCCCACTGGCATCACTAAACACAGAGAACTTCGCAAGCTTTGTCAATAAGTCATCATCTATCTCGACTAAACTTAGAATCTCGTGATCATTACACTATGAGTGTGAAGCTGCCCAGTACCCACATAATATTTTTGACCCTGATACCCCTTTTACCCATCACACTTTTTTATGCCAATATATTTCAGCTCTCATATCGACGTAATTACTTATATAATTACGCATTTTAATTACAAATTAATCGATGATTTTAATTAAACAATATCTCATAAAAAGCAGAAATATTGAATTATCGACTGAAACTATTCGCATAAAATTATGCGTCTTAAAATTAAAACTTTCTGCTTCAACTTCTGAAGTAATTAGTAGCAATAACATGACCCAGAAATTGATCGTATGTTTTAGGACACTTTTTATATTTCATCACGGTATCAAATACTTGTTAGATGTTACGACAACAAGCCTCAAGTAAAGAAAATAAAATACTCATCCACGCAACTGAAAATAAACAATTCGTATCGGGGAGAGTATAGACATCAATACAAATATTGTAATAAACGCTTCATTTAATGATACACTAGAATGGCATATATACATGTTCATTTAACATACCGCACTGTGATTCGACTTTAGTTAACTCATTTGTTCGTTACCTTTACATGCGCCTGTTTATTCTGTAAATTGTAATGGTTTTTAAACTGGTCTTCGTTTGAAGTTCTAATTATGTATCATGCCAATATACAAAGTAACAAGTCATGGGGTAGATTGAGTTCTAAAGGCAGACACTTCTATATATATATATATATATATATATATATATATATATATATATATATATATATATATATATATATACATATATATATGTGTGTGTGTGTTATTTCGCTAAATTTTTTAAACTTTTCACTACAGATAGTGCCAACTGCATTAAATAACCTCTAAGCTATATAATAGAACCCCCATATTTTAACAAAAGATTATCTAAACCCCTCATTTGAAGCTTTCTAGGGTAGAGAACTAAATTCAACCAGAAAGCATAAATTTGTTTCGACTTGCTTCGCATTTATAGCTAAATATCAAAACAGGCATCAGTATATTTGTTAGGCACGGTAAACACAGTCCAGGCTTAGTAGTATTTTTCAAGAGAGAAATGCAATAAAAAGTATCCGATGTGTAAAATGTGCAGACAGGTTTTATTCCAAAAGCGAAATCCTGTCATATTGGGAGAGCGTTTTTGCAAAGGAAAAAAAGCACACAAGGCAACGAGAGCGAGTATCAAAGAGGGGGATGCCGTCTGGGTTAAGGACCACCGCAGCAAGTGCACCACACGCTACGGACCCGGAAGTGTAACTGAGGTGATCAACACGCATCCAGTGCGGGTTGGCGGGATGCACAAGCTACGGCGTTATAAAACAATGCCGAATCTCGTGCGATTTCGCTCACATATGCAAAAATAGCACACAAAACTTCAGCTCACTGCAGCAGCGTCGTGCGTCAGTACTTTGAGTAGACTCGTTTTCAAGCCTCTCCCGTCTGGTCTAGGTCCCTTTTTTTCTTGTTTTTTTTCATAAAATACAGAATCCTCCAAATTTGCATATTTGCATGTGTGCGCGAGAGCACACGAGATTCCCCGAGACTTCATTGTTATATAACGCCACATACGCCATCTTAAACTCTTTTTCAGCATCATAACGCTGCCTCGGCAAAGCGCATACCGAGGCCGTTTACGAGGTAAGCCTGCTTTCCCACAATTTTCGCCACATCTCCCCTTATATTATCATCGCAGAGAGGGCAGGGGCGCGGCGGCCTTTTTCTGCGGATGTTTCTTCGGAGATGGGGACCGGGGGCTTCGTCCTCGCCTGTGCTTTCATCCTCGGTTTAAGTGTCGGTGAACCTAAGGCTGCTAATCTTAAGGCCGCTGTCCGACGAACTCGGCGTAACCCAGAATGATGGTTCACTGGTCTCGAATCCAGTCTGGCTGTCATCGCGCAGTGACGACTGCGTTTGTGATGTTAATCGAAGATTCTTGATGTGACGAAACACCCCGTCAAACCGCAACGATTGCGGCTGATCACCTCAGTTACACGCCCGTTTCCTTAGCGTGGTGTGCACTTGCTTCGGGGGTTCTTAACACAGAAGGTACCACGCTCTTTGACACTCTCTCTCTCTCTCTCTCTCTCGTCGCCTCCTGATCGGGCAGTGGGCTGGTCCCCAATGCCTCTCACCCTGACGTGGTACCTGTGCAGTGCTTTGGCTTGCGTGGTAGAGGGATAAATGTCGTCCCTAGGAGTTACATTATACCAATAAGCGTCCTCAGGCAGCGTACACCCCTTACTAGCTAGTTTACGGTCCTGTGGTTTCCATCTATAATCCTATTTCTGCTGGACACATGGGCGCACGGAAATCGCATACGTTTACCCCAGCTGTCTGCGAAGTGTTTGAGCTGCTCGAGAACAAAGGCGACCAGAAAGGGGACTACACTCGAGGAAGACATTTTCCAGCTTACAGACGGGGCCGCCACAATGCAAATCAAGATGTTCCGCAATCGATGATCATCAAAAAATATGCGCCGTTGTGGTGAGTTCCGTCCATTGTGAGTCTGTTCTAATTTTCCGCTCACACTCAGTGTTTCCTTTTTCCACAGCTTTCACGTCCCTTTTTGACACATACGGGGTCGACCAGCCTCTCGAAGTATAGGGTTCGGTTTACGCCGGGTTGCCCTCTTTGGCAATGGACATCAGCAACACGGTCTGGACTAAGCCGACTCCATACCGCGGCGCAATTGAGAGGTGCGGGTTCGTTCACTCCTTTCGGAAGGTTCAGCCAACGGCGTGCCAGTCTGGTCAACGATCAGCGCAATTCTGACAGGGTTCAACCAGTTTCACATCTACTACCAGGTTTGATTTCTTGCTAATCTCGGTCAGGGTAGCAAGTCGTCTCCGTATTAGCATTTTGGCCGATGCATTCGTTGTAAACGTTGCTTTCCCACTCAAGGAATCAGTTATAGACCGATGCACGCATGTAGAGTCTGTGACGATGTGTAGCTTTCTGGCCTGCCACTGAAGCGCCAGATTTCCCCCTTTGAGTGTAGAATCAAGATCAGCCAGGTTTATGTGACCAGCGTCATTTTCTGACCGAAGTAAGCAGGCATCTTCTACAATAAATGCTTAAACCGCCAGAACAACGCCAAGAGCGAGTGAGCTGGCGTCCACCCAATCTGTAAAATCGCACCAGTCGACGCACCAGATACCTTGCACGTAGGCGTCCTCTGGCTACAGCTTCCACCCTGACTACCAGTATTCTTAACAGGGAGGGATCGTGCACCTCACTGCCACATCCCGTTCACATGAAAGTTGCACGTCGCTTTATGGCCGCCACCGCCACCCGAAGCAAGCCACGCACGGGGAAGTGACCAACCAATTTTCCGCAGATGGAAAAAAGTCTCCCACGCATGATGTTGGATTGATCTTCCGGGATGTCACAAACTCTTTCCTAGCGTATCCGCCGCGCTGCCGCTCACATGAAAGCCAATAACTTTCTATCAATCCTGCAGGATCTATGGCCCCTTGAAAGACCGTCCCCAGCTCTGAAAGTGTTCTTTCGCCGCCGAGGTTGACATGAAGCTCTCGTTCACAAATATGTCGTCAATATATGACGACGTCGGCTGTTGCTCGGCTTAATGATGCCACTAGATACCCTGAATAATCGCTGCCATAATCTTCAGGGTCACGTTAAGGCCAGCACACGCCTGGTTAAACAATAGCGAGTTCCTATCATCTCGACCGTCTGGAACGGCCACAGCAATTTCTCGACACCTATCTGCAGGTTGACGCATCGCAGGTCCCGGATTGCAGTGTACACACCCTGCTGCCACGGCGTCCTCAGTTTATGTGTGCAGACTTCAGCCGCACCCGTGTGTAGGTAAACCTGTTCATTGAGTTCTAGGTAATCCATGACGGGTCAGACCTTCTGTTTCTTCTCTTGCCTGACGGCTATCAGGGGGATCAGCCCCTTTGTGGACCGAGCACATCCTCTGGATACGGAACCAGATCGCCATTTTCAATCCAAACCTGGAGTTCCGCCTCGTAATGCTCCCTGAGCCACCCAGGAGGCAGATATCCGTCAGCCGTTTCCGAAAGGATACTGGTGGCTGGACGCCCGACCACTCACAGGAGACGGTCCACGCGTGTGTGCCCTTATCGTATTCCGCGTGGTAGTTGGGTTCATCAAGAGTGATTGCCGCGCAGACCTGCTTTTGTGTTCGGAAAATATCAATTTCCCGGGTGCGTCCCCGGTGATTGCACCCATCTCTGTAATAGTGTCCATTCAAAGGAGAATATCGCATCCAATATGTTCCCTGTCGACTACTAAAGCCTTCACAGCCACCGGGGCGTATCACCAACGCTTATATGGACAATGTTCACCCCACAACACACCAGCGAGCGTTCGCCAACGGTTAATACTGCAACCTTCTGCTCCGCCCTTGCGGTGCAACATTTCCTATGTGTGAGGTTTTGAGTGCGGTATAAAGCAAAATTCTAAGTGTGGGAATACTGTATGTTATGATTATATAATTAAACAGCAATTCGAACAATCCCCAGTGGACGTCAGTTTGTATACCAAAAACACACAATAAACAATTGATGTTGGTTTATAGGTCGATCATATTTTAGTCGCATCAAATGTTTACACAATGTTGACCGATGTTAAAAACCGATTAAATAAAAAAATAAAAATGATCGATTTTTGCAAATAACCATCGAAGTGGATTTATCATGTTAATTTTCCAGGAAGAAGGAATTACTACGATAAATAAATCGAGGTACATTGACAGACTCCTATAGAAATATTGTAATGGAGAATCTCAGAAACGCTTTATAGAGGTAGAAAATAATATTAGTAACATATAGACACAGGATCTTTAATAATCGACGTTTGTTTATACTGTCTACTAAATCTTTTATATTTAATGAGTGCTACGACACCCGACAAAATCTATACAGTAACAAAACTATCACGACTAATACAAAGATCGACAATGAAGCATTGTAAACAGAGGTAAACAAGCACTTTGTTATTAAAAAGAAACTGATGAAGAGAATTTATATTTAGAAAATCAACAGCAACAAGAATATAAAATGATATTAAGATTCAGATTAGGGAAATGAAGAAGTTCGAAAAAGTACATCTGGATATTGTATAATACTACCAGAAATATATATGATGTATGATGTATAATACTATTTCAGAGAATTCTTAAAAGCAATATATTATTTCGTCTCCATGTGTGAGGATGTAGTTTATGCGCTCAAACATACTGCGCAAGAAGAACTTTATCTTAAAATGCCTAATAGCGCTTTTAGAACCACAATTGACTACCGCCCACATAGTAATTAATTGTGATAATCAAGCCAGAATAATTTAGTTTAGAACAGAGTAAATAACCAAAGATCTAAGCATGTAGATATTAAATACCACTCTATCAAAAATGAAGTTAAAAGAACTCCATCAATTTAAATTACATATCCTCAGTCCGAAATATGGGCAATGCATTCACAAACCTGCGACAAAAATATAGGTTTTTGCCTAAAAGATTGTCGGTTTAATTATCAATAACTTCTTACAGGTACGTATATATATATATATATATATATATATATATATATATATATGTATATGTATATGTATATATATATATATGTATATGAGTATGTATATGTATATATATGTATATATATATATATATATATATGTATATATATATATGTATATATATATATGTATGTATATATATATATATATATGTATATACATATGTATATAGATATATATATATAAATATATATATATACATATATATATACATATATATATATATTTATATATATACATATATATATATATACATATATATATATATATATATATATATATATATATATATATATATATATATATATACGTACCTGTAAGAAGTTATTGATAGACGTTCGGACAATTTAATTTCGGCCACCGATTCCGTAGTCAGGGGGTAGGACTGCCGACTGTCTTCACGACGGTTCTAGGTTCGATCCTCGGCTTTGGAGAGGTGTTAGTCTAGCGGCACTGATGTGTTGTGAAACAACGAAACATGTCTGTATGTCGATGACTAAAATATATTTTATATATATATATATATATATATATATATATATATATATATATATATATATATTAGCCTACCCGTGACCCGTTCGGTCAGTATCTTATATTAGCTTTTGAATGCATGTACGAGTGTGACACTTGTGACATGAAGAAAATAGTTATTCTTTACATAACAGAAACATTTCTATGAAAGTATATTAAAATAAAAAATAAATAACGTACACTGAACTGATACCATATTACGTATTATAGTTAAATTACAATTTTGATATATCTGTTTATTTTTACACCCTTTGTTTCTGTATTACGTTTAAGTTATTTTATACCCCGCTCTTGCCATGTTAAATAATAATTTCGAAACAATAACGTTAATATTTCAGGGTCCAAAGGTTTTTTTTTCGCGTTTGAATTGTCCAGATAAACAATTGTTTATGTTGTCTGCTTTTTTTTTTACATCGTTCATTTCTGTATTACGTTGGAGTTATTTTAAACCACCCTCTTCCCATGTTAAATAACCAGTTCGAAAAAATAAAGATAACATTTCAGTGCGCAGGTCATGCGCGCATGTGCAACCGGATAGTGTAAACAGGAAAGTGGGTTACCCACATCGTTACAAGCTCATTTGAGTTTACAATTATATATATATATATATATATATATATATATATATATATATATATATATATATATTACTTTTCTTTTAATGATTTGGAATTAATTCCATTTTCACTTTTATCCAAGGAACTCTGCCGTTTGGATGATTTTGGACCATTTGGAATTTACCCAGTGGGTTGAAATTTTAAATTCGGCCGTTTTAAATTTTACCATTTTTGGATTTTTACCCTTCACCGGACTATCCATTCATGTGAAATATTTTTATTATTTTTCTTTTGCCTCCTGTTTCCCCTTACCTCACCCTTTTTTTAACCAAGTAAGATATTTGACTTACTTGTAGTTTCATTAAATACTTTTATATGCAAAATCCGATCCTGCATTTTGCTAATTCCTGCCCTCTGGTGAGAAGGAGAGTATTTCTTCGAAACTCCGCGGATTAAGGGCTATCAACTTCTCTTGTGCTTCCTTTTTTTAAATTTAAATATGTTTTTAACTCGTTTTCAAGATGTCTTTTAACATATTTTATTAATCATTTGCTCATATATATATATATATATATATATATATATATATATATATATATATATATATATGTATAAATATTAGCCTACCCGTGACCCATTCGGTCAGTATCTTATATTAGCTATTGAATGCATGTATGTGTGTGACACTTGTGACATAACGAAAATAGTTATTCTTTACATGACAGAAACATTTCTATGAAAGTATATTAAAATAAAACAAAGAATATAGATAGAATTCTATGAGTCGTTCTATTTATTACAATTGATTATTTTTTTGAATTATAAGTTGTTAATCTTACTTATAGGTAAACGTGCACTGAACTGATGCCATAATACGTATTATAGTTACATTCAAATTTTGATATATCTGTTTATTTTTACACCCTTTATTTCTGTATTACGTTTAAGTTATTTTATACCCCGCTCTTGCCATGTTAAATAATAATTTCGAAATAATACCGTTAATATTTCAGCGTCCAAAGGCTTTTTTCGCGTTTAAATTGTCTAGATACACAATTGTTTATGCTGTCTGCTTTTTTTTACATTGTTCATTTCTGTATTACGTTGGAGTTATTTTAAACCACCCTCTTCCCATGTTAAATAACCAGTTCAAAAAAATAAAGATAACATGTCAGTGCGCAGGTCATGCGCGCATGTGCAACCGGATAGTGTAAACAGGAAAGTGGGTTACCCACATCGTTACAAGGTCATTTGAGTTTATAATTATATATATATATATATACATATATATATATATATATATATATATATATATATATATATATACAGTTGTGCCCGATATTATTCATACCCCCCCTTGAAAATTGAGTTTATTAGGTGTAACTTTGTTAGAATTTATTGTTTACGTCCATATTGATACATATTCTTAATAAACCTCTTCTGATCATTTTCGTCATTTTAAAATCTCGGGATACTTGTAATAAAAGAAATATACAGCTATTTATAAAATCTGCAATGTTCAAAAATAATCATACCCCCTTATTTTTTCAGTATTAATCGAGTTTCTGACTGTTTGTTTCCTGTTTGATTCTTATTTTGAATGCTTTTATACAACCTTTGATTAATTTCATTTCGTTTTTTTGCATTTTTCAGAAATTAAAATGATATCAACTGAAAACCAATAAAAGAATAAAAATTATTAGAATGGGGAAGAAAAAAGAGCTTAGTAATGATCTTAGGACTAAAATTGCGAATTCACATAAGGATGGTTTAGGTTAAAAGTCAATTTCCAAGAAATTTGAGGTCCCTACAGCAACAGTACAGAGCATCATCCAAAAATTCCAGAGCCACCACACAACAAACAACTTGATTGGTAGAGGAAGGAAAAGGAAACTGTCTGCTAGAGCCACCAGGAATATTGTAAAAAGTGTTAATGCAAATCCAACCACCACTACTAAGGACATTTTAGAAAATCTGGAGTCTTCTGGCATAAAAATATCAAGGCAAACATTGCAAAGGACTCTGCATGAAAATGGTCTGAAAGGAAGAAGACCAAGAAGGACTCCATTGCACACCGGAAAACACCTTGCAGCACGTCTAAAGTTTACTAGGAACCATGTGAATTCTCCAGAGTCCGTTTTCTCAAGTATTTTGTGGACTGACGAAACAAAAATTGAATTGTTTGGCCATATGGATGCTTCTTACGTTTGGAGGAAGAAAGGAGAAGCTTACAACCCAAAGAACACCATACCCACGGTGAAACATGGTGGTGGTAGCCTAATGTTTTGGGGCTCCTTTTCGGCTAGTGGTCCAGGTAGTTTGGTCAAGATAGATGGAACCATGAAGAAGGAGCAATATTTGGAGATACTCCAGAAAAACATTAGACAGGATGCGGAGAAGCTCCATTTAGGACAAAACTGGGTCCTTCAACAGGATAATGATCCAAAACATACTGCCAAAATAGTCAAGAAATGGTTTGAGGATAATCAAATTAATGTTTTGGAATGGCCTAGCCAGAGTCCCGACCTGAACCCTATCGAAAACCTCTGGCACATATTGAAAACTGAGGTTAAAAAGCGGAAACCTAGAAATTTGAGGGATTTGGAGAACTACTGCATTGAAGAATGGTCAAAAATCAGTGTTGATGCTTGTAAAAACCTTGTTGATAAATATCCAAAACGGTTACAGGCAGTTATTAAGAATAAAGGGCATGCTATTGACTATTAGTAAGAGAGGTATGAATAATTTTGAACTAGTGCCATTATTGTTTTTCTTTGTATAATGTTTCAAACTTGCATAATTTATTTATTTGTTGAGTTTAAATTAAATGCTTATGCTTGATTTATTGTTTGAAATCCCTTTAATATTGTCTACCTTCTGGTTTGAGCAATAATCTTATAGAAATCTCAAAGATCCGAGGGGTATGAATAATATCGGGCACAAGTGTATATATATATATATATATGATGAGCTGTGAAACAGCGAAACAGTACTGTATGTGGATGACTATATATATATATATATATAAAGTGATGATCATATTTATTGGCACGGTAAAATAAAAGTTACATTCTGTCTAATAAATTCTAAAAAATGGATTAAATTAAAGAAAATAACAAAGTATATTATGTATTTTTTACTGGCCTTTCCGATGCAGCAATCGGATTTGAGAAAAAATAAATAACAAAGGAGCAACAAACATAATTGCAATAACCCTTGTTCAAAATTATTGGCACGATTTATTTAATAATCAATTGTATAGCCTTTGACCTTGATTACCTTGCTCAGTCGCTTTTCATAGTTTACAACCAAGTTGTTGCACTCTTCGGTAGTAATATTAGCCCACTCTTCCTGACAATAATCCTCCAATTGAATGAGATTCTTAGGCTTCCTTTGCATTACGCTCAATTTTAATGTTCTCCATAAATTTTCAATTGGATTAAGGTCTGGGCTTTGTGATGGCCACTCAAAATCATTAATATGATTGTCCTCAAACCATTTCTTAGTCAGTTTAGCCGAATGCTTTGGGGCATTATCTTGCATGAACCACCAACGACGACCAAGTGAGAGCTCTTTAGCAGAGTTTTTCAGGTTTTCATCCAATATTTTAACATAATCTTCCTTTTTTATGCTACCTGTGACCTTAACAAGTCGCCCTGGTCCAGAGGCAGCAAAGGATCCCCAAAACATCAAACTGCCTCCACCGTGCTTCACTGTGGGTATGGTGTTCTTAGGCAGGAAAGTTTCGCCAGATTTTCTGTAAATATAAGACACTTTATTATGGCCAAATAACTCTATTTTCGTTTCGTCAGTCCATAGAACACGTTTCCAGAATGCAACATCTTTATCAATATGACGTTTTGCAAAGGCTAGCCTTGCTTTCAGGTGCATAGGCTTCAATAAGGGAGTCTTTCTCGGACGACATGTTTTTAAACCAGCTCTCTTCAAAACTCTACCACTCTACCAACTGTATGTCGAGATACATTCACTCCAGAGGTGCTCTGTTCATCAACAATCTCCCCAACAGAGATCCTTGGGTTTTGTTTTACTTGTCGAACAATTTTCCGTTCATCTCTTGGGGAAAGAATCCTTTTTCTTCCTCTACCCTCTAAACTCATAACGTGGCCTTGTGATTGTAACTTGTTTATTATGGCTCTAACAGTGGATTTGGGAAGGTTTAGCTACTTTGAAATCTTATCATAGCCCTCCCCATTGGTATGGCATGCTACAACAAGCTTCCTGACGTCTTAGATGTGTTCCTTAGTTTTAACCATGGCGATTGAAAATTATAATTTAGTCACTTATAATAGTTTAAATAAATCGCTATCTAAAAATTATCTGAAAAAAAATATTCACTGAATTAGCGTTAAACAAGTATAATATGACTATAAAAAAGTTCAGAAAGCACGTAAACCGGAAATTGATTGATATTATACTGATACTAAAAGAAAAACAAAGCCGTGCCAATAATTTTGAACAAGGTTTTTTTGCAATTATGTTTGTTGTTCCTTTGTTATTTATTTTTTCTAAAATCCGATTGCTGCATCGACAAGGCCAGTTAAAAATGCATAATATACTTTGTTATTTTCTTTAATTTAATCGCTTTTTTTAGAATTTATTAGAACAAATTTAACTTTTATTTTACCGTGCCAATAAATATGATCATCACTGTATATATATATATATATATATATATATATATATATATATATATATATATATATATATATATTACTTTTCTTTTCTTTTAATGATTTGGAATTAATTCCATTTTCACTTTTTTCAAAGAAACTCTGCCTTTTGGATGATTTTGGACCATTTGGAATTTACCCAGTGGGTTGAAATTTTAAATTCGACCGTTTTGGATTTTACCATTTTTGGATTTTTACCCTTCACCGGACTATCCATTCATGTGAAATCTTTTTATTATTTTTCTTTTGCCTCCTGTTTCCCCTTACCTCACCCTTTTTTTAACCAATAAGATATTTGACTTACTTGTAGTTTCATTAAATACTTTAATATGCAAAATCCGATCCTGCATTTTGCTAATTCCTGCCCTCTGGTGAGAAGGAGAGTATTTCCTCGAAACTCCGCGGATTAAGGAATATCCACTTATCTTGTGCTTCCTTTTTTTAAATTTAAATATGTTTTTAACTCTTTTTCAAGATGTATTTTAACATGTTTTATAATTCATTTGTTCATATATATATATATATATATATATATATATATATATATATATATATATATATATATATATATTATATATATATATATATATATATATATATATATATATATATATTAGCCTACCCGTGACCCGTTCGGTCAGTATCTTATATTAGCTATTGAATGCATGTATGAGTGTGACACTTGTGACATAACGAAAATAGTTATTCTTTACATAACAGACACATTTCTATGAAAGTATATTAAAATAAAAAAAGAATATAGATAGAATTCTATGAGTCGTGCTATTTTTCTAATTGATTATGTTTCTTAATTATAAGTGGTTAATCTTACTTATAGGTAAACGTGCACTGAACTGATACCATAATACGTATTATAGTGTAATTCAAATTTTGATATATCTATTTATTTGTACACCCTTCATTTATGTATTACGTTTAAGTTATTTTATACCCCGCTCTTGCCATGTTAAATAATAATTTCGAAATAATACCGTTAATATTTCAGCGTCCAAAGGTTTTTTTTCGCGTTTAAATTGTCCAGCTAAACAATTGTTTATGCTGTCTGCTTTTTTCACATCGTTCATTTCTGTATTACGTTTGAGTTATTTTAAACCACCCTCTTCCCATGTTAAATAATCAGTTCGAAAAAATAAAGTTAACATTTAAGTGCGCAGGTCATGCGCGCATGTGCAACCGGATAGTGTAAACAGGAAAGTGGGTTACCCACATCGTTACAAGGTCATTTGAGTTTATAATTATATACATATATATATATATACATCTATATATATATATATGTATATATATATAGATATATAAATATATATATATATATATATATATATATATATATATTACTTTTCTTTTAATGATTTGGAATTCATTCCATTTTCACTTTTTTCCAAGGAGCTCTGCCTTTTGGATGATTTTGGACCATTTGGAATTTACCCAGTGGGTTGGAATTTTTAATTCGACCGTTTTGGATTTTACCATTTTGGGATTTTTACCCTTCACCTGACTATCCATTCATGTGAAATCTTTTTATTATTTTTCTCTTGCCTCCTGTTTCCCCTTACCTCACCCTTTTTATTAACCAAGTAAGATCTTTGACTTACTTGTAGTTTCATTAAATACTTTTATATGCAAAATCTGATCCTGCATTTTGCTAAATCCTGCCCTTTGGTGAGAAGGGGAGTATTTCTTCGAAACTCCGCAGATTAAGGACTATCCACTTATCTTGTGCTTCCTTTTTTAAATTTAAATATGTGTTTAACTCTTTTTCAAGATGTCTTTTAACATATTTTATTAATCATTTGTTCATATATATATATATATATATATATATATATATATATATATATATATATACTAGCTGTACCACCCTGCCATGCGTAGTTGTGGCCAAAATGGTGGACATGGATACAAGTCAATGTATCTTATATGTTTAATTTTCCAATACTTGTGGATAAACAATATTCTTAGGGGTTTAAGTTCAGTGAAGCTTGAGAAATTGCTTGGTTTGCAATCTCTGGAAAAAGCAACATATGATTGCACATGTGAGAAACAATTAGTGTGTAAATATAAGCAACACAATTTTTTCATGAACTTTGCTGACATTGATAGCACATTTCAATGTAACTGGGATTTGCAATAACTTACATTAAAATGGCACGTCTGTAGGAAGCATAGGAATGCGGGGAATGAGGGTATCCTCCGCTTTGAAAGGGTCAACAAAAGTGTGGCGTCTATAAGGTTAGTTATTATTTCTTTTTACTGAAAGACGTGTGCTGTTTTCAAGCCTGGCTGGTAAATATTTCGCAGCACTATGGTCATCAAGCCAATTTTCAATCGCAGTACATGTGGTGGCATCTCTGGCAAATCTAGCAGATGAACATCTCTGTTGGATAGTTGACTGTTTCGTCTGCTTCAACAAGTGTCGTTGGAGTTGTATGCGACTAATGTCAAAGGAATGTAGAACACATTAGTATTGTTGATTTTATGAACATCTTTGTTATCAGGTATAAGAATAGTTCGTTCACTCAGCAAACTGATGTTCTTATAGTAAATTGGGTGACTGGAAATACTGGTTTAATCAACTTTCCTTTTGTTGTCACTAAACTACAGATATTTTGCGACAATTAATTCGCCCTTAGGTAAGATTAGCCGGCACTTGTTTATCGCCAGCAATTGATTTGAAAATAACTCTACTGATTGATCCATTTGCTGCTGGGCACGCACATTTTTCGTCAGGCCTACATGTCACCCAAAGTGGAATATTTTAGGCAAGCATTTATTTCATCTGTTGCTGTTGATCGGGGAATTATGGTACATGTTTGCCTAGAATCTCCAGCAACAATAGTACTGCCTTCCTTAATAGTTGGTCATTTCCGCGCTAATCTTACAATGATCGATCAAGGGTCTCAAGTAATTTTTGTGCAATTGTTAATTAATCCCAAAGAATAGGTTTACATTTCTGAAATAACTTTCCTATACTTGATGTTTTAGAAATGTTGCACATAACGTTTGCAGAGATTGCATATGTAATGATAATTTTAAAGACGAATTAGCAGTTCCTCCACCTGGCCAGTTAGTCCAGATAATACAAGATCTAAGGTTATGCCATAATATGATCGAATGCTTGCCAAAATTAATTTAATTAAGAAGGGTTAATTAGTCTCTCCTGACACATCTAAGAAAAAAATTCTCCCACACCGTTATAGACTGTCTTCATTACTTTGTTGTAACTGTTTTTAGCTCAGATGATATTTTATTTATTATTAAAAAAATATACAACAAAAGATCATTTGTATTGTAAGTTTGTTCCCAACGCAATTCTCCATCAAACAAAGTCAGAGCAGATCGATTCGGTGATGTCATTTCCAATTTATTGAGAACATTTTTGGCAATTTCTAAGCACAAATTTTTAAGCCGCATCAATGCCTAATTCAAGATTTCAGCTGTAAATCCAGGCCCACTTCGTTTTTTTATGTAAAATGTCTTCGCCTATGTGTCTTATATGTCTTTCATAACTCTATTGCAGATGAAACGTAGCAAGTTGTGAATATGATAGCAAACAATGCACGATTTCGAATCGGATGCGATGTGTTACATGCATAATTAATGTCTCCATTCCAGTTTCTGTCATTTTCCAGTTAAATCAGAGCTTTTAATGTCCTGCGAAAAATGACATGTGTAACACCATTGGCAATATTTAATTGCTGGAAAGACAATGTGCCAGAGACAGTTACCAACTGCAGTCGAAGATAAAAACATTCATATTGTTTGGTATGAATATTATACTGTCAACCAGTTGTGTTTTCTTTATTTCATGGTGTTCGTCTACTACATCTCCATCTTTGCGTCGTTCAAATAAGGTTCTGCCCTGTCCCATGTGTAATACATGGGCATTTCCGAAAAGAGTAGTGTTTATATTAATACGCCATTTTAACATAACGTGAAAAAACAGTTAATGCTTTCGCCGATGGATTAGGGGATAGTTGTTGAACATTTGATGTTGTAAGTAAACGCGTTGGGCATGTTCTAAATGACTATAATTGAACAATAGCCGGACTTCCCCTATTATATGAAAAGTAAGGATGGTGTTGCAATTCTTGCAGTCGTAATAGAGCATTATCTTTCACAATATGGAATCCTATTATAAAAGCTGCTGCTAGTAACAAAAGAATGAAATAATTCACGTTCTGCTATCAACCAATCAGAAACCAGAATTGCCTCATAAAGATTAAACCTTTTTAGAAACTTTGCATTTTTTTTCGTGTCCATACGAGATGGACTTCTGCTCTTTGGCAGCAAATCTTTTATGTGCGGAATATGTACAGAACAGCCGTCTACAAGGAGTTCGTCATTTTCCGGATTTATATAGAATAATACCCATCGGAAAGTCTAGTTAATCAAAACATAGCTTCGAACTCAATAAAATTATGAAAAAAGAACGCCAACCGGAAGAGAATAAAAACAGAGGAACCTTTAAAATAAATTATATTTAATATTATATAATTACTAGGAAAAAATTCAATTAAAGTTAATTCTGTAAATATCAGTTATTTTACGTATATAATTAATTAAATAGGGAATAAAATTTTATAAAAACCTAAACACAGCTGCTTCACATTATGCTTTATTACTAACTATAATGAAGAATAAATCTGATGAAGAGAGACAAAAATTGTATACGCGGCCCTGGCTTAACGAAAAGATACACTATATATATCACGTTATCCCTGTGAGTGATTTTGTGCCAATTTCTAGTTTAAGTTTTACACAAACGTATTAAAAATGTGATGAACGTCCTAATAAATAGCAGTATGCTTCCTTTATATATCGAAAAAGTAACTCGAAAATCAGATTTTCGATCAAAGTGAACGACTTGACAACATATTAACATTATAAGACATCCTTAAATAACGGTCGAGTTTTAGAAGTGTTCTCAAAGTTCTAGTAAATCTGAGTGGTATACAAAATATCGCTAAGGTATTTTGATGAGATGATAAAATTTTAAATATGTACTGACATTTACTTAAACTTAAAACATACAATATTTGAAAAAAAATCGCAAGAGAGTGATGATGGCAGCATGCAACTCAGATAAATGAACGGTTATGAGTCGATTTTATATATTTATATATTTTATAATATTTTATATATTTATATAGTCATAATATGACAACAACCTATAAAGTCCATTACATTCTACCACATTTGTCATTTTTGTACAAACGTTATCTTGAGGAAAAAATACCTTACAAATATTTAGTAATTAGTAAATACAGAAGTGTTATTACAAATGCTGTTTATATATATATATATATATATATATATATATATATATATATATATATATATATACGTTACGTTAACAAATTCCTAATGAACCGCCCCCTTAAGTAAACACTTCATGAAATATCCACACTAACGTAATGCACTTGCAATACCCCTTATCCCTGAGTGGCTTCCGGGCCTTGATAAGTGGTGATCACTGTGTAAAAAAAGAGATATTTTGTAGATGAATGCAATTCCACGACACATATAATAAGATATAATGTATAACAAAATTGTATTTTCTTTTTAAATAAATGGAAAAGAGGGGGGTAAAAATAAATATCAATACACACAAAAGAAAAAGCGAATTGATTGGAGTATGCATATATATATATATATATATACATATATATATATATATATATATACATATATATATATATATATATATAATCATTCAAATCATATATATAATCATTCAAATCATTCCTTGTTTCACAGTTCAACAGCGCGGCTAGACATGAAACTGCCTCAAGCTAGGATCGAAACAGGACCGCCCAAATGAGAGTCAAGACTTCCAACCATATCGCTATACGTATGTTGCTAAGTGGGTAATAAGTTAACAATGTTTTTACACCATTCAAATTCCTCCGTTCGAGTTGTTTATACAAAGAGCGTCGCTTAAATTCTAATGGCTAACTTCCCTTCATATATATATATATATATATATATATATATATATATATATATATATATATATATATATATATATATATATGAATATATATATATATATATATATATATGCGTATGTCTGAATGTTTGTATATCTGTCTGTGTCTGTGTGTGTCGGGTTTCCATGTATATGTATGTTTATATTATGTTATTTTATTTATTTTATTTATTTTCTACTGTTTTTGTTAATATTGAATTATTTTTTTGCTATCCTAGAATAAATTTATCCTGTGTACACAGTTGTTCGCTATATTTCTCTGAAATTTGAATAGATATGTGCGTTCTATAAATATAGGATATAAACATTTTCTGAGGCACATTCTACATGTATTCTTCTAGGCCCCTACGTGTGGTTACTTGTCTTACTATTTCCATTTGACTAGCGACGAACGCTTTCAGTGAGTTCTCAGTGTTGGTTTGAGAGTGTTGTTTTCATTCTTTTTTTTATTTTTGATCGATCTTTTGTGGTTATAATCAAGGGGTTTGAAATCTAAGGAACTCATGCATACGTAATATTGTTGATCGTGTTTTCTGTCGCAAATATCGTGGTCTGGTAAACTATGCTTTGGTTAGACATTTATTTGGAAGTGGGCATAGGGTACGGGATTTACAGTTGCATTTATCTTGATCATTATTAGCTTTTTATTTTTATTTCTATTTTTTTTTGTTATGCTGGGTTGGTTTATTATTATTATTATTATTATTATTATCATCATCATCATCATCATCATCATCATCATCATTATTATTATTTTTATTATTATTATTATTATTATTATTGTATCAATTTATTTTCCTTACTTTTAGTCGATCCTGCTTTTTTCACATTATAGTCGATCTTTTTGTATACGGTTTAAACAAAGAAATGCCCCACGTCGCTTTTAAACTATTACTATTATTATTATTATTATTATTATTATTATTATTATTATTATTATTATTATTATTATTATTATTGTTGTTGTTGTTGTTGCTGCTATTTTTCTTCTTATTATTATTTTTATTTTTATTATTATTATTATTATTATTATTATTATTATTATTATTTCTACTAGTTACATTTTTTGCCGTTCGTGTTAATCTTATTTTTGTCATGTTAATTTTATATCATTAAGTTGTTATTATGGTTTTCATTGTTTTTATTAAATCCTTTGTTATATGTGAGTTAATTAACATTTCTAAATTTTCGCAGCAGCTATTTGATTAGTTTATGTTATTTTTATTGAAAATTGTGTGCAAGGGTTTGGTAACGAGTGGATGCTTTTCGATGGGGTCTAGGAATTTCTTGTCAAGTTTTGTTTAAACATTTGATTGTATGGCGCCGTATACCTGATTATATTGTTTTTCTTTAATTTGCATTACATTATATTTATATGTGTTTTGTAGCTTATATGTAATATCAATATTTTTTTATCCACTATTATTTAGGGTTGTTTTGTAGATGTTGATTTACCTATTAAGTACATTTTCATACCTTGAGTTATTGCTGATTCTACCTTGTCAGGAATCTGATTTATAATTGATTATGGGTAATTGAACTTAGGGTTAACGTATATTGGATTAATTTGTTGTTTTTTTAAACAGGGTTCATATGCGTTATTATCTTAATTTAAGGTGACGTCCAAATTGTTATTTTCATTTTAGCTGTTACTTCTTATTTAAGGCATCAATTTTATTTTATTTCCTTGTGTATGATTTTCTTAAATTTTCCCAATTAACGACTGTTAAATAAGCTATTTAGTATAGAGTTTTCCAAAGAGCTAACAGTTGTACCAATGCAATTAGTAGATATGGAATATATTGTATTATTTAAGGATGTAGCTTTCCAAGAACGTTGATATATATGAGACTTTAATGCACTGTCGAAAGGTAGCCAGCGACATAAAATTCCACATGCCAACAGTATAAAAAAGATCATGCTGTATGAATTTTAATTTAGTTCAGATAAAGAGTGAAACAAATGTTGGATAGTGGTTGTAGTAGGTCGTATATTTTGTGAAAGGTTTGCGGAAAGTTCAACCAGAGATTTATCGAGCCAAGCAGAATCGCCGCTTTTGTTCAATGCGAAGGGATTTTCGGGGATTGGACAAGGCTATAAATCACTAGGTTTGGAACCTGTTTATAAGTGTTTCATGCCGAAATATGATCCCAGGCAACTCATACCCATATATGGAAATTGTTCTACTTCTTAGCATATATGAATTTTTATACAAATAGGAACATATTCGATGTAAGCCCCACATTTCACGTCAATGAAGATGCTGTAATCTAGAAAGCGTTAGCGATGTGATATACAATTGAGATCAGTTAAGAAGATAATATTTGTGGTAAAATATTAGGGACCTTTTTTTCATTGAGTTAAAATTAGCAAACCACATTTTCCCTATATAAACTTTTTTTTAATTCGTGTACAGAAACTAAGAAGATTTTCGCGAATTTCGCGTTTTGAAAATGTATAAATATTAGTCATCTGCACATGTATCAATGACTGTGATTTAAGCGATTATTTACGCACCAAAGTAACATTTCGATTGTTTCAGTAGCAGATATTTGCCTATCAACTACTATCTACATATCATATTATATTCTGCAGTTGGAAAACGTGTCATGTAAACTCATATACATTATATCAAACTCCTTTGATATGTCAAGAGCTATTGCTATAGAGAGTAACCACCCGTCAGCGGACACACTGCGGATTCTACCTACGTAGAAATTGCAGTCTGTATGCAACTCGCAGGCAGAATATCATATTTTTTATCTGATTGTTTTTGTTGAATTCTTAAATATTCCTCTATGTTCCACTATGCAAAAAAACATGCAGATGGGCATATAAGCCTTATTAGCCTGTTTTTGGATTCATAAGTTAATAGTAACGGAAGTATAGGCAATTCTAAGCCCATAATCTTATCCTAGATGGTCTGCCTTTAATGATGTGCGTTTAAATATGTTTTCGCTGTACTGTAGTATTTGGCTGAATAAACGATATTGTACTCAGTGCTCTAAATTCTCAAATCTAATATTTATTGCCTAGCTCCAACGGAATAATAATTACAGCATAAAAGATTCAAAATGGATCTATATTGAGATTCTGACGCAGAAATGATATAATCCCCACTGAAGCCCTACATAGGATTTGGGGAAAATTAATGATTATGTCAAGTTGACCAGGGTTTCGGAAAATAAAAGATCAATACTTGAGTGAATGTGAATGTTAATATAAATTGCAAACGGAATTACATTGTACGGACATTTCGTACCTCAGTATATGTTAAAATACATGCTGAAAACTATAAGCTAATGTTTGAAAGTATACATTAAAAGTGAGTTACATGTGAATATTGGATTTCATATGAATATAGAATATTAGCCTGGTTAGGTTTGTATTGTGAATTATAAATTGTATCCAAGTATATTATAGATAGTAAACACATGACAATCTAACCTCCTTGGAATTGAACTTGTCCTCTTGTGTGACCGTGTCAATGACTTTCGTTACATCCTCTTTGTTCTCGTAAATTTTCTCATAATGAAAACCTGCAATTTTCTACTGGTGGTTACGAAATAACCAATACGGCAGTAGCAAAATTCGGTCTATATTGACGTTGAGGAACTGCCTTGACTATCTCCTTGCTTTCATAACAAGATGTTTTCTTTTTATACTTTCTGAGCACCGTTGGGACAAACTTCGAGCAAATTCCCCCATGTACAGTATATCGTGTGTAATTGTGTGTAAAGTTCATACCAGATCCAATATGCTCCCTACTTAATCGGATGTCAGCATTATTAAAAAATATGACATTTCCCATATAAGTATACAGCTAAAGCTCCCCATTAAGCATCAGTCGATCGACCTAATTCGAACAGTGTTTATTAAATCAATACTCAATAATATTTGCTATCTTTTATGTTTCGTTGTTCTTAAACTGACACACCAAATGAAGTCACTCACTTCTTATAGATATGATACGACCATACCCTGGAAATGTGATCTGTTCTAATAATTTCGTCGATAACATTCAAAGTGGCAACGGAAACATCGTCGCTATTTACATCTTACACATCGTTAAACGAAAACTTTGAACACCCCACATTTTTATCGTTATACCATAGTTCGAATGCAAGGGGTTTCCCATGTCATCAATACATTTTTAAACAATGCATGTAAAGTTTTTTTTTTCTAACTGTGGCGCAGTGTTACGTTTATTTCCCAATAAAAACTGCTTAATACTTTAATATTTTAGTTCTCAGTATTTATCTGAATCCACGTAAGAAAATACCGATAAACAAAAGCACGAACTACAGCAGAAAAACTACGCACATAAAACCGAATTTATTTATAATTTGGCAAACATGAATGCGCAATTGCTTTTTATAGTTTCATGCAAAAAATATATTTAATAATTACATCTCAAACTTTTAATATCAATGAAACATAAGCCTAGAAAAATAACTTCCTCTTTATAGAAATAAAGTTAAATCTATTTTTATTTTTCTGTATTTATTTTTTACCTAATTTTGTATGTATTATACTTTTACCTGCATTATAATTGTTTTAGTCTGTATTCCAGTCTTGCAAAACCTATCCTTTTTTCATTCACATTTTAAACGTTTTTTTTTAAATAGAAAATCCAACTCAAACATTCTACACATACCTATACAATATGTAAGGGCAAAATAGGCTAACCTTAATTTTCTCGTTAAAGAAACAAAACTATTTGCTACGGTAAATTAGGTATGAATTCATATGTTTTATATCAA
The DNA here is from genome assembly GCF_053919585.1 of Euprymna scolopes. Classification (NCBI taxonomy): domain Eukaryota; kingdom Metazoa; phylum Mollusca; class Cephalopoda; order Sepiida; family Sepiolidae; genus Euprymna; species Euprymna scolopes. The sequence goes on from NC_136492.1 coordinate 131,044,611, forward strand.
CATATACGACAGCTAAAAATTGAAATCGTTTTTTGTCTAATAAAGAAATTAATAGTATTGTCTACCCATAACAAGAAAATATCACTGACAAAAATAGGAAAAAATTCGAACGTAGGAAAACACAATTTGAATCGCACAATGCTAGCAAGACCGAAATATAACTGCAGCTCTGCTCAAGCAATATCGTCACCAATGCATATCTAATGGTGTTTAGGACACAGAAAAAAACAGTTATGCGGCACAAATTTTTCTCCTTGTAACTCATCGTTTCATCAATGATTTCTGTAAACTATGCTATTGGATTATTTCTAGCGCTATGAATTTTATAAAAATGTAGCATGTCAAATTGTAGCCGTCTATTTACATACCATTTCTAATTTATGTGATGTAATATAAATCAGGATTTTTTGTTATTCCTATAGAAAAACAGGGCAAAATTAACAAATCAGTTCATAGTACGTTAAACTTACTTACACGGAACTACGAAACAACTACAAATCAATATTTTACAGTGTCGCAATTGTTACTTTTTCAAATTTCTGACAAAAAATTGATATAATTATTAATACACAAAAGAACAGAATCAGATAATATTGAAAGCCAAACTAGTGAGTGTATCTAAATAAAAAAATTAAAAAAATTGAATCAAAAGTTGATTATTTAATAAGATAACTATTAGATAATGTTAGTTGCCTGTAACATTTATGTAGTTTCTGACAGATATACGAGTAATTTTATTGTCATATAATGAATTAAAGAACTTCTGATTAAACGATAGTTGTAACGACAAAACTTATACGTACAAATATACTAATAATTTTCGAAAAGAAAATAAGTCATATTTGCATGGATCATTCGTCTGAAAAAAGCGTATACATTTTTAGATTCTTATGTTGTATTCTTCTAATACACACAGTAAAACGCACTCTACATAATTTCCTCTAATCCATTTCGATGCGGATTAATAAAATGGTGCTCCTTATTATTAGTGTAATGATTTAAATTAATTATTAAATTGTAGTTTAATTTTATTAAAATTAAACTTAATTGGTTATAATTTATGTTTCTTTTTTTAAATTGACAAATGCCATTAGCTTGCTACATGTTAGGTATAATTACAGTTTATTGAGATTGTCGGACTGACTTCCTCATCTTGGTTGTTATAGTCAGAACGTTTCGGCCGTTTTGCTCTCCAGCCTTTATCAGGGTTTTTGTATCGAACTAGGGAACCGTTTGTTAGGAGTCTCGAACCCAAGCCTTTATTATTATTACGAGGATACCGTGTACGGACTCCAGCTAGGCTCTAGGACATAGTTGCTGATTCTCTGTTTTGAATGTTACTTTTCACTGCCTTCGTCCAGGATTGACTTCAGAACATTTGAGTAACTGTAAACTTCGATACAACGTCTAGGACCACTCGGCCATATGTCACTCGGCTTCAAGACTCCTAACAACTGTTCCCCAGCTCGATTCAAAACACCTGATGAAGGCCGGATAGCAAAAGGGCAGAACCATAGTGACTATAACAACTAAGATGAGAAAGTCAGTCCGATAATCTTAATAAATGAAAACACCTCCTCCCAAAAATACAGGCAATTACTATATTTACCGTAGTTAAACATATTAATTATGGGGTTAGTTTTTTTTTTTTTAAATACAGAAAAGTTCGAATATATAATACATCTCATAATAATAGTAAAAATCCTTACGTAATAAAAGGTAAAATGAGAATAAAATGTCATTTATGTACTCATGACATTACAGGTTTCAGAATGTTATCATTTATACTGTTAAATTCAGATTAATAAATAATGTAATACAACCGGAAATTGGAAATACGTTTTTGTTCGCATATGTAAACAGTTTTTATAGAGCGTAATAAATGATCTTACTCGGGTAAACTATGAATTGGGATATAGTAATTAAAAACAGTAAATGTTCTTATTATAGATAGAACATTTATGGTTAAATATACCTGAAGTAATCCAATTTGTTAATACGCAAATGTGTTCTAGTGACTTTGTTTCTAAAATAAAAAACGGAATAATTAAAGAAAAATATGAGACTATTGCGTTTCTCTTCGAATTTTCGGATTCTTAATAATCTCTAAACACATTTTCTTTTCTTTTGGTGGATTGATTGTTGTTATTTCCTCTAAATCACTTAAGAGCAAAAGAGATTCACTGATTGGTATTATAATTCAGTTATTTATTTTATGCTACAGAACAGACATGGCAAAAATTGTAAGTGTCATCTCATTAAAAAAAATAAAGTTAACGATGGTCAATATCATGAAATTCAAAATATATATTTTGCCATTCATCCATTTATGCTCTTTTTATTACCTGGAGCTGCTTTAATGAGGGTCTGTATATAAAAGAAATATAAGTGAATGCAAACTAATTCCACAGAAATATATATATATATATATATATATATATATATATATATTAATATATGTATATATATTTTTATATGAAAAAAAAATACCTTTATCTAAAAATACCGAGTTCTTGGCTTCCTTTGACATTAATAGTCTTTTTACTAATATACCTTTGGATGAAACCATTGGTATTTGTGCTGACTATCTATAGCGTGGCCCCTTAAAATCTCCACAATTTACTGAACGAATTTTCGTTGAACTGATGGAACTTGCTACTAAATCAGTCTCCTTTAGTTTCAACAACATTATGTACCGTCAAATTGATGGGATATCTATGGGTAGCCCTCTTGGTCCTTCGTTAGCGAACATTTTCGTTGGATTTTTGGAAAACGAATTATTTTCCAAAATTACTAAGCCAGCATTCTACACACGCTACGTTGATGATACTTTTGCATGCTTTCCCTCTTGGAGTGAAGCTGAACAGTTTCTTCGTCTTCTTTGCAACCTGCATCCATCTTTACAATTTACTATGGAGGTTGAAGACTGTAGCTCTCTCCCATTCCTCGACGTTCGTGTTTCTAAAGTTGGTTCTACGTTTGAGACCTCTGTTTATAGAAAACCTACATTTACAGGGCTCTATCTTAATTGGTTTTCTTTTGCCCCTCAGTCTAGAAAAATAAACCTCATTAGCGCTCTTACGCATCGTGCACTTATGATTTGTTCACCAAACCGTCTTGATACGGAACTTGAGGAAATCACAAATATTTTTCTTAATAATGGATATCCCATTAATATAATAAAATCTACTATTGAACGTAAAATTACTACATTTAATAGTGGTAAACATATTGGTCCATCACGTTGTCCCATTTATCTAAAATTACCATGGTTGGGTCCTGTTGGCCTTCATATTGTTGAAAGGATTTCTTCTGCTACTCAACGTTGTTTTCCAGCTACTATGCTTAGAGTAGTTTACACAACTCGAACCTTTTTCTCTTCTTTTCGTAAAGATGTTTTGCCAACCATTCAAAAGAACTCTGTTGTTTATAAATTCGTTTGTCAGTGTGGAGCTGACTACGTTGGCAAAACATCCCAAAGATTAGAAATGAGAATATCCCAACATATCCCTCGGGATATTCGACTACACCAGGTTTCGAGAACATCCGGGCACTCCCAAGCTCATGAGTCCGCCATTGGTAATCACCTGTTGAGTATAAATAGGTGTGCCGATCAATATTCCGATGGGTGGTTTTCTGTTCTATACAGTGCGAGGTCGAACTATCATCTCAATATTATTGAGGCGTTAGTTATTGACAACTCTCGACCTAGCCTGTGTAGACAAAAGATTCTGAAACATCAGTTGGAGATATTCATTGATTTAAAACCACCTGAACAGTGATATATATATATATATTTTCCCCACTGTTCTTCCAACTGAAACCAAAATTCCCTTCTTCCCTCATTCGTTTTCTTAGTTTTTAATTTATCATTCTGACGTTTGCTCTTAGAGGGTCAGACGATAAGGCCTTAAGGAAATTTTAATAATTTCACCTGCCCATTTCTTGTTTTTTGGTATTTAAATTAAATTATGTTTCCTCTGAAATTTCTCCTTCCATATATATATATATATATATATATATATATATATATATATATATATATATATATATATACATTTCTGTGTCGCTGTTTTACAACTTGTCAGTGCGGCTAGGCAAGCAACTATGTATATTTCTAACTATCTATCTATACATATGTGCATGTATGTGTATATATATACATATATATATATATATATAATTAAGAAAAGAAAGCTTAAGTAAATGGGGCTAGAAATTATGTTTATATTCCTTATATCAATCGGAACACAGGCAAAACATAGGCACAGCTAAAGCGGTTGGATGTGATCATCGGTTATATAATATAAATTAAATCATATCTAGTCGATGCCTGCGCGAAATACTTACAAAATAGAATCAGACTGTATAACAAACCTAATACGATGGAAAAATAACATATTAGCCCGTTAGTTTACAAAATGTTTTCTATTATTTTGATAACTGAAGTTAATACTTTACAAACGATATGTTAAATTAGTTGATATAATAAAAGCCAAGGTTTCTGAATACCAAGCTATTTATATCTACAAACTATTCATAATAAAACGTGAATGTGCTGCTTCAGCACATTATATTCTAATTATGTTGATTTTCTACATTATTTTAGAGCATGCCTGCTTTAGTCTTAAACAATAACAATATCACTAGTCTTCTTGAAGAATCAAATCCAAGCCTGAATATATTTGTTACATGATTCTCCATTTCATGACCGTCTTTTAAATGATTGGTCAATACACACCACAAAAGCAATTGCCCTGTAGAAGGTGCGTTTTACATTAATTATCCTTCATCGTGGTGCCTGAAGCCATTCCCTGAAAAAAAAAACAGTGAATAATATGTTAGTTGCTTAAATCCCGACTACCACGAAATCGTCACTACAACAGTACCATAGTAAGAAATACACTTTTAAACTGTGTGCTTTTCTATGAGTACTTTCATTTGGGATATTGCAGAAGTTATTGAAGTCATTCTGAGTTCGTATTGTAGTTAACGCAACGGTGACGTATGTCTTGATCCGGCAGAAACAAAGAGAAGGTAGAAAGACCGAAATAACTTGAATATAAATGAAATAACGTGTATATAAACTTATGAACACATAGAAAACATTGTATATTAAGTATGTTTGCGAAATTACCATAAACGCATGGGAAATCCATAATTGGTCTCGCGATTAATTTTACTAAATTATAGATGTCTTGAATAGGAATACAAAAAATGTATACTTAGTTTAGTTATTGCATATTGGTAATCAATACATGCAAGGTGCAGTCATTTTCGCCAGATATCAGTAACATACGACGAAAACAACTGCATCATGTTTCTTGACACCATCATATAGGACAACAGTTGCACTCATTTGTTCGGGAAAATCTAGCTTCAAACGGAGAAGAGTACACATTAATATTAATACACTCGCAAAATCTAAAACGGCAAACGCACCGAGAAATCCAATACTTAAAATGACTATCATCAACAGAACATAGGACACATTCTCGCTATGTTCATTCCTACACTGCTTCGAAACTTCAAATAGTAAATGGCGCCTACAAAATATTTAACGTGTGCACGTGATTTGATGAGCCACTAATTCTCCTCACAGGAAAATAGGGGATGCACCTTTATGTAATTCAGTGTTTTAGACCAAGTGCCTCCATTGATTATTTTTTTACTTTCACAAGCTGACACTTCATACAAATGTGACAAGATTTTTAAAAACCAAAGGTTATTATTGATTATTCCAACAGAGAGACCTTAACTGGAATCAGCACCGATATCGCATACTATCAGTAAAATAATTGGCTCAACAATGAGCCATGAACAAAACATGTAATTCTTACAAGCAGGGCATCAGTGGAGATACGTACGTATATCAGAAAGTTGATTTAGTCCGGATCCTAGGCAAATGAGCAATATAAACTACTCTTGTATAGTTATAACATTAATTGCGATACTATAAATTTAATTTGATGCGGCACACTATCACCTGTTTCAGGATAATGATCACATGCATTTTCACGTGAATTTGGTAAAATGGAAAAGAGCAATAAGACCCCATTAAGAGATACACATGTTAGAATCATTTCTGATAATACAATTACTAAACGAGATGATTATAATATGGATGGTTTTTTTTTTAATTGTAGAGACATCAAAAACACCGTTTTCCTCTGGCCAAACTGTTTCTGTTAAGTATGATTTAAAAAAGAGGGTTATTTGGTTAGTATGGGGTGTGATTAGTTGGACTGCTGTTATTCACATACATACTGCATGCAGTTAAATGGGCTGGTAAACAGCAAAACAAAATAAAATAAATACAATGTGCACAAGTTCAGCTAGAATTTATCAATGTCAAGTTTCTCTCTCAATTTCAAGCACGTGTTCCCTCAACTGGCTCTGCCAACGGGCATTTTATTCGAAAACTGACCCTATTCCATTTGTATACGTGTGCAGTTGAAGATGAGATCTAATGAGATACCACGAGACTACACCTTATAAACCCATGGCTGAATCGCTAATATCTCTCTCTCAGATCTCCGTCGAAGGTAAGTCATATAACCGCCCAATGGCCACCAACCAGGGCGTTTTTCTTTGGTTATTATATGCAACTCTACACTCCTCCCTCGGGCCCAGACCACACATGTGGCCGTAGTCGTTTGTAGCGGCACTTCTACGAACAGGGATAGACTGGACTACTTCATCTTCATTGTAGCTCTCAGAATTGGCATCAGCGTTAGGGTGTACAGTCATACAATCAGGCTGGACTTCTTCATCTTCGCAGCAGTCAGATGGGTGCTGGAACTATCGGCATCAGCATTGGGGTTCGCAGATGTACCATCACGGTGAATAGGTCATCGTTGGATGATTCACGATTACTGCTACTCGTCAATTGGTTCGTATTTAGGGCAGGCCGGTCATACTTAACATAGCGTAATCGACTAGCACATTGGCTAACACGGCTTGCTCCCGGCTTAGACCAGTGATTCGCCCACTTTGAAAGCTGTTGGTGCATCGATTATTAGGAGGCTTCACCCAGACAGTGTCCCTCACATCATACGGCCCTCGCGTTTCCTGTCGATCAGGCAGACGGGCGTCAATGTCCTTGAAGAGCAATCGATAGCAATGGGTCACATTGGTGGGTGTGTAATGTTATGACCCATCTAGGTTGTGATCACAGCGTAGTATCTGTGTTTACGGTGGCAAGCGGGGCCAAGGATCAAAACATTATTATTATTGTTATTGTTATTACTATTAATTGATTTGAGCGACGCATGGTCGCTGGATAAGTTATTATGATTAGATGAATACATAATTAAATTCGGGGAGAGATGATTGAGGTGTGAATCGCAAAAAATGTGAACTTAGAAAATAGATGTAAACATTATTTTGAGTGTGGATAAACACATAACTGGATGTGGGCATCATGGTGATCTGTGACACATAATAAGGTGGCGTAAGAGAACACGTGATGTAGTTAGTTTTGGAGAGATTAAGAAAGTTGAGTTTTGACCACCAACGCGGACAGACAATCCTGACAGGGATGGAAGCGAGCTGTAAAAATAGAGCATGCAGACGAACTGCAAATCCTGGGAAAACAATAAATTTCTATTATAAAAATATAAAGAGTTGTTTTATGGTTTCACAAGTGAGAACAGATATCTAAATTTGATGGTGCTGGCCGTTTCATGGTTCGTCACGTAGCAGTGTGAAGATAGAACTCTTCATGAAAAAAGGTATGAAACATATATTTTTCTTCTTATATATTAACTGTAAATACGTCTGATACAACATGACTCAGTTTACACGTCAATACCATGCCCTTCTGGCTAAACAATATGCATAAAATTTATAGGTTTAATATCTGTCTGTTGAAAGAACAGTATCTCAGATCCACTAGATAAGACATGACATGTTTAAATGTATCATCTCGTATAATAAGATGCCGATATACAAAGCTGCACTTGCAGAAGCCATCCCATCCTTTGGTGCTGCATTATATATATAGACCACTTCTGCGATCCTGTATTGTTTTCTTGCCGCGATCCTCTTCATGCTTCGATGGAACCGCTCTGCTATGCCGTTGCCACGCGGTATATATGCACCCTCATTTTCTACGAAACGTCTGAACCACCACTACAGAATGTGTGCCATTGTCTGAGTTTTCCACCATCTGGCCTGGCCGGAGTCAATTGACTGGCGTGTTGGCATTCCTTTACTGCCACTTTCACTGCCCTTTTGGATACCGGCAGATTTGACAATTGCATGAAATAATATGTCTGTCTCACTCCGGGGTGCCCACTGACATGGTGTATCTTCCTGATTTCATCCGCGATCTCAATAGAGGCGGCACATAACGGCAATGGCTCCGATTTCTTCTTCATGGTGGCATACTATCTCTGTGGCACTCGAGTGAGCCTATCAGCGATGTTGCAATTCGAAGTGACCAGTATCGCATCCACAGACAGCTTTTTACGGTCTCCCACCTCCGACTGATCAGCATCACGCTGGTTGCCTTAGTGTGAACCCTGATGTTCCCTGTCAGTGTGTCTGATATCCAGTGGTACACGCATAGCGAATTCATGTGTATGCGTAATTCCCTGAATTTCAACTGGAGTGCTAGGTTTATACCTAGGTTGGTATTAGCAGCGTCATTAGCAGGTGGCAACCAGGAGGCGCCCTCAATCGCAGTTCCATCCCTCACCAAAGGTACACCATTTGCCAGAGAGCTCTCATCCACCTACATGTCCAATCTCCTTTGGCGGGGGCATCCGGCTTTACCGTAGCCATTATTTCCACCATGCAAATCAAGAGATAACGTGCAGCTTACTCATCCCAGCCATTAGTGATTGCGCTAGCCCTCCTTTTTATAGGGCCTGTTGTCACACGAGTCTATCCACAAACTGTTAGGTTGCTCCCAATTTTTCCACAAAAACTGAATACAGCTCGCCTCGTGAAAACCTGGGACAGTTACGCGCCTCTATTTAAAAATCTCTCGCCCCTGTCGAACGTTCAGGCCCAAGACACGGACGCCATTCTCCGAACGTTCTGGGCCCTTGCAGGTCAAACCAAACTGAGCCAGTTTGGACCTTACATGTGATGATGCCACAATTTCTTCGTTCACATATATGCCATCAAGGTATTCCTATGCCCCATCTTTATTGTTTCTTCCTGTGACAAACAGCGTTAATGATGGTCTTCATTATTTAGGGTGTCACGTTAAGCAAAATGTCTAGTCTGGTAAGGCAGTACCTCCTGCCAGCATAATCCACCGTGTGAAATGGCCAAATTGTTTCACTGATGCGAACTTGCAAGTGCGCTTTTCTTATATCCAGCATCGGCATTGACACCCTGCTGGCACACTCTTGTAGCTTGCTGGCACTAACGACAGCATCTGCCGTGAACGCATCAACATGCGCGTTCAGTTCACGGTAGTCCATCACTGGCCTTACCTTTGCTTTGGTATGCTAGGAAACGCCATCAGAGGAATCAAGTTTCTCATAGGGTTAGGAAATAAACCAGCCATCCTCGATCCAATCACGAAGTTCTTCTTCGTGTGCTGACCTATTTGATCTGGCACCTGGTACTCTGTTATCTCATTTCTCAGGGTTTTTTTTTACATTTTTACCCCAAACAAGGCACATTGCAACTTTGTTGTAGGGGGGGGGCTACTATTGGCTCGTTCCTAGTTTTCCGACCACTTCCACGCGGCTGTCCAAGCCTTCTGTTGCTGGTCAAATTCGACAATAAAGTATGGCTGGTTAATCTGCAAAGCAGCGCTCAATGTAAACTTCTCCTGAAACTGTACCGCCCCGGTCTGCGTTATGTGTGAACACAACTTAGGGCTCTGATGCCATCAGAACCTTGAAGCAGGTCAAAGATAAGCGGTTTCTCGGGTACTACCATGCTTCGACGTTAGTGTAATTTTCAGTTCTACTGTGAATGTTCACAGCGCCCACCCCGCAACATGCCCACGTCGCCCTAATGAGGGTGGTTACTCTAGTAGTCTTCTTCTTTCAAGTGTGGCGCGAGAGCAACCCGACTCGAGGAGTTTTGAGCACAATGTCTACTTGATATAGACCTGAATGGTCGGAAGCGCCTCGTCTAATTTCTTTCTCTCTCTCCAGATCCCATCCCGAAGTAAGTTGTATAATCGCACAATGCACACAGACGTGGGTGTGTTTTCTTTGTTTATTACATTTAACTCTGCATTACAAAAGACTAGTGAAAAAGAATTAACCATGGCGAAGTTGATTTTTTTTTCATATTAGTGTTCACTCCACGTGTGTCTAATCACAGTAATCGTCAAAATATACAAAAGCTATTCGAAAAGACATAGAAAAAAAAACGACGTCACAGGCATTGTTGCCTTTCAGATCATTTTTTTCTCTATGTCTCTCATGGAACATCTGAGTGTGCTGTCGATTTGAATGTCCTGCCAAATACATGGATGATTCAGACATAATTTCTAGGGAAGTATGAACAAGCATTGTTGTAAATGTAATAAAAATGAATGCCATGTTTTACTATATTTATTAACATAATAGGTTTACATACAATAATAAATCATTCACGGTCACCGTTATAACAATTCTCATAATTAAATCACAATTTATTAATAGTTGTAATTGCAATAAAATGGGTTACAGGTTAAATTTAACACTTTCATTTAGAACGAAACGAAACAATTCTTTAAGATTTTCTGATATACACAATTAACAAGTAGTTTTCGGACTCTTTTTTACAACGGGGAGAGAGAATTAGGAAAACATCGATAATTATGGGAGTATTAGAATCAGTCTTGAAATTGAACATCTTTTAGCCTTATTTCCAGTTTTATAGTGCTTTTATTTCTTGAAAAAATATTAAACAAATAAAATCTATTTTTGGAAGCTGCTCTTTTTCAACAGAAGGCAAAGCGCATAGAATGGGTTATATTTCCCACTCCAAAATTACGCATTGTTCTCATAGTCTGATGAATTACTTTATTGCTTTATACACCCCTCTAACCATTTTACGAGATATTCCCTCCAAGTTTTAGGAATATCGCACTTGATAATAACAGTTTTGAAAAGCTCTAGAAAAAGTATTTAATATAGTTGTCGTAATCTGGGCATTGTCGTCGTCCGTTCTTAAATAATTAAATCGGTGGTTTGTTCTTAAATAATTGACGTTTCTGGCGTTTCTTTACGTTTGGAAAAAGTAAAGAAATATAGATAAAGGACTCTTAGGTAAAATATAGATTTAAACATCTTGGGTACAATATATAAAGGTAAAATCGATCGACGGCTACTATATCTACATTAAACTATTCGAATACTAGAAAAGAAATATATGAAAAGCATATAAAACAAATAAATGTAACGCAGTGAAAAACTCTTGTACATATACATTTACGTTTAATTCTGTTTAAAGCGTGTTTTAGCGCAAAAGTAACTCAGAGATTATTCTGTTTTACTGATAAAAAGAGCTTCCCCAATAGCTTTTATTAAGAAAGTCCGATAACCGATCTCAACAGAGTATTTTAGAAACGCTGGTAGAAATAAAAAATAAATGTCAAAATAAAGCGAAGACGTGATGCTGCAAAAATAAATTTGGTTCGATTATTGAGCGATTCCAAAATTATAAAATATGATTAGGTCGAAAATTATTATCGTTTAAGGTTAAATTACTGTGCGAACTTGTTTCCCAATTCGTAATATCATAATATATTTTCTGCCACGCAATCTTCTAGTAAAAAGTGGCATCTAACTTTTGAAAGTAACTTTGCTTAAATTGTTAATCTAGTTGTTTATTATTATTATTATTATTATTATTATTATTATTATTATTATTATTATTATTTTATTATTATTATCGTGAACAAGTTATTCATCTGATAAGGCCTGACTTTGTTACTGTTATAATCTATTTCTTACTTTGCATACACATGTTTGATTATTTATAAACGTTAATGAAAATTGGTAATAATATTAACAAAGGATAAATGCGAAATAAAATTAGTTTCAAATAAATTTCAAACCACAACAAAAAATCATGAATGGAAATATAATGAGAAATATACTCTCATAAATGCATTTTTCTGTCGGAAAATATATGGGGGCATTACACAAATGAAGGTAAAATGATTTAAAGATTTTTAAACAGCATCGGATATTTAATTACATTTTCAAAAATCTATAATAATCCGAATCAGAATCTGTAGTTTAATCGACGCCTTACTTTAGATTAAAATCAGCAAGTGCATCGGAATCCAAAAAATCTACAATCGTCCTATCACTAGTTACTGCGTCAGTTTACGACTTAGTATCGGGAACATATATGCTTTGTTTATTGTGGTCTGTTTTATATCTATATTTTAAGTTAGCTTACGGCTTTTCAAAGCTAAATTGCATCCAGGGTATCAGGTTCCGTGAGTGTCTTGTCGCTGACGGGCACAGAATAAAAGGGAGAGCTGTCGTACTTCGCAAAGTTATAGTATTTCAGATGACTGAACTAGAACAGTTTTACATTTGACTTGAAATAATGTTGTTATAGTAAGCTCAGAAGAAGTATTGGCTTTACACTAACAGGCAGTTATTTTATTGAAATTCACAGACACACACACACACATATATATACATATAAATATATATACACATATATCTATATATCTATATATCTATATATATATATATATATATATATATATATATATATATATATATACATACATTTGGGGATAATATCGGCTTTACACAAACATGCAGTTATATTGAAATTCACACACACACAAACACACAGAACTATATATATATATATATATATATATATATATATATATATATATATATATATATGGAGAGAGTGATACATATTCCTTATTTATATTTGTGTTTGAATAAAACAACACGTGATCATATTACAAAGTGTTAATTACTTTTTTGACCCCTGTTGATTAAGTCTGAATAATGTTGTTAATTAGTAACGCAATACTCCTATCGCAATAATTATGCAAATGCCCTCATAGCAATTCACACGTTTCCTTTTGTCGAATCAGTGACACTTTAGAGAAAAAATTTATGAATTATTCAGGGTTAAACATCCGCAATGTGAATTGTATTAGTGTTAAAAGATATTATTTCTCTGGCGAGGTATTTGTTAAATACGCATTTCCATTCACAGTGTTATCATGTATTGTATAAACGATCAATCTGACGTAAATGTTAAACGTTAAAACAAGGGACATTATAAATCTTTTGCTAAGTCTCTAAATTTATCATAAAATACACGTTACATATTTTACCATTGCGCATTATTATCAATTCAAAGTAAAAGATGTGTAATATAAAATTCTAAGCGATTTACAGAGAAAATAAATTGCGCTTATAAAAAGTTAACATAGATTCACGCATACACACATACCCACACATTCCTTCGTATTTCTTTTTTTCTCTCTTCCTCTCTTCTTAAATCTCTCCCTCTCTCTCTCTCTCTCTCTCTCTCTCTCTGTATATATATATATATATATATATATATATATATATATATATATATATATGAACAAATGATTAATAAAATATGTTAAAAGACATTTTGAAAAAGATATATGCAAAATCCGATGCTGCATTTTGCTAATTCCTGCCCTCTGATGAGAAGGAGTGTATGTCCTCGAAACTCCGCGGATTAAGGACTATCCACTGATCTTGTGCTTCCTTTTTTAAAATTAAATATGATTTTAACTCTTTTTCAAGATGTCTTTTAACACATTTTATTTATCATTTGTTCATATTATAAGCTCTATTTCCTTTTCGGTTTTATTGAGTTTTTACATCTTGTTAAGATTACTTTACTTGTAAATATTAACTCTTTAATATTTATAATATATTTTAAGTTTACCATTTTGATTTCCATGGTAAACTTATTGTAATTTATATATATATATATATATATATATATATATATATATATATATGTATTAATTTGTGATTCAATGAATCTCAAAAAAAAACTTATTGAAATCAAGTGGTTAGGTTTCATATCTAAGGATTTATTATTCTAAGCAAGACAAAGAATACTTTAATATATTAATCTCCTTAACCTATAGGGTTTCGATGTCTACCATCTCATCAGGGGAGAGAAAATATTAGCAAATATTTATAAAGGTATGTGCCCTATAGGTTAACGAGTTTAATATACTAAATTATTCTTTGTCTTACTTAAAATAATAAAAACATATTTGATATGAAACTCAGCCACTTCATTTCAATAAGGTGTTTTTGAAATTCATTTAATCACAATTTAATTTATTTGCTCTATCTTGCATATCGAGCAAACTTTATTTAGATGGGATAACTTATATGTTAATACCGCCAGAAATATTTGTAAATCGTATAATCACAGGTTTTGTTAAAAAATAATATTCTGAAGTAGATATATACTTTTTGTTGTTTTTGTTTTTGTTTTTGTTGTTTTTGTTGTTGGTGTTGTTGTTTTTGTTGTTGTTGTTTGAATCTTCCGTCTAGATAGACGATGACAATCGCGCCTGAAGCCTTTCATGAGTGGTGGCAACTGTTGCTGTGACATAGCAGACCGATGCGGGAGCGGCAGATTCTGTTGCACTTACCGCATGGATACCCTCTGCCATGCTCTGCTGTTGCTTCTGCTGATGGTGTTCATTGGCACCTGTCTCTCTTCTCCTCCCTTTGTCATCTCGTCGTTTTTCGCTCAGCCTGGCACATTTCTTAACTTTGACCCCCCAGGAGTCACGGTCCGCGGAATAGAGTTCAAGGCCAACGGGGTTTAGGTTGCCGGATTTTAAGTCCCCATTACACACATACTAAAATCTGAGGAGTGGTCTACTGGGGGGTCTACTGTTAGCTAATAGCTCGCTTGTGTTTATGGCCAACATGTTGTTATTCAACGTTCTCTTTGTCAAGCGTGCTATAGCTGTTGCTGTAGTTCAGCGTCCAGTTGGAAAAAATGGGCCTAGCTAGGTCAAGCCGTTCACCACGTCCAGTGTATTATCGCAAATCAATATGCAGGGTATTTTTCTGAAATCTTGAGCCATGGTATTTGTATTTTTGAAGCTTATAGTCAGACCAAACTCGTTGCAAGCATAGGCGACGCCCTCAATTAGAATTGGCTGCTAATGGTGCATCATAATTAACAACATTTCCTGTTGAGGGGTATGCTGACTTTAGTTTGGCACGTAAACCGGCTAGGTTTAAAAGGCGTCCATCTCCTCGTGTGAATATAGACGTCAACTTCAGTTTCATGAAATCATATAGTAGCGCGAGTGAGAGAAATATGTCAAAACGAGTTGCAGCAAGAACACAGCTATGTTTAATACAATGGATGGGAAAAGATTCGGAAAGTGATCCATTGAATTTGACGGAGTTCTTCGTGTCTTAATTAAAAGACGTTATCAATCTCGTCGGTTTGGGGAGCATCCTTCTTTGTGCAGTAGCATAAAAAGGCACCTCCTGCTAACAAGGTCAAATACCTTTGTGAGATCAATAAAATTGATGTAAAGTGGTTTCCTCTGATCTCGACGCTTCCCCAATAGTTTCGTAAGAAGAATACTATGTCAACAGTTGACCTTTATGTTCTGAAACCGCATGACCTGTCTGGGTAATCTCTTTCTGCAAATTACCGGAGTCTTTTCAATGCAGCACGAGCAAAGACCTTTCCGACAACACTGAGCAGAGAGAGTTCACGGTAACTATTACAATCACCGCGAACACGTTTATTATTGTAAAGCGTTGTTATATTAGTGCCATATATGCCTTAGGACCACTGGAGCAGAAGTTGACAGAGATAATCAAGGAGAACTGTATTTTTACCGGCCTTGATTATTTCAGGTGGAATGTCATCTTCATCTGCAGTTTTACCAATATCAAGGATGTCAGTGACTTCAGTGAGTTCGTCAGGGGGTGGGTGTTATCATCCATGGTTGATAGGTGTGCGGTACCTTCAATTGCTACGTTAGCGACGATATTCTCATGTGAGTATAGCTGCTTATAGGATTCAACATATCTCTCCGTTTGCTTTCCGCAGGTAGTGATGGGGTTGTCTAATTCTTACTTGAGTGGTGTAGTCCTAACTATACTTGAGCGGAAGGCCACCGTCAGTCCCGAACATTTCCCATGATCGTTTCAGCAGTCAGCAGAAAATTGGATGCGGCTACATAGGTTCAGCCAGTATTTGTTGGCACAGCGTCTGTTAGTGTTCTATGCGTCACTTTTGTCCTTCCTGAGTGCATCGAGCGTCTACTGGGAAGGGTCTCTTTTATATTCAAGCAGCACAACGCCTTAAGCTCAGATAACTGGCTCTAATTCAGTGATCCCCCCTTCAAACCAGTGTGAATTCTTTTTTTCCTGGTTACGAAAGGTGGCATTAGCAGAGTTGTAGATGGCCTCGCAAATTTGTCTCCATCTCTTTTCCGCTGCATTGGTTGGATACTCTTTTACGGCGTCCTGAATTGAGTTTGCAAAGCGCGCGCTCTGGTTCGAAAAGGGGATGATGCGAGGTCCTCCGTTTTTCTGTGCGTTGTGGATTTTTCTAGGTTTGATACATATTTTAGCTTCAACTAGCGTGTGGTCAGTATCGCAGTCTTCACTGTGCTAGCTGCGAGTATTCCGGGCAAAAATCAGCAAATTTATTCTGGTAAGAAGAAGATCTAGTTGGTGTCAATGACGGAACGTGGGTTGATGCCAATACACTCTGCCATATGTTTTTTTTAATGTGTGTGTGATGCAAAAGTCATTAGATGTACACAGCTCGATGAGTCTCTTTCCATTTTCGTTCATCTTGCTGATACCAAAACGACCGATCCACCGAGGCCAGAAGACCCGTTCGGCTCGGATACAGGCATTGGAATCACCGACGAGATATAGTATATCTGAGGCAGGAACTGTCTATATGGTGATGTACGACTCCTCAGAGAACTCGTCCTTTACCCCAGCACTAAAGTCGACAGTGAGAGCGTAGATACTCGGGATATTCACTGAGTTGCTGGAGTGGCGCATAGGGAGGAGTCTTGCCGTGCCTTTGGATGGAAGTTCAACTGCGGATAGTTCTTCCCTGCCAGTCAAACCTTGTAGGCGTGGTTCCTCCAGTTCCTTGCCTTGCTAAAAAAGTACCGTCTCCTGCAGGGATGCAATGCCAATGTCGAGCCTCTTTAACTCGCGGTTTATTATAGCTGCCTTCTTGCGTCATACAAATTCTATTTATTCATATATATCTAGGTTATATATATATATATATATACTAGCTGTACCCGGCCACGCGTTGCTGTGGCTCTGTTTGTTAAAATGGAACACATTCCTAAAAATTTGCATTTTCTATTTTTATTATATTTATTTCTACCATGAATTGTTAGGTGAATTTTTTTCTTCTGGAAAACCTGCACTTTGGGTTAAGAATGTTGACAGTAAACCTTTCTTTTTTAAAACGTAATTTCTATTGTAAAAAAAAACAGACGAATGCTTTATATAAACACTGTAAATAGTTAGGTGAAAGTAGAGGAAAGTTTTAGTTTTTTTCAAGGGAATGTACAAATCATTTTTGTCAATAGATGTTACAAAAATAAACATAAAATATTCCCATAATTAATTAATTAGTTATGCAAAACAATGTTTATTTAGTATTTCAACATTTGAACAACGCTCGGTTGAACTCGCTCATTGACGAATGGACCCTTACCATAATTGGAATCTTGGGGTTGGCAAATTCTGCATGATTACCAATCTTTTTAATTTCGTCTTTTGTACAATTTTTGAGTGGGCTATCAGCGACTGCAAGCCAGCAAATTTAACCAAAATGGAAATTCAAATAATTTTAAAACGTGCTCAACTTCTCATACACATCGTAGTAAATCAACCCCCCTTATTGGATACACGCAAGGGAAGGACGAAACCAAATTATTATGTTTGGGAGATGTTCTATTTTTCTTGTTTTTTCAATATTTTAAACAGATTTGACACTCAGCTACCAGTTTTTTTATGGGCCGCTCGGATTTTGATATAATGTAGATGTTTATGATTTACGATAAAACTTGCTGAGTATGCGATGTTTTACGGCTGTAATAAAATGGAACGGAAACTTAAATTTCGATACATTTTAATCATTTTTTTTAATTGTGCCCCCCCATAAAACGAATATATAATCAAAATAATGCCATTCAACAATTGCGCTTTATATATATAAAACACACAATATTAAAAAAAGTTATTATCGACAGGGAAATATTTCCATTTTTAAACGGAAAGGTCAGTTTGGTATATCTTTGTGTTATTTTTTTTACAGGTCACATTGGAAATGTCGACATTTATAGGTTGTCGGGTACGTTTACAGAAAATAAACACTCCAATCTTTCCATGTTAAGAACGGCTTTCGCAAAATAGACACCAGTATATCCGAATACATATACAATTTGGCATGTCGAATGTTAACGATGAGTTGAACGTAATGTAAAAGTGTAACGAATTAAAAAGCGAACGAAATTTAAATTGCCAAACAAAAGTAAAGCAGATCATTCTATGCAAATTTTCTATAACTTAATGTTATTTTTTAGGCAAAAATAACATTTCAGACTAAACAATTTAGGTGACTTAAATAGGAATCTAATTGGAATCTACCCATGTTAAGAAAAGTTTTGGAATAGACACCCCTAATATTGCCAGCATACCCGAAAACCTATAAAAGTGCACATGTCGAATGTGAACAATGAGTTGGACCGAATTTAAAAGAGAACAACATTTTAAGTTCCGTTCTATTCTTACAACAACAATAAAGCAGAACATCTATGCAAGATTTCCCTTAATTGGTGAATTAATGTTATTTTTTTAGTAAAAATTATCGTTCGGTTTTGATATAAATTCTTAAGCTCATTTCACACTAAATAATTTAGGCGACTAAAATAGGAATCTAATTGAAACTTTAATTTCCTGAATGGAGACAAGACGATCGGCAATTGTCAATTTGTTGCTAAAATCCATTTTTTAGGTACGGGCAAAAATAAATGAAGAATAGTGGGGCCTAGTTTTAAAAGCCGATTTATCATAATTTTCTTGTAGGTTTCCGACAACTTTTTGATTGTATTGAAAGATTAAAGACTGAACATATTTGGTCAACGTAAAAATAAAAAGTTATGAAAAATTTTTTCACGGCGTGCTTATCAATTCAGCTAAATTTTGAAGTTAAATAAATTCATTGTAAAATTATTTTAGAGATAAACATTAGTTTTCTGCGTTTATTTCAAAGATACTTAGTAAAGTACTAAGATATTGAAGTAAATAAAAAAAAACTTGTTTGTGCTAAAAATAGCTGAATGAGCCCCCACTTATCCGAGTGTTTTTTGCTGTATGCATAAGTACAGCAAACCATACTTTTGGAAATACGGAATATACAGCGGCACAAAATCTGAGACAGTCGAACAGCTGTCTGAGAATAATGTCATAAAAGAAAGGAGGGGTGCTGGGTTTCTTTTTTTCTTCTTTTTACGCGGATGGGCATCCCCGTTTCTATTGTAAATATTTGTATAAATTTGGCAATTTTTTAATTTAATTATTTTTCTATGTTTCTGTTTTTTAAATTAATTTTGGCGAAGTTGTACAAACATCACCCTCCCATGCGAATTTCTATACTAATAGGAATTTTTGAAATTCTTTCACTGGATGTTTATTGATTGGACACTGATTTACCATATTATGAAAACACATTGAAAACAATAATTTTAACATTTGAAAGATTTGTTCACTTTTTAGTTAGCACGTCCTGGTTAATCGGCCACCCAGTTTTTCTAAACACGGAAATGTCTTCGGCAGATATAAAATGGTATCATGTTGACGTAGCAATGTATCGGGAGGCGCACGGCATGGACATTTACTAAACATATCTTCAACATGTAAGTGAAATTTATAATACTTAAAAAAACAGTTGTGAAAATGAAAACAAAAACTCACTTTTCATAAAAACAGATAAACTATTGTAAAGAAACAACCACAACCTCACCTTTCCTAAAAACAAATTATTAAAAAAACACCCACAAACTCACTTTTAACTAAATCAGTTAATAAAAACAAACTAGAAATTTTATTTTAATAAAAACAATAAAATTCATTCTATTCTTTTTTCTTTGAGAAACAAATATATTTCTGACTTACAAATGCGGTAAAGGTGCATATTATTTTAACGTTCTATGGTTTTGATATACCCGCGTTTTTATTTGTTACAAAATATGTTACTGAAAGATCAGAACGTTGTAACTTAAAAGTGAGCACCCCTTTCATATTTCGAAATAATGATTTTTTTTCAATTGTTTTTCATAATCTAAGTTTATCAGTGTCCGATCAATCATAATCCAGTGAAAAAAGTAAAAAAAAAACAATCAGTATCGAAATTACGCATGGGGTGATTGTTGTACAACGTCACCTTATTTTATTTAATTACTGGCCAAGATTATATACAAATTATGTTCCGCCGAAATTTTCACATTCTTGCGAGAAAGGAAATTATGAAACTCTTGCATATAAAAACCCTCCGAAATCTGTAATTTCAAAAAAAGTAGAAATATTTTTTCTATTACCCTTTTTTTCTAAAAATACTAAATAAACAATGTTTACTTCAAGGTAATTCGAGAAGTGTATTTTCTTCGAGTTATATCGAATTCATTATTACGGACTTAGGGGATTTTTTCGGTATGTTCGTGTAAAAAATTATTTTATTTTTTAATGTTACAAATTGGATGCTTTATTTATATAAATAAGCCAAAACTAATTCTTGCGTTTTTTTATTTACTACTGAACACCATAAGTTTAGTAAGGGTATTTTCGTCAGAACCAATTAATACATTTTCACTAAGATTTAAATAAAAGATATTTCCGCAATCATAATTTGATAAATATTGAAAAAAAAATCATTAAAACTGGTAAATTTTCCGATTTTTGGTGAATTTTCAAGTAAAGCGAGGGATTAAAATGTTTAAACATTTGGAGCCTCGGCAATCATTCTGCCCGTAGGAAAGCGACCACATGGGGTTAATTGAAATAAAATTTCAATCACATGGTTACATTATAAATAACCACGTGATTAAACCCATTTCAAATTTACCGAATAAAATCTGATATATTAAAAAAATTATTACTTACAAAATGATAAAAAAATGTTTACATTAAGCGAGACCACGGAATGATATCACGTGACGGCAGGCGGTCATAAATAATATGTCCCCAAATAAAATAATGGCAACATCGGAACAAAGAAAATTACCTATTATTAAAGAAAAATAAAATATAATGTTATAATTAAAAAGGAGACATAAAAAACGCATGTCAACAGTAAACATATTAAACCAAAATGTTGAAGCAATCGGTTCAGTGGTTATTTAGACTATTAATACCGACTGAACGAAAAATTCCATATATATATATATATATATATATATATATATATATATATATATATATATATATGTATATATATATCTATATATCTATATATATATATATATATATATATATATATATATATATATACATATGACTAAACGCAAGTCTAGGCAAAAAAATATGGCAAGATCGAATATAATTATCATATGTCAAATACTCCTAAGAATGAAAAGCTCATACAAGTTGAACAAATATCCCCCCAAAAAGGATCAGAAGAAAGTCCAATATTTGGTTCAACCCCCCCCCCTATAATAATAACGTCCAAACTAATATCCCTAAAGAATTCTGTAAGTTAGTAGAAGATTCTTTCAAGCATCCTCACATATACAGCACGATCCTAAATAAAAACTCTATAAAACTACCCTTCTTAACTATGCCTAATTTAGCACAAACTATTATAAGTACTAACACCAAGAAAATAGAATTAGCGCAGAAAATGATTAATAGCAAACATAGTCTATCCCAACCAAACTGCAATAGCAACGCCCCAACCAGCTGCTCACTGGAGAATGACTGTGTACACTCAGACGTCATATATTCATGTACAGTAACAGAACTCCCGCCTAATACGACAACTAATAACCTGACAGCCCAAACCTATAGTACCAGTTACCCCGGAGAGAATCCACATAACCCAATAAGCCATAGTACACAATCTGAACAACTGACCACTGAGCAGATAGCTATAAGCTCTGCAGAACCTTAACATAGAAACTCAGGCTACTGATAAATAAAAGCACCTCTAGACACACCACACACAAAACCTATAATACCTTCCTACATAGAATTACCCTCCTTCCCGATAAAGGCCAGAATTACAAACCATCTTCAATCATTCTCAAAGGAGAACCCTAAAACAAAAACTACTCTATCTAACCTAGTCAGAAACCTGAAAAAAAAACAAAAATGGCTTTACATTAAAATGGAAAATACTATGAAAATCCAATTCATACAGCCCAGGATCTAAAGACTGCATCCTATGTAACGCAGAGTCGACCGAGATTATAACGGCGCCTAAAAAATTAAACATCCTCCATTCGAAACAAGAGATAATTTGCAGTTGCCAACACAAGAGAAATTTCAAATACGGAAATGTAATTAACCCCACTGAAAATGCACTACCGGACAGGAACTAGATAATTGCGCGTCTCGACATCCATGAAATGCAACAATATCCATCACTAACCGTTTCCACTAGTATAAAACTATTGGACAACACCCAAAACAATTTTTTACACCCCCTATAATCTCCCTCGATCAGAAGAAATCGCCATAAAAAACTTTAATATAAAATATAAGCACACACTCTGAACACACAACCTTTACATAATTCTACATAATTTTAAATATATTTCTAACCTGGAAAGACTGCATCTTGGTAATGCCTTATTAACAATATATAATCCTTAATCATAACCCCATAAAACACTTTATGTAACAAACCGTACCCGCGTTAACATCTACGCTTAATGCCACCTGCTAAACTGCAACCAAATCACAAATTAGCACTGGATGCAACGAGAATATAGCCTAAACAACATAAAATCCAGGCCCAATGAAAATAAAGCTTAGAAACCACTTCACAGGGCTAAAGACTTAACACCTAAATTCAGAACTATCTATCCACCACCCCTAATCCCCACTAGCGAGCCCCCCATGAGAAATTATTTAAACAGCAGCGTATTAGATTTACATGGAACTCTCCACCCAGTAGTATAACATTAAAACTTTTAAATATACCGAAATTATAACCTAAGAAAAGCTCCCCCAATTCAACCCAACCAACCCACGTAACACATACAGACATATCCCCATCCCTATCTTACCCGCTCCAACTACCATCAAAGCGTTCCACCTAGAAGCTTACCCCTACTGATAATATAACCTAGATTGGAACACAGTTGAACTACTCCAGCATTGGACAATGCCAATCACAAGAGTCTCCGCTGAAAATATACAGCTTTTTGCCAGCCAAATTAGGAGGAATAAAATTTACCAGACAAAAACATCCACGAAAGACCTCGCCCTCCCCCCACCAAAAAAAGTATTTGGAGAAATATGGAAATTTAAAGGACTGCTCTAAACTATATTTTGGATCTCTCGGAGATTAATATTCTACATAAGCAGTTATGGCGATTCGATGGACCTGTACCTCGTGTTCATTAACGAAAAAGTATGTATTCCACTTTCTAGGCTTGGCTTGCCTATATAAACACAAATATTCATGACCTTCTAATCGACCTTCAGGAAATTTGAAGTTTTTAAGTCGATGCTTGAAATTTACCGTGCCCAGTGAAGCAATCCTTTAATTTAAACCAACGCGCCTTTGTTCATCGAGCATTTACGCTTTCCCGGCTTATTATACATCCATTCCTTTTTATTTTAATACGGATATATGTATGTGTATGTGTATATATGTATATATATATATATATATATATATATATATATATATATATTCCCTCTCTATTTTACTTTATTTATACGAGTCCACTCACCCCTCACACCTAAACCCCATTTCCTGATATGTTAACCCCCCTTCCCGCATGTATGTATCGTTTTCTTTAACGCACCCCTAATTATTTAATATTAACAGTACTTATATTATTATTATTATTATCATTATTATTATTATTATTATTATTATTATTATTATTATTATTGGTAATGGTTGTGGCTATGTTTTGAGGTGGTGGTAGAAGCATTATCATTATTATTACTGCACTGTTTTTTACGCTATTAATATTGTTATTATTATTGTTATTACTGCTTTTATCATCGTTATTAAAATTATAATCTTCATTAAAATAGATATCATTATCACTCCCGTAATTGCCCCATAATTGATACTATTATCTCCATCTAAACTGTCATTAACAGTAGTTTGGAATTTAATTTTATCACAACTATTGGTAACATTATATTTAATGTTTAAATTTATTGTTTACTTTAAAATGTTGTCTTTATTTTTATTTTATTTATGTTATTCTATTTTTCTTAATATGATTTTTTTCTTTTTTTTTCTTTTTTATATTAAATTTTACATATAATTTATGCCCAACTTTATTTTTACTACTATTAATTCAATTGTCATTACTATTATCTTCCGTGCTATTATAATTACCATACTATTATTGGGTATATTTTACCACTCTCATAAGTAGCTATGGTTCCCTTACTCCTCCATTTTAACATCAATATGTATATTTAACCTTTTACATCAAGTTATTCGCACTCATAGTCATTGCCCCCCCCCTAATCTCCAACTGCCCCTTATAATAATACTCCATATATCATAACAGTAGAAACTTATAAATATATTGCAGAATATTACCTTCCAGTTTTACAACCTTACATAACCCTTCCCCAACAAAATAAATAAAAAATTACCCGCTCCATGTACTGTTAAAATAAATCTCCATACACCAACAATGCACCCCCTATTCAATCATAACACATTTACCCCTTAATCTCAATACTATGTTAAAGAAAATGTGTATTCTTATATACCATACTATATATAATGATCTTCTCCTTATTTATTTAGAATTCATTAAAGCTCCCCCCCAACACTCTCTAATGCCGCTTATCTTTTTCATCCCTAACGAACCTTGCGCTAGACGCCGCATCCCCACCATGCTACCTAGCGCCTTCTCTACTATTCTGATGAGAAGTATTAGGCTTCAAAATGCCCTGGCATAAAGAGTCTCTTCTATCCCCCAAATTTTTTTCTCTATTCCATTATTCAATATATGATCCATTCTATATCTACCAATTTATAGTTTTGTGTCTTCATTTCATGCTCTTGTTTTCCTATTGCATAAGCTCCAATACTTTTTGTTCAGCTTGGCATTATCCGGATAAGTCTCCTTTTGTGGAATTAATCTTTCTCTTTTCTCTTTTACTTATTAATACAGATATATATATATATATATATATATATATATATATATATATATATATATATATATATATATATATATATATAAAAGTTTAGTTCTCTTGGACTAAACTTGATATTACAAGTCTATATTTTATAGACTAATATTTTATAATTAAATAATTAAGCGAAAGTTTGAATATGCGGAGCTATGGATATGCAAACATCTAAAAAGTTAACTAATTGGAATATAATATTGAAAGCCAAGCGTTTATGTACCGTAGTTCTTTTTATGATGACTGCTTATATATTTGTTGAGTGTTCATGTTGGAGGGTTTATTTTAGTCAGATAGAGACAGGGTGCATTTTGATAGAGAGACGGGAACATGTAATAGACATTGGGAGGGGATGGGTAAATATATTGGTAGAAGAGGATTTACATTTATACATTTCCGACAGTTCTCGGAGTGTTTCATAAAGCACATATATTTTTGAGATGATGATTCTCAATTCTTTTATCATAAAGAAGGAACCAGGCATTACTTATAATTGCTGAGGGGGAAAACATTCTTAAGATCATGAAGACACATTACTTGTATGCTTTCATGCACAAAACTATTATACAGATGAGTGGAACACAAGTTGATAGTAATACAAATCCATCATACCTTTATTTGTTGAATGAGCTAACACAAGACAGTTGCTACAAACTGATGCTGACTTCCTTTATTTCTTAGCCGGTTAAGGGGTTTGCATCAAAGAGATCCAAGTCTTACATGATTTCCTTCTTCTAACATCGCTTCCATAGGTAGATGTAAGCCCTGTCTGTCCGATACTGACCGACCTCCGTCCGGTCTCAGACTCGACTCTGAGTGACTGGCTTGACACCTCATCTCTTAGCCATGACGTCATTGCATGAAAAAATAACGTGCGTATCGATCCCGAGGCCTGATATGCCTCACGTTGTCTGAAACATGATCTGTTCCTCACACGTCCACAACAAGACTTCTCTAACCAATTTTTTCGACGAACCTACTTTATAAATATGTTTATCATTTTTCTATCCCGTTTCGAATTCCTTTTTTTAATTTCATTTCATTTTCATGAACAGAATTGCATCATCAAATTCCTTTTTTTAAGCCACATATCTAAGCTATTATATGTGAAACGAAACTATGAGTAATTCTATATTCCATTTTCAATCACATATCTGTATTATTTATTTTAAACTAATGGTCAGAATTCTACTGAATCTTCAGAACCTATTTCTAAACCTGGATTACCAAGTTCGATGCTCGATCTATCCTATCTCATTTTACTTACTTACAGCATCAGGAACTATTATACGCATTACACATATGCTCCTAAGTCTTTCTTCGTAACTGCTTCACGTACTCATACATAAAAAAAAATTAACAGTCCTTTCACCGTTAGAAAAATCAGGAGCCTCCTTTACAAACAGTGCCACATCTCATTGGCTGGGGTAAACACATTGTTTATTCCAGAATGCGACTTATCGTAAATAAACAAACATATTTTTCTTTACAAAAATGTCCACCCACTATGCACACTGCAATTCACTTAACTGGAAACACACTAATTGTGTTTTCCTCTTATGCACACCGGTACAGATAGGTAAACACGCATGTACACAAACACACGCACGTACACATGCATGCACACCCCCACGCACAGAGCGATCTACAAATAGAGAGAAGGAGAAAGATTAAAATCGAGAAAGAGACAGATGCAGAGCTAGAGATAGAGAGGGTTAGGTAGAGAAAGACAAGAGGAGAGAGACCGAGAGAGTAAGAGCAACTCATCGTCACGGTGCGCTGCAAATTATGCCTGAAGTAAGTAAGGAATCACACCCAGGCACACACACAAATCCAAATAGAGAAAGAGAGAGAATGAAAGAGAGAGAGAGAGAAAAAGAGAAAGAAGGAAGTAGAGAGTAAGGAAAACGGAGTTAGCATTTACGTTATTTCATCCCCGCGTCCTATTAGGATTTAATGTCGTTATATCCAAGATTCAGCCATCATATTAAATCGATCAATTGATTTCGTCCTATTTTCTGAAACTTTGCATCGAAGTATGAATCATAGATACTTCTTTAATCTATTATAATTATTAATAACTTAATTTATTTTTTACCTAGATACGCCATATAACTAAATTTAGGTTTTTGGACTATTACATTCCTTACATTTTGAACTAAGTTTTTTGCCCACTCCACCTAAACTTACAAAATGAAAAAGTTGATGGTTTGGCTTCAACAAAAACAACAGCAACATCAGCAGTACTTTTGTATATATGTGTGTGTGTGGAAATCTTTATATATATATATATATATATATATATATATATATATATATATATATATATATAAAATAAATTATAATCCACAATATAGCCATTAAAAGCTAAATCCGTCGCAACAAAAGTGTGTACACTCCTTACGAACAGTATCATATATTAACATACAACATGCCAACTCTCAATATTTTTTGTAGCTACCATCTTTATCGAAATTTTCTTTTAATCTCTTGGGCATAGAGTTTACGAGAGCTTCATATGTAACCGATCGAATACTCTTCCGCTCTTCAATTACGCCATCGCGGTGTTTGTGGATATTTGAGACTTTGCTCACCTCCACCTTTTCTTTGTGGATACCCCAACTATGTTCTATTGGATTAAATTCTAGAGATCTGCTTGTCCAGTCGATCAACTATACCCTCAGCCGCTTCAGTAAATCAGTAGGTTTCTTGGGTGTGTGTTTTGGATGATTGTCATGCTTGGAACACTGTTTCCGACTAAATTTCTTGAGGGATGGGACGCTGCTATGCTGAAATATTTGACAGTATATGTTTGAGTTAATATTTCCCTCAATGAGATATAACTCTCCAATACCTGCAGAGCACATGCAGCCGCGGAACATGCCATTCCTACTACCATGCTTGACTGTGGGCTTGACACACATCTTTGTACTCATAACCTAGTCGCCGTCACCCAGGCTGTAGGCCCTCATAACCAAAGGAATTATATTTCGTATCATCAGACAATAGATCATGGTTCCCGTAATCTATGAGTTTGATGACATTTTGTTTTACATAGGCATCACCACATTATCAAGGCCAAGAGGCCACTCAAGGATAAGGGTTAAAGAGTTTACAGTAGAAATTGGACATTATAGTAATCATTAGTAATGAAAATTTGGTAAAGTTGATAACTTATATGGAACGGCTCATCAAGAACTTATTTACGTTAGACTTGAACACAACCATATTGTAGTCAGCCGGAAAGCAGGAAAACGGAAGACAATTCCACAGGCGTGCAGTTCTAAGAAAAAAGCTTAGTTCATGGAAACTACGTTTAGGTTTAGGCACAGATAAAGAGTGGGAGGGAATTATTGATAGTGTTTACAGTTAGACGAGTGTTTCTTGTGAAAGTTTGGCGAGGGGGGACCATAGATTGAAGCTCATTCGAACACTTTCCATGAAAATAACGATACATCAGAGACAAACTCGCAACACCTCTTCTGTAAGATAAAGGTTGTAAGGAAGAAAAAAGGACATCTCCTACGAGGCTACGCAGTCTATTTTGAACTCTATCAAGGCAGGCCAAGTCCTGTCTAGCAGCTCCTGCCCAGATGTGGCAACAGTATTCCATTCTTGGACGTACCTGGCTCTTATATAGATAGAGAATAGCATCAGCAGTGAGATATCTACCGGATCGATAGAAAGATCCAACCATTTTTCCAGCGGCCTTGGCACAGATTTGATGTACGTGTTCCATTTAAGATCAGGAGTAATGGTCCAGCCAAGAAGTTTGTCAAAACTTGAGGCCTCCTGAAGACGAGACCCATTCATTTCAATTGATGTCAGATGTGGATCAGAATGTTGATGATGTAAAGAGAGAAGCTTGGTTTAGATGCATTAAAAGTAACCAGCCATTCTTTACCCCATTCTACTACGTGCTCAAGATCAGGGGAGAGAGAATTGGAGAGAACTTGGTCGTTTATTGTCTTAGATGTGCTACCATAAATGGTAGTGTCGTCAGCATAGATGTCTACAAATGATGTAAGGATGTGATTTGGAAGATCATTAATGTAGATCAGGAAAAGAGTAGGGCCCAGGATGGACCCCTAAGGGACACCGGCATTAATACTGTGAGCTTCTGATTTTTGCCCCTCAACTACTACTCTGATGAACCTATCAGAAAGAAATGATTTAATAATTGAGAAGACATTTCCAGCAATACCATAGCTAGAGATCTTATGAAGTAAACCCTTATGCCATACCCTATCAAAAGCCTTAGATATGTCAAGAGCAATTGCCCTAGAAAGGTTGCCTCCGTCGAGAGATTTGCTAATCCTATGAGATATAACTGTAAGCACATCTGCTGTAGATCTAGCAGAACGGAAACCATATTGAGTGTCACTAAGAAGGTTATTTTTGTTGAGATGGTTATTACTTCTATATTTAATAGAGATTCCAGCAACTTACTCATGACGCACATGGCACTTATTGGCCTGTACTGAGAGGGGGATGAGCGATCACATGAATTCTTAAATACAGGGCATACTGATGAGATTTTCCAGGGAGATGGGAAACTATTCTCCGTAAGACAACGTTTAAACAGTTTGGGCGCTAGTTCAAATTTAAGTTTTTTTAGTACTATAATTGGAATACCGTCAGGGCCAGTTGCTTTACTCGAATCAAGGTTTTTGATTAGCTTCGCAACATCACGTACAGATATACGTATATCACATAGCGTGTTTTCTGATACAGGAGGAACTATTGGGGGTTGGCAGCCTTGATCGCAAAAGGTAGAATTAGCTGCGAACTTCTTGACAAAGAGTTTGGCTTTGTCTGATGCTGACGAGATTACCTCAGGTCCATTGATAATAGTTGGGATGGAGCACACGCTTCTGTTCAGGATTCTGTTTGCTATTTGCCAAAACTGGTGGGAAGCAAGCCGCTGCTCAGCTACTTTGGACTTAACAGATAGAGCAAACAGCTCTCTTGCATTCTTTATTACTTTCTTACAATGGTTGCTGGCAGTCCTGAAAGTGGCTTTAATTTTCATACATCTATTACGTTGGAAACAGTGGAAAAAGTGATTTCTGTGCGCAATGGCAGCAGCACATTCTGGAGAGAACCATGGCTGGCTGTTAGGTTTTTGCTGAAACTATTTCGAGGGTATGAAACGGTCAATACCTACAATTAACCATTCCGTCAGGTATAATACTATAGAGGACACATCCTTTTTAAACATGGAATGCAGAGGTAGATCAGATATAAATGTACGGAAGCTATCCCAGTCAGCCTTAGTGTATCGATATACCGTACGATGGAGAGGTACGTCTGGGGACTTATTACATTTCATTTTTATCTGAATTGATACAACAGAGTGGTCGGAAGAGCCAAGAGGCGACAGAACAGAAACTGAACATAGTTAAGGGCAAGTTGTGAGAAAAAGGTCTAGTAGGCTCGCATACTGGCCATCATTGTGGGGCACACGGGTGGGTTCCTGAACAATCTGAGTGAGGTCATAGGCAATGGAGAAATCATGACACAACCTCCCCTCATCATCGGTCTTGTTTGAGTGGGTCAACCATTCGACGTTGTGAACATTGAAGTCACGACACATACGTGAATGTTAGCTGAAGGATAAGCAGATAAGACTTGGTCAATTTTCTTAGATATGCTTTGAAACATAGTAACTCCGCTGTTATGGGGGCGATAGAGAGTAAATATAAATGCCGTAGTGTGAGCTAAAGCAACCCGGAAGCACATATAGGGTAAGTTAGGATCATACCCGGGAGATGTCCCTACCACATGAAAAGTTATCCCTAATATAGGCACAAATTCCATGCCCATGGCGATCTTGGGGATCAGATTTAGAAGTTAAGTTAGAGTATCCTTTAATTGCGAACTCTTCTAAGGAAATAGCCTGTCCAATGCCAGTTTCACATGTCTTAAGCAAGCTCTTTGCGGCCATTCTTGTGTATCATAGGGGGGCAGCCATGCCCACAATTTTAATGAAGTGTTCGTCGTTTGGTCCGAAAACAAACAAGCTGAGCCCAAACCCCTCAAATATCTCCGGCAATGGTAACAGCACTGATGAGCCGATCTCTTTCAATTTCTTTATAAAACTAACATGAGACCTGTTCTGGGTGGAAAATGTAAAATGCTGGATGATCTAAGACATTGTGCTCCAGCTCAGTCCCAAGGTGTTAGCAATATTCTTAAAGCCTTGGACATCTTTATGTAGAACAAAATACGTTTAAAGAAGCGGTGTCTCCTGTAAGTATAAATATTCGATAATCAACCGCATCCGATGAAATAAACAACGTGCGATCACAGGCCTAACATCGCATGTGTATTTAAGAATTTGAATTACAACACAACCGTTAAGGGCCAAAGTATAAAATAACCAGTAGATTCTGTGATGTTAGTGGAACGCGTTTACATTAGAAATTTCTGTTAAAATCACAATTTTCCTTGGATTTTTAATTCAAGCAATTATAAGCGCAGAGCCAGTAAGGTACGACAATAACATTATATAATATGGTAAGGATGACGAAAAAAGGAAAGAAAAAAGACCGCATGATACATTTCATGGATATGTCAATGATTTCCTGTGCTCGTATTGTTCAATCAATTATTTTTTTGTTGGTTGCATGTTTCGATAATTAGTTTTTTGTTGATTTTTACAAAAGCATGACCGAAAATAATGCAGTTGAATCATGAAAAAAAATACCATAAAAAAGGTGGAACATACTATGATGAATTGGAGTTCAGTCACTGGATTCGATCGATTACTATCGAATAAGGCCGGCATTTATCCTAAACACGGAAGGCAATTTGTCTAAATATATTCTTTCAATACTAACAATTTGAATTTGTTGTATTTGGTTATTTCTTTTATTTAAAAGAGAAAGAAACAAAACAGAGTTGCAATATAAAATGATGAAGCTGAGCTGGTGTAAAACAGTCAGTTCAGTGATCGCCGATAGTGACACCCGCTAAGAGATTTAATCTGTACTTTCGTATTCCGTCCACGCTCGTGGGAGGAAATCAACAAAAATGCCAGTGACTCCTCTATGTGATGGGCTTATGAACCTGGAAATGAATACTAAGTGAACCGATTGATAGCATGAATGCCAACAAATTGTGTTTATCAAGCAGATAAAATTTGGATCGAATGTCTTCATGAAGTTAAAAACGAATGTGTGTATGCAAGCATGATGTAAAGGATTTGGACTAAATAGGCACCGCACATAGAAAGACGTGTTAAAACTTCTAAGGAAAATGAACTGTTAGGTGGACATGCATTCTTCATTATTTGCAAATATATATATATATATATATATATATATATATATATATATATATTTACATGGGTACCACCACTTATCAAGCCCCTGGAGCCACTCGGGGACAAGGGTTATTGTGTGTACAGTAATCACTTGGATATTATCGTAGTAATAGTTAATATTGGAGATTTGATAGGATGTCATTACTTAAGGGGGCTGTTCCTCAGCAATTTGTTTGTGTTGGACTTGAAACATCCAAGTTTAATTCGGGAGGGCAGGCAAGCGGCAGAGTGTTACACAGCCGTGCAGTTCTAAGAAAGAAGCTTTGTTCATGAAATCTACGTTTTGATTTAGGCACGGATAAAGAGTGGGGAAAATTATTGACAGTGGTTTCAGCTAGTCAGGTATTTTTCGTGAAAAATTGGCGGGGGGCAGAGAATGGAGCTCAGACAAGCACTTGTCATGGAAATAACAATAAAACAGAGACAGAATCGCAACGTCTCTTCTGTGGGAGAGAGGTTGCAGGGAAGAGAAAAGATAGAGAATTGCATCAGTAGTGAGACATCTTCTGGAGCGGTAGAAGGATTCCACCATGTTTTCAGCGAACTTGGCGACAGACATGATGTATCTGTTCCATTTCAGATCAGGAGTAAAGGTCAAACCCAGAAGCTTATCAAAACATGGGGCTTCCCCTAGACGAGAGTCATTCATTTCAATCGATGCCAGATGGGGATCAGAGCGTTTATGATGTAATGATAGGATCTTGGTTTTAGATACATTAAAGGTAAGCAGCCACCTCTTCCACTACTGAACCACGCGAGAGAGAATCAGAGAGAACGTTGCCATTTACGGCCTTTGATATATATTCTGGTACGTCTTTTTGAACCCACCATTTTTTCTTTTTACACATTTTGTTAGATATCTTTTCAATTCGCTGAGAAAGAAAGGAGACATCTACCCGCTTCAATCAGACGCGCTCGATTAATAACTTGCTGTCAAAATAGAAAAATATACGGATATGTGCATATGTGTTGGCTTGCAAAGCCCCGGGTTAGACAATCAAGCGAACAAAATCCGAAGGATAATTTTCTTCTTCTTCCTCTTCTTCTTCATTTTCTTCTTCTTCTTCTTCTTCTTCTTCTTCTTCTTCTTATTATTATTATTGTTATTATTATTATTATTATTATTATTATTATTGTTGTTGTTGTTGTTGTTGTTGTCATTGTTCTTGTTGTTTCGGCTTAAATAACCGGGATACTGCCGGCACAATATAAAAAATATTTAAAAAAAAATATAATTATTCGAGAAGAAATTAGTAAATATTTTCAAGGAAAGTTTTAAGAAACACCTCCAAAGACAGCTGGATCTTACTTTCAAGACCAATAACAACTCCATAATATTCTTGTTAAAGCAGATAACACACACACTTTTTTATAAACTAACATAACAAGATTAAAATAACATTGTTGAACTAAAACTTATACAACATATATGTAAAACCTCATTATAAGGTAAACCGTGATAGTAAAACGATAACAGATAATTGAAAAATAATAGTAACGTTAGCAAGTATAGAAATAATGACTATTATATCCTCTTTAAAGATAACACGCCAAACTTTATTAATATATTACCAACGAGGCAACCAACCCAGGCCCAAAATGGGAGAAAATAAGACAACACATGCGCGACCGAGTAATGAGCAAATTAAATCTACGTATAAATTAAATCACTGGGGAAATACTGCTATTAGTTATTTTTTAGTATTAAAAACAAGCATAATTGTGTGTTTTTCTCTGATATTGACAATTACTAACCTTCACTTACTATCAATCCTTTTTAGAAGATAAGAAAGTTCGTATTAATTCTTCAAGAAATTACGAAGACCGAATTGATATTATTAAAAGATGCAGATATACGGCTTTAATTAGTAAAAATGAATAATTCACGAGGAAGGACCAAACATGTTTTTTTTATGTGACCATGGGGCGGAAGACTAATGGAAAATGATTGACTTTATGGATTAACTTTATATATGATATAAGTGAGAAAGTTTAGGAGGTCACTATTGGCCTCTAAACAGATTGTGATCTTCTGATCCTAAATAATTTTAACGGCTCAAAATGTGAAAACTTAAACCACCCGTAGGCAATTTAGAAAAGTAATCTGAAATGTAGTATTATTTCGAATCAAATTTGGTGCATTTTTCTTAATGTGACTTCACTCTGATATAAAATACTATGAGCAATATAGAAAAAAAAGCTAATACAGTATATGGTCACCTCTGGTCCGACCACCTTAAATCGATGCTAAAACATATCCCGAAGTTTACTAATAAAAGACAGTGATAACCCATCTAACGAAGTAAACTTCGAAGCTCATAAAAAATGTTTATAATAAAGCCTTTAAATATACATTAAATATAAACACTCAAATAAAACCAATCTGAAGCATGGTTATAGTTGTAGCGATAGCCTTGAAAAAAAGTATCAAAAACACAATAGTAAAATATCACATTTATTATTATTATTATTATTATTATTATTATTTTATTATTATTATTATTATTATTATTATTATTATTATTATTATTATTATTATTATTATTATTAATTGATTCGAGCGACGGCGGGTCGCTGGATCACTTACTATGAATAGAAGAATAAACAATTATTTTGGGGAAAATGATTGACACATAATATAATAAATCGCAAAAGGTATATGAAAATAAAAATAGATATAAACAACATTTTTGGGTTTGCATAAACAAATAACTAGATTCGTGTTACATCAGGTTGGTCTGTGACACGTAATGATTAGACGTATAAAACACGTGATCTATGCAAATTTTGGGCAATTCTAGGAATCGTTAGCTGGATATCGGAGGCAACGGACGACTGACCTCCATGACGCGAGAGCAGAGCCATTTCAGGTAGCTAAGATGTAAGAGCTTGTAAACTCTGAAAATGCAGGCTGGATCATGAAAAAAAAAGTTCGTAAATAATTCAGGTATGTGTTATATTATTTACATCTGTTAAAATGGTACGACGTATATAGATACGCATTTGCACGACCGTGAATATACAGATATTATATAAAATTCAACTATTGAATGTGTACGTCGTTATAGAATGTATTCATACACCTGCCTACGTGTATGAACGACGGGACTATAGCAGAAATGATAAAACTGTTCAAACATTGGCAACCAATAAGAACTGGATTACATGATTTAGCCTTTATGTACCCTCTTTTACTCTCTTGGTGTTTGAATAGGAGTTTGAATTGAACAAACACTGTTGCCCCGTATGTTGTATAGTGTATTTCACTCAATGGTACGTTAATTGGAGTGATTCTTTAAAGGGTATCGGTGACTTTTGAAACACGCACCTTGAAGGTTTTATTTATACTATTTTTTATCAATCCGAGCCGATCCTTAACAGCCTAATCTCGTGCTATTTCTCTACTGTTTGCCAGTTCTTCCTCAAGTTCCAACTTGTCCGCGTCAAATGTCACATGTTGAAGTGGGACATACTGTTGGCATGCCTGCCCATGTGTATGTACTGTTGGGTTTATTAGGAGTTATTTCTGAGGAGATGTCGCATTATTTGATGAAGTGGTACGACGGGTATATTTCTGATTTGTTTTTGGTAGACATCTAAGAATTAGACTTGTTGGCATTGTCTCAGGGAACTGTCTCACGCGAGAATCTGTTGTAGTGTCTTCTTGTTTGGTTTGGCAGATCTTGGGTATAGGGTAGTGATTGCTGATTGGGCAAATTTTTTTAGCCATTTCACGGACATTTAAAGCTGGTATATTTTCTCACCAGAAAATACATTTTTTCTCAGAAGATTAGATTTCCGGCACGTTACCTTTTCTTTCTCAGTCTCCTTCTTGTTTGGCCAGTGGTGCTTATTTTTTTATCATTGCTTACAACTGTCTGTGAGTTTTTTGGTATTTCATGTTTGCGTATTCCATTGACCAAATCAATTCCCATTTTTCCTTCCTATTCCACATGGTTTGGGCATATGTCGCAGTGTTAGATTTGGTAAAACCAATCGCTGCATCACTAAAAGCTTTCTTCTTAATTGACTCTCTAACATATTTTGGAAGATATTTATGTATTTGCGATACAATTGAAAGTAAGTTCTTAGTTGTGGTTATTGTTATTTTTTTTCTTTTGTTAAGGGTATCTGTCTAGCCCTAATCGTTGTTTATTACACCAGTATCGTTATTCTGTGAGCAGCCAACGGATAGATAAAAAATAGATCTTTAATTTTGTTCGTGTGCAGAAGAGGCAACAGGATAATTTTTTATCCGATTTTTTTTCTAATGTCACCAGTTATATTTATAATATGGACATTTTTGTCGCAAATTTTTCAAGCTTAAAGTACACTTGAAAATGTGTTCGGCGTCCACATTTCAAATATGTAATCAAATATTCAGAGATAGGTTTTGTTTAAACTTTTCGCGAACCTACCGATAAGTTCATTTTAATATATATATATATATATATATATATATATATATATATATATATATATATATATATATTACTTTAAAAATATTTACACATATATATATTACTTTAAAATTTTTTTGCACAATGTGCGATCGTATAAATATATAGACTTCTAAGTAATAGTTTATTAGAATAGATAATTTCATGAGGACCCATAATATACTATTAAGGCTAGGCCATTATATTGATATGCAAATTAGATAACGTTCATATAACCGCTCGCATATACATAGGCAGCAAAAATAAAGTTAGCAATTGCATTTTTTTCTAAAACTGCGAATTAAAGCTAAATTTAATGTAACTCTTTAAACCAACCATACCGCATTTGATTAGCCTTTTATTCTTCTATAAGTTTACATTAACTTAAATGTGCAGTTTTTGAAAAAAATTACAATAGCGCACTTTTTGTTGCTGGTGTTGTATGTGACTTTGTATGCTAAGCTATTCGTTTTTATAAATTTGAAAGTGAATGCTTAGGATGTTTATATCATTTTCTAAAACATAGAAAACCCATCAATAAAATATAATATATGATTGTTTTATTATTGATATGGGCTAAAGTTCAATGCACTAATTTTGATTTTTGTGATCTTTTAAGCACATTAATTATACTACGTTTTTATTACTCATATCTCAATGGACTCTAGTATACAGCGATTTTAATAAAACATCTTTAGCGTAAAAACTCTAGTTCTGTCGCAACTGACATGTTATTGAATAACAGATCAGTACAATTATAATTCTCATGAACATTTTATAATATTTAGTAATTTTGAATGAAAATATTCGTAGTTTTTTCTATACGCTGCCCTGTCGTTTATTTATTTTTCTACTCACATGTTCACCCCAAACAAGGCTCGTTGCCAGTTTGATGTAGGGGAGCTACTATCAGAGGGCTGAGTTACAGAGGTACTAGGTAGGGAGTTTAGCAGAAAGATGTTTGTTCATATTACAGTGTTGAATGTCACCATCCATTTTCTCCCCATCTCACAACAGACTGGAGGTCTTCCTCTAGTGTTTTTGCCATTAAATCTGATATGTGCTTATTAGTTTTCCACGTGCCTGCCATAGAGTGTGGTGCCGTCGGTAAATATACCCATCTCAGTGACAATTTTGCCAGTCAAGTCATTTATGAATATCAGAAATAACAAAGGCCAAACAATCAATCCCTGCGGCACACCCGCATTTATATAAATGGGGGAGCATAGGCCAATCGAGGACTACCTTGATTCTTCTCTCATTAAAGAAGAATCACATTCTGCTAAGCGTTCATCCAGTAATAACATAGGATTTTATTTTCATGAGAAGACGATTGTGGCATACACTCTTAAAAGCCTTATATATATATATATATATATATATATATATATATATATATATATATATATATATATATATATATATATACAGTGATGATCATATTTATTGGCACGGTAAAATAAAAGTTAAATTTTGTCTAATAAATTCTAAAAAAAGGGATTAAATTAAAGAAAATAACAAAGTATATTATGTATTTTTAACTGGCCTTTCCGATGCAGCAATCGGATTTTAGAAAAAAATAAATAACAAAGGAACAACAAACATAATTGCAAAAAACCCTTGTTCAAAATTATTGGCACGGCTTTGTTTTTCTTTTAGTATCAGTATAATATCAATCAATTTCCGGTTTACGTGATTTCTGAACTTTTTTATAGCCATATTATGCTTGTTTAACGCTAATTCAGTGAATAATTTTTTTCAGATAATTTTTAGATAGCGATTTATTTAAACTATTATAAGTGACTAAATTATAATTTTCAATCGCCATTGTTAAAACTAAGGAACACAGTGAAGACGTCAGGAAGCTTGTTGTAGCATGCCATACCAATGGGGAGGGCTATGATAACATTTCAAAGAAGCTAAACCTTCCCAAATCCAGTGTTAGAGCCATAATAAACAAGTTCAAATCGGAAGGCCACGTTATGAGTTTAGAGGGTAGAGGGAGAAAAAGGATTATTTCCCCAAGAGATGAACGGAAAATTGTTCGACAAGTAAAACAAAACCCAAGGATCTCTGTTGGGGAGATTGTTGATGAACAGAGCACCTCTGGAGTGAATGTATCTCGACATACAGTTGGTAGAGTTTTGAAGAGAGCTGGTTTAAAAGCATGTCGTCCGAGAAAGACTCCCTTATTGAAGCCTATGCACCTGAAAGCAAGGCTAGTCTTTGCAAAACGTCACATTGATAAAGATGTTGCATTCTGGAAACGTGTTCTATGGACTGACGAAACGAAAATAGAGTTATTTGGCCATAATAAAGTGTCTTATATTTACAGAAAATCTGGCGACGCTTTCCTACTTAAGAACACCATACCCACAGTGAAGCACGGTGGAGGCAGTTTGATGTTTTGGGGATCCTTTGCTGCCTCTGGACCAGGGCGACTTGTTAAGGTCACAGGTAGCATAAAAAAGGAAGATTATGTTAAAATATTGGATGAAAACCTGAAAGACTCTGCTAAAGAGCTCTCACTTGGTCGTCGTTGGTGGTTCATGCA
This sequence comes from Euprymna scolopes, assembly GCF_053919585.1. Lineage (NCBI taxonomy): Eukaryota > Metazoa > Mollusca > Cephalopoda > Sepiida > Sepiolidae > Euprymna > Euprymna scolopes. Next base: position 131,084,295 of record NC_136492.1, read on the forward strand.
AGATAATGACCCAAAGCATTCGGCTAAACTGACTAAGAAATGGCTTGAGGACAATCGTATTAATGTTTTGGAGTGGCCATCACAAAGCCCAGACCTTAATCCAATTGAAAATTTATGGAGAACATTAAATTTGAGGGTGATGCAAATGAAGCCTAAGAATCTTATTCAATTGGAGGATTATTGTCAGGAAGAGTGGGCTAAAATTACTACTGAAGAGTGCAACAACTTGGTTGTAAACTATGAAAAGCGACTGAGGAAGGTAATCAAGGACAAAGGCTATACAATTGATTATTAAATAAATCGTGCCACTAATTTTGAACAAGGGTTTTTTGCAATTATGTTTGTTGTTCCTTTGTTATTTATTTTTTCTAAAATCCGATTGCTGCATCGGAAAGGCCAGTTAAAATACATAATATACTTTGTTATTTTCTTTAATTTAATCCCTTTTTTAGAATTTATTAGACAAAATTTAACTTTTATTTTACCGTGCCAATAAATATGATCATCACTGTATATATATATATATATATATATATATATATATATATATATATGTATATGTATATATATACATACATATATATATATATATAAGATGATTTATATATATATATATATATATATATATATATATATATATATATATATATATATATAAGATGATTTTTGTCAACTGGTACAATAGAAGCAGTTTTCCAGCAGGCAAGAAAGCAAGATTCGTATGGTGATATGTTAAAGATTTTAAAGAGAACAGGAGCGATCTCAGCCGGTGTGACGTCATGTTCACATGTTTTTCATGTGTCTTGGTTCTTTATAATATAAAGGAATATGATGGAGGGAATGCCTTGGTTGGTCCAAGTTAGATTTTGAGGCAAACAGACGAGCAAGCATGTTAGCTTTCCCAGTTGCCGTGCAAACAATCTCATGATTGTTTGATAGTGGGGGTATTGTCGATTGCCCATTATTTGCTTCACTATTGTAGGTTTCCCAGAAATCACGAGTTCCTAAATTTTGCGCTTCAATGGGTTTGCTGGTTGTGTCAGTGTATTTACTCTTAGCGGTTGCTATTCTTTCTTGCAATTATTTATAGCTTCTATATATTTTTTTTTCTGTGTGTACTGGACTTATGCCGGATAAAACTACGATATGCCCGTTGCCAATGAGACATGGCATCTGCGTATGTAGAAGTAAACGATTGAGGAGAGTGGGTCTTATTGAAGAACATCCGTGTAGGAACATGTGCATCAATTGGTGTTTTGAACAATTCAGTAGCCTCACTTGCGCACGCTTCTGCTGAAAGAGAAAATATATTTTCCCATGGGGCGTCTCTGTTATGATCTTTAATGCCATCCTTATCGACATTATTGTAGTACCTTGTCATTTTGAGAAATGGCTCTTATATTTGGGGTCGGGAGTTTAGAGTAATGTCTATCATTATCACAATGTGATCAGTATTCCTGAGTTGGCAATGAACATTTGTTACCCAATAATCAGGAACAGTTGTAAGAAATCGATTCAAAAGTAAGGTTTGATGGACCTGGCAACCCGGGAGACAGGTCAGGAATGTAACTGTCTGGGATATAGCAAAGTTATTGATGACGCTACCAGCTGTATCAGTGTAGTTAGAGAAGCCAAGCCAATTTCTGCGGTGGGGGTATACTATCAAATTACTTCTATTTGGGTGCTAGTGTCTAGGGAGAATGGTACATATATGCTTCCAGGGACATGATTCATTATAGTACAGTCCTGGGTGGAGGGAGAGCGATAAGGAAAATACAGCCATCGAACGCCGTGTTGTAAAGTTAGTTTAAAGCACATGAAACATTGGTCATATGATTCTAGTTTTGATTCCCTAGACATGGGGAGGATGTTACAGAAATAGGCTCCAAGTCCGTGCAGGTACCTGTCAAAATACATACGACAAAGTGGAAGATAACCAGACATATGGAAAATGTTAGATAGGATGGAGGAGTGCAAGTTAGTTTAACTTAGTGCTAATATATCCGGGGAGTTTGCTAGGAGAAATGATTCTCAATGATCTAAGTTAGTTCAAAATCCTCGTTATTTGTAAATGAAATTGATTGAGCTGTCATTTCATTTCATTTCATAGTGTCAGATCTAGGGTAAATTGCTAGAGAAAGGGGATGTGCATAGGCACCATCATGCAACACGGGTAAGCCATGAGCCGGTTCCTCATCCGCAGGAATGTGGCCTCGGTAATGCTGTTTAAAACGTAAAACAATGACAAGATAGTTTAATAAGTTTTCAGAATCAATTACACTGAATTTATTATAAATCTTAAACATATTTTCCGCCAATCAAATACCCAGAATCACATAATTGTATACTTTTGAGATGTTTGCAAACGAATGTTGCGTGTGAATAAAATAGGCAAATATATATTAAACCGTTGCACGTAAATAACGCATATATATAAAAAAGGGTTAAATATATAATTTATGATCCATTGATACAAAACGAACGGGTATATTTAGTAAAGGATCATGTTAACATGCAACGTGCTTCTGGAGGCTGTCATAGAAATTATGTAAAATGTTCATATGAGCACGAATGTCTGTGCTTGTGCGTTTATCGATACGTGCAAAAAATCAAGTAATAGAACATATTTACGAAATGTTAAACGTGTCTGCTTGGCTCGAAGAAAGTGTTTACACAAGTAAAACATTTGGCATATGAAATAAGTTTATGTTTACGGGAAAATGATTAAATTCGATAGAATTAAATTTTAAAAACGACAACATGAATTTATGCGGGGATTTAATTCATTCAATCGTAAAATTTATAGAAATATTCAATATATGAGATTAATTATGAATTCATATGAAAAAGATACAAGAAACACCGCGGCCACTTTCTCTACAATTATCTGCTTATAACAATTGATATCTATATCAATATATATTATATAAATGCAACTTTGTCTCTGTGTGTGAGTTCGGTCGTTATAGACTCAAAAGTGCTGGACCGATTTTTATGAAAGTTAAAACTAAGATACTTGTTTCAGAAGGTAAAAACATTTAGTTAATTTTACCTGTGAGTGTTTCATTTTAGCATGCACAACTGAAACATGGGGGCTTATGTGTATATGTGACGTATCGTGCTAAACTTCAGTGCTTGTTTAAAATTTGACCCCATTCGCCGAAATGGTTGACAGCTAAAAACAAATACAGTATGTGCTACAAGTCAAAATACACTATATATAATTATAATCTCTGTAGACAATATAATAAAGGAGATATCTGAATACATTTTGTACACAAACCGCCAAATAATTTAATATATGGGAAACAAGCCAATTATAAGAAAAATAAAAAAGAACGAATAATTTGTTAACGACAGTTTTCTTAACGTATATGAAAATTAATATAGCTTCAAGTAGTCTTTCGCATATTCATAAAGAAATACGTAAAGAAGGAAGTTTTAATATTTCTTAAATAGAGAAAATAGGCATGTAAAATAATCAATATAAAATTCATACAAAAACACTCACATAAACGTATATATATATATAAATATATATGTATATATATATATATATATATATATGAGAGTAAACAGTTAATAAAACATGTTAAAAACCACTTTGAAATGAGTTAAAATCGTATTAAACTTGAAAAGGAAATTCTAGATAAGTGGATAGTCCTTACTCCGCGGAGTTTCGAAGAAATACCTTCCTTCTCATCAGAGGGTAAGAATTAGAAAATGTGAGATCGGATTTTGCATGCAAAAGTATTTGATGAAACAACAAGTCAAAGTTCTTACTTGAAAACAAAAAGTGAAGCAGAGGTAACTTTATAAATATTAATTCAATATTAAATATTAATTCAATATTAAATATAAAGTCAAAGATCTTACTTGAAAACAAAATAGTGAAGCAGAGGTAACTTTATAAATATTAATTCAATATTAAATATTAATTCAATATTAAATATAAAGTCAAAGATCTTACTTGAAAACAAAAAGTGAAGCAGAGGTAACTTTATAAATATTAATTCAATATTAAATATTAATTCAATATTAAATATAAAGTCAAAGATCTTACTTGAAAACAAAATAGTGAAGCAGAGATAACTTTATGAATATTAAGTCTTTAATATTTATAATATACTTTAATTTTACCAGCTTGGATCATTTTGGTAAAAGGTGTTGTAATTTTTTTAAATTATATATATATATATATATATATATATATATATATATATATATATATATATATATATATATATATATATATGTTGTGGCCGAGAATACGAATAGGTCTGGAAAACCAGAACTTGTTCGTTTGATAAACGAACAACTAATACTTTATTATTTTCTTTCTTGTACACTTTTCTACCTCATTTCTTATTCCGTTTTTATTATAAGAATTACAAGTTTTACAGCACTTTTTAACAATGGATTCGATTGAATGTGTTCGCGATAATTCGTCATTTTTATAACGAATTATATCGACGAACATGGATTACACTTATCGTCTAAAAAACAGTTATTCTTCATATAGCTCTAGCAAACGAATAATGATCACATATAAAGTTTTTTGGGAAATAATGGCAAACTCGTCATGTGGTAAAAACAAATGATGTTCTTTTTCAACTGTGAGAGTGAGTTAACATTCAGAAAATCCAAATATATTGCATATAGCAATAACGAAAAAAACAGTGTTTATTCTTTTATTAAAAAAAAAACAAGTGAACTTTCACGAAAAATAATGCAATGTCTACAACACTGGTGTAGCTAGATAACGAAACTAATCTTCGTATTCGGAAATTACAAAATACTAGATAATATAACAAGTAATATACTCTTTGAGGAAACAGCTTTGTTATCTATTGTAGCAGTTTAGCATATTCGTCACCCTAAAATAGCAAAAAAGTGTTTCCCTATAATTCTCTCTTTTCTGTTTGTGTACAACATACAGTAAATATCGCAGAAGAGTTTTGCTTCGTAAATACTTTTTGCTAAAATAAAAACACAATTTTAGTTTGAAGCAACCCTTATGTTCACACGGAATTACAAAGTTAAAGTGAAGAAACACTGCTCTCGGTAGCAGTAGATTTATATAATTAAAACATTACAATCTGAATACGGTTGTTAAAAAAAAGCCGTACATTTATCTTAGTAAAAAAACATGAATAAACTTACAAATCTAACAGAATGTAAAATAAAAAAAAAACTAAACGAATACCAATAGATTCAAAAGCATGGCGAACAAAAACGACACCACAAACGACAATAGGTTCAGCAACAAACAAAAAACAATAGAGCGTATCACACGAGAGCCAAGCACGGTGAACCTGTAACCGATCATAGCCTTAAATTCGTTTTGAGGTGTTACTTTCTTAAAAACAATGCTGATGCGAATACTGATGTCGCTTGTTCACATGATTCAAAATGGAAGACAATTGACAATATCTTCTCTATACCGAAATAAAGTAAAATTCTTCACTGCATACCCAAGAAGACACAACGATTCAATTCGTATGAATAACCGCCATTGGCCTGATAATACACTAGTAAGTTTGCTATTAGAAGCAGCATAACGTAGCATAATGTTGGATGTAATTTCGACAGCAATCTTCTGAGCTATCTTTATGATATGTTTTGATAGAGAATTACGCTTTGGTACCGCATTGCGAAATAGCACTAACATACATAGCTTGCAAACATCTTTCACATTTTGACACCCAACCATTAATGCTACTGACCCTAGCGCTGCCACGCCACCCCGTTCACCATGATATCAACGCGCACATCGCTTACAACTGACTCACACTTATTCGCACATGCACTTTAAAGTAAACTAATATTTGAATAATTATTCTCACAATTCCCAAGGAGCTCCTCAAACAATTTTCTGAAGAGATCAAGATGTTAACACGGAAAGTTATAAATAAAATAAACAACAACTTTGACAATTCAAGAAGATAATTCTAGGACTATTTATTCTTTCAATAGCTATACAAAAAAGATATGAAAAAATGAAAGAAAATACAAAGGATTTATCAAACAGAAGCTTTGTTTTATTACCAACGTCGTTTTTAATAAATATACATAGACAACTATAATTATATATATATATATATATATATATATATATCTATATATATATATATATCTATATATATATATATATATATATATATATTAATACACACATTTCAAAGTTGTGTGTCTCTATATTTCCATATTTCATTTAAACCAAATATGTATAATACTCATAATTATTAACTAAAATATATACATTTATCGTCCGGATTATAAACTTCTTTAAGATTCGAAAACTTGCTAAACTGATTAATAGATTAGTGTTTTTTTGTGATGCAGAAAATTGATACAAATCTAAATATACCGCGTTGCCTTGAATCTGTCACAATCAAGCATGTATAGAACAACAAATAGAAAAAATATAGCGATCCAATGTATTGCAAAGTAATCGAATATCATAACTGCTATATAACATGGAGTTGTGCATCTTCTGAATCAGCTCGGAAAGAAAACTAATGGGTACTATTTTTTCTATAAGTGTAAGTCGCTAAAATAGGAAAAATATAGAAACAGTAGTCATAATAAATATTTTATTATCAAATTCAAATCTAACGCAGAAACTATTAATACTCCTATAAGTTTTTTTACGTAAATGAGGTACATATTTATGTTGTCATAATATTAGGTGTCATGTTTAGTGGGTCATCGTAGATTTCTCCTTAGAAACATAGCTGATTAATTAAAGTAACTGCAATCCCTATTAATTATTTCTTAATTCCCACTGTCATGCTAATTTCTGATGTTTTTTTTTTCTGACAAAATACTTTGTGCTCTGTAATTTCTAACCTTATTGTATTTGTTTTTGAAGCTGGCTTACAGGAAACAATATATACAAATCGAGTAAAATCCGGGCATCTATTATATATGTATAAATATGTAGTTTTTTTTAAAAATAAATTACAAGAAAACTTTAAAACTAAAACAGTACATTTTCTTCAAAAGGCCTGCAAATTATTCATGTAATTTTGTCTCAAAGAAAAAAGTTATGAGGATTTTAATATCCAATTATAGCATCGGTTTATATATATATATATATATATATATATATATATATATATATATACATATATAGTAATTTATAAAATATATGTGGCGATTCAGCTACACTGAATATTCCGCGTTTCATGTTAAAACAAAACTTGGAAAGAAATTTCTAGACCTTATTGAAAAACACTTTTGCGCAACCAACCCCGTACACACAATTTGCAATAAAAATACGTTAAAGTTATTCTACACTAGTTGCGAAAATTTAGAGATGGTAATTAACACACAAAATAACATAATATCAAATAACAACAATGTAAACAACAACAAAATAAACAATAAAAAGTAGACACCCTGACAAAATAAAACTAACGGTAACTGAAATAATAATAATAATAATAATAATAATAATAATAATAATAATAATAATAATAATAATAATAATAATAATAAACCAACCCCGGCCAAGAACAGCCCTACTATAAAAAATAATAATAACGGACAACTGTAGACATCGCACCTTTTGCCCACTTAAATGTCTAACCAAAAGCGTACTGTACCAGCCCCCAATATTTGCGAAAGAAAACCCGAATAACAAGAAATATTACGTATGTATGACTTCCTTAGATTTCAAAACTCGATACTATGACTACAAAAGTACATTCAAAAATAAAAAAAAACACCGTATGAAACATATATACATATACATAGATATAAAGGTATATACATAAAAATATATAGAAATTTACCTTTTAATTTTTCGCCTTTTCAAATCATGAACTATTGTCATAATACTCATTTAGATGTTGGCTATAGCTTTTTACCTTATTGAATTATGAATTTTAAAAAGGTGGGACGCCCGTGCCATAAATTATTTTCGTTAGCGTACTTTTGATTTAAAGAGGCTACGATTTATATTTAGAATGTTTTTTGTGTAATTACATGATATAAGGGGGGATAATTAGTCATATTTTTTTTACTTTTTTATGTAAAGGGAGCAAGGGGGATAATTAATTAATCAAACCACCCTAAATCAATATTAAAATCAATAGTTCCTAATATCGCTTTAAGAATTTCTAGACTGTCTTCTACTAAATCCATATTTATCAAAAATGGAAAAAATATATTAAAATGAAGCCCTTAAAAACCCGGGATATAATTCGCAAATTAAATTCATAAATAAAAATGATAGAAACATAAACTGCATTGAAAATAAACTTATTAAGAGCGTAATAACACAAACTATAGCAATGTCTTCCCGTATGCGAGTTAAGAAAAATAACCAAGAGCCAAACAAAGATAAAACCAACCCACAAATATTAGATAATAATACAAATAAACAGCAAACCAAAACGCGAAAACGTAAGAATAGACCTAAGGAGACCCTATGGTTCAACCCTCCATATTCCAAAAACCTAGAGACCAACATAGCCCGAGAATTTTTTAAAAATATTAGATAAGAACTGTAAAGCCCTCCATAGATATAATAAAATATTCAATGAGACCCCAACTAACGTCTCTTACTCTACTATGCCTAACATTCATCAAAAAATAATTAGCTCTAATAAGAAAATTAATAAGCTACAAAATACAACTATACAAAATACATCAGACTGTAGCTGTAGAAGAAAAAAAAATGTCCCCTAATGTAAAATTAAAAATGTTATCTATAGCTGCACAGTATCAAAAAACCCAAATCTACATGAACCTATAAACAGCCATGACTCAACTACCAGATTAGATAATGACACCAACTTAAACCAATCTACCGATCAATTACAAACCAACCCACCATATAATAATCCAGCACCAGACCTAACGGAAAATAATCACAATAAGCAAGAGGCAATATATGTTGGCTCCACATCTGGCCTAATAAAACATAGAATTTCAACGCACAAACATTCTTTTAAATATACCTCTCTGTCAAATCAAACTACTCTATACAACTATATTTGACAACTAAAAAATAGCAATATTTCTTTCAACTTAAAATGGCAAGTAATTGCGTCTTGCAAACCATATACACCAGGAGATAAATTCTGTGCATTATGTACAAAAGAGACCCTAAAAATTTGAAAATATGAAGATATAAAAAATGCAACCACTCTATTAAATACAAGACAGAGAGTAATATTCACATGCAGTCATAAAGGTTGGTTAAAATTTTATAAAGTTAAACCACCTTAAATCATAAAAATTTACTTATTAGTGAAAATAGATTACAATTTTTTTAATGATTTATTGCACGGGCGTCACCTCTTTTTAAAATTCATCATTCAATAAGGTAAAAAGCTATAGCAAACATCTAAATGAGTATTTTAACCATAGTTCCTGATTTCAAAAGGCGAAAAATTACAAGGTATATTTCTATATATTTTTATGTATATACCTGTATATCTAAATATATGTATATATGTGTCTATTTTTTCATATATATGCATGTATATATTTGTAATGTTGGACTTAAAGCAAACTTATAATTTAAATTCAAATCTATATTTTACTCTATTTCTATTCTATTTCTAACCAATATTAATTTTCTCATAAATTTTAAATCCAGACCTTTTATTTCAATTTTGTTCAGATACATCTGCCTTACTTTTAATGCTAGGTTTATTTATGGTGTCTTTTAAATTCAATAAAACCCTACAAACTTTGCTGACGAGGAGACCTTGCTTATTAAAAAAACTATATGTAATAATTATTGCACGTAACTTGATGTCTACCACAATAAAAAGCATAATTTTCTGAAACGATCGTACAGATAATTGATTTTGTTGTTGTTCCTTCTTATGAAACGGATTTTTAATTTAATTATAATTAGATTTTTAAATTTTAAATTATCAATCACATTACTTAATATTGAATTAGATCTAGGATATTTACCTATCGACCTAATTATATAACTAAATTACAACGCGCACTTTCTCTTTCCTGTATTTTAATTAAACTAGTAATTGCACTGTTACATTGACATACACTCAGCTCTTTAGGCTATTGTTCTAATCTTCTTTTAAATTATATGTATATATATATATATTATCAATAAGATAAAAAGCTATAGCAAACATCTAAATGACTAATTTAACCACAGTTCCTGATTTCAAAAAAAGAAACATTAAAAGATTCATCCGCCTAACTTTTAATGCTAGGTTTATTAATGGTGTCTTTTAAATTCAATAAAAACCCTCCAAAATTTGATGAGGAGGAGACCTTGCTTACCAAAAAACTATATATAATTATTCTACATAACTTGATGTATACCACAATAAAAAGCATTGTTTTCCGAAACGATCGAACAGATAATTGATTTGTTGTTGTTCCTTCTTATGAAACGGATTTTTAATTGAATTAAAATTTGATTTTTAAATTTTAAATTATAAATCACATTATTTATATATATATATATATATATATATATATATATATATATATATATATATATATATATATATATATATATATATATATTCAAAATTCATCGCAAACATTTCAAAACGCTTCGGCTCCACTCAGAAGGAATATTATTTATACGAACTTCTTTGTTTTAATGGGTAACGCCTCGAGCATTATATATATATATATATATATATATATATATATATATATATATATATATACGTATATATATATTTACATATATATATGTGTATATATTTATATATTTACATACATATATACGTATTTATAAGTACATATGTATACATATTGTTTATATATATATACATACAATTGCACATATATATATATATATATATATATATATATATATATATATATTTATATATTTTTGACTCATGCTCAGGAAATCTACATAAGAAATTCAAGTATTTGAACCCAAAATTAGCGGAGGAGTTGTGTAGAATCTGCAAAGCCCAATTCTTTACAATCTTACATCTTCCAAGTCAAGTGTTTGCATCAAATCTGTATATGCGATTAAACTTTATGTAAATTTTCAATGTTTATATACAAAATTGGCTAAAAAGTTTGCTAAAGACCGCCAATTTGTTTTTTCTTTGCTCCGTCCAAAACAGAATTCAATGCTTTCGCCCTGCTTTAATACAATCTGTATAAATACTTAAATGTTTAGACTTATAATTGGCCGGGTAATTTTCTAGAGACCGGAGTAGCCAATTTTCTTTTTAATATACCCCGATTTTGACCTTTTAACGTTCATTGCTTTGGGCTCAAATTTAATTACAATGTTTAAATAACTTCCAAGTAACTTAAGTCTAAATTTTCAAGTGTTGAGACCCAAAACTAGCGAAGGAGTTTCGTAGAGTTTTTAGAAGTAAAATCGTTAAACTTTGACCCATTGAGCTCTTCATTCCTAGCAGAGAACTGATCTCAAGGATTTTCCCAAATCTTAATACCATTTATGACAATTCTCGAGTCTGAAGACTGAAAATTGACACTGTAGACTGGTAGGGAAATTGACACACATGGACACACATATGGAAAATTTCACTATATATATATACATATATATATATATATATATATATATATATATAGTAATTTATAAAATATATATGGCGTAATTTTATAAATTACTAACTAGCTCTACCTACGTATTGAACACCTTTGAAGTAAATACTTAAATTTTACGCATAAATCTATACTTTCGTATATTAAATTTATGTGAGTAAATGAAGTAGTTATATATATATATATATATATATATATATATATATATATATATATATATATATATATATATATATATATATATATATAAAGGCCGCCCGGTATTTCCCGGTCGTTAAATACACATTAATATCATGTTTCATTCGTGCAGCTTTCGTATTTAGTATTATACTAGCGGGGGTACACGGGGTTGTCCGAGTGTTTGTTGGAGTGTGTGTGGTGTTAAATAAAAAGAACCCGGGGTGGGGTGGGATCGACCCGAAGCCCTGAGGCGAAGTTTGAAAATAAAATCGGCCAGCCAGGGTGAGTTAGTGAAGACGTTTGAATTTATTTAAGAACCAAATTGGTGGTTGCGCGGCCGGAAGTCGTCGAGCGTTACGACGACGACGACGACGACGACGACGACGATGTACCTTTGTTTGTTATAAGCGAAGTAAAAAAAAGAAAACAACGTTTGCACTTAAGCGGGGGAAAAACACAAAAACAACGAACGTCAGGAAAACGGACGATGAAAACAGAAAACGAACACGTCCAAAATGGCTTAAATAAGCCTGTTTCGATATTAAAATTTAAAAAAAATCTGTGGGTACCCGTGTGTTTAGGGGTGTGTGGCCGGTGCTGAATAAGCGAAGTAAAAAGAAAAAAACAGAAAAACGAACGTTACGTGAAAAATGGAGTAAATAACACTGGTTCAATATTTAAATTTTAAAAAAAATCGAAAAAAAAGAAGACATCTCACACCACGATTCGAACCCAAAAGTTTTAGATAATGAACCAACTGACCTAACGCAACGTACATGACATTGGTTCAGTGTTTCAAATATTTAAAGTAAATCAGGTCATGACGTAATCTGCCGCATGCATAGAACCGGACGAGAGGGCCGTTTTTGTTGACCCCCCCTGTCGAAAATTGTTAATTTCGGGGTGAAAAAAGTCAAGTTTTTTTCTAAGTTACGATGGAGCTTTGATATGCCACCAGGTGTGTGCATTTTCATTGTGCCTCTCGAAAGTTTTTAGCAGACACACAAACATACATACCTACAAAGCCCCTTCTATCCATCCATCCATTTTCGCTTTTATATATATATATATATATATATATATATATATATATATATATATATATATATATATATATATATATATATATATATATTTAGGCAAGCTGGGCCGCCCGGTGTTGTCCGGGTGTTTGGAGGTGTGTGTTGGGCGGGGTAGATTAGAACAACCCTGTTAAAAACAATAACGTGGCCCGGTTGTTTGGAGGTGTAAAAGAAAAGGGGGAAAACACCTGCGACTTAACCATCTTGACCAGGGGAACAGATGAATTGATAAGTGTGTGAAGTTGACGTTTATAAACTGAAAAAACGATATTATTCGAGCAAAAGTTAAACCTCTGATGTGATATGGAGTTTGTGATTTTTCGTCGCCTCTGTCGAACATTTTTAGCAGACATCCAAACATACACGCATATATACATACATACATACATTTTCGCTTCATAGATCATATTGCAAAATGTAGTAATGATTTAAAAAGTTTCAAAAATGAATCGTGCCCCACCAATGAGAATAAAAATCAAAACGTTTAGCATAAGATTTACATTTTTTTACGTGTATGCCTGCGCTGTGAAGAGATGTTTGTTTCATTGGCTGAATTTAAACAATAACAAATAGCTATTAGATGCATATTCGTAATACCGTATTTCGACCAAAAATGTCTATTGGTTTGAATATATATATTAACTTTCATATCTGTAAACAAAAAGAAGGCTGAGAAGGGGTTTAGTAGAGATAGCCGTACATAAGCCTCTTTTGATTGTGCGTTTATAAAGTTCATTAAATATATTGTCATGTGTTGAACAATAGCCGATTGTTTCTTATTTATTGTATTTTTAGTATATTATCGAATTTAGATATGCATTACAGGCATTTCGATGTAAAACGTATTTGAGAATACTTTTAAAATACACGCAGAGACAGAATTCCTTTCATACATAACTGCCAATGGTACCCGTCGTTGCACGGGAGTGGAAAAAACTGTGTGGCGGTTGGGGAAATTCAAAACAATATGAGGCATCCCGGTTGAGAGAGGGTTTGAAAAACAGCGGTAGTAGGCAGGCAAGCTCGAACCTGTAACACGATTTAGGAAAAGAATGATAAAAAATGTACGTGTTAGCTGATGCGTCCACCGTGAAACTGGAAGTCCGGAGTGCTGGAATAAGGTTAGTCAATCAAACGGAGACAATAACTTGCGAATTTTTTGTCGTAAATACCGACCTCTTCTTGTAAAAACGGGTCTGTTTTGGAAGAAGCAATCAAGGTTTTAGGCCAATTTGTCGTTATCTGTAGGCGGACAGACGTAGGTTAAAAACAATACGACTTTTTCCCATCGCGTCGGTCGGACGTTTTTCGAGATATACGAACACATACACATGCACACTTTTTCTCTTTATATACAAGACTAGCAAAAGGATCCGTCGTTGACTAGGTTCAAAAACAGTCAACAGAACATGGACTCAGATTTATGAAAGTACTAGTGGGGTGGGGGTCGGGTACCCGGCATTTCCCAGGTATTTAAAGTTGTGTGTGCTTGGACAGGGGGTACTATTCAAAACATAAGGATGAGCGAAGTAAATATTTCTAAATATTAAATAGTAAATTATTAAATATTTTATTTAAAATAAATGTTAAACTTTAAAAATTCGGAAAAAACACAAAAAACTACCATAAGGCAAACGAACGATGTTAAATGTTACAGTCAGAAAAACAAAAACAAACAAAAGAAAACGCGAATGCGATAGCAAAACCATAAAAACGAACGTTAAAACCGCTTTAAAAAGCTGATAAATAAAAACAAACAAAAATCATAGACCGTGAGAAATGTCTTAAATAGCCCTGTATCAATATTTAACCTTAAACATCGAACCAAAAAGAACTCACACCACGATTCGAACTCAAAACCTTTATAATGAGACCACGCTCTCATTAACTGAGCAAAGACGACATTGACAAAATGAGGTTGTTTTTTTTTATATTTACAGTAAATACTGTGACGACATCATTTGCTCATGCATAGAAGCGAAATTGTCATGAGAGGACAATTGTTGCTGATTCTTCCCTGTAGAAAATTGATGATTTTAGGGTGAAGGAATTGTTGTTTTCGGCGATTATTTCGATATTTATCGGGCGAACGATTGACCTTTAAAATGATACCAATCTCGTGAAAATCTGTGACCCGTGTCGAAAGTTTTGCGAGACATACAAACCCACATACATACGTACATACATACATACATACATGCACACATACATACATACATACATACATACATACATTTTCGCTTTTATATGTATAGACTAACGAGGGGTATTCAGCGTTGCCCGAGTGTTTGTCGGCGTGTGTGATTGATGAAAACCTAAAAATAAGCGAAGTAAAAAAAAAACAGAAAAACCAACGTTAAAAAACACTGAGTAGCTTACCCGGAGTTGCCCGAGTTGTTGGAGGTGTGTGGGGTTGGGGTAGGGGGAGAGTGTTAATGAAAACCTAAGAATAAGCGAATTTAAAAAAAGAAAACAGCAAAACGAACGTAAAAACTTATCTTAAAAGTAAAGCGGCGGCTACCCGGGTGGTTGGGGTTGGGTAGGCAAAACACAAAAAAACACAAAAACTAAAGAAAACGACCGATGTTAAATGTAGAAATCGAAAAAAAAAATAAAACAGAAAATGAACGTTAAAACTGCTTGAAAAATCTGAAAAATAACAAAAAAAAAAACACGTGAAAAATGGCTTAAATAAGCCTGCTTCGATATTAAAATTTAAAAAATCTGTAGGTACCCGGGTGTTTTTGAGTGGGTGTGGTCGTTCGGGGGCGGAGTATTAATGAAAACCTAAGAATTAGCGAAGTACAAAAAAAAAACACACAAAAAACGAAGGTTACGTGAAAAATGGCTTCAATAACACTACTTCAATATTAACATTTAAAAAATCGAAAAAAAATTCACACCACGATTCGAACTGAAAATGTTTAGATAATTACCTAACGTGCTAACCAACTGACCTAACACGACATACATAAAATTGAGTCAGTTTTTCATCAATTTAAATCAAATCAGGCCATAACGTCATCTGACACGTAAAACTAATCTAGTCATGACAGTCTCGGATTGAACAGTGGAATCTAGTCTAGAAAGATGGAAGGATCACCAATTCTAGGAATCGGAAGAAAGATCTTGCTTCTTTTATCCACAGAAATAGAAGATTGCTACCTGACTGGTTTACGCCCCTTGGTTTGCCACATAATCTTTCACACTGGAGTTATTTCATTAACGCTTCCAAGCGAAGTGTCACGATGTTCTCCGCAGAATGCGCATAAATATCCAAGTATGGGGTGATGATGTGGCTCAAGATTAATATTCTCCATTCCTACGTCAACATCCTTCCCGCCAAACCTTGGAGCAGTAGGTAATGATCATGTGAAAGATTCCACCAAGACAGGCCGAAGATGGTGAGTACGTATAAGAGCAAATTGGACGTCGGCGTAATAGAAGTCTTCTGCAGGATGCTCTTGTATGATATCCTCTAGGCAAAATACACCAGATAATTTTAAAAAAATCACGTTTAACTCTCTGTGGAACTATGCATTGTGTAATTGTGTCATCCAATATATCCATTTAATAAGTGATATTTATTTATCCTGTAATAAGCTGCTGCGGCTCTTTGATTATATATATATATATATATATATATATATATATATATATATATGTATATTCTGTTTACAGTAAAATGAGACTATTTAAAGGTCAGAAAGCCAGACGTGACACCGCAAAACAATTTATGAATTTGAAATTAGCACCCCCCAGAAAAAAAACAGCTATTCCTATTCTCGCCTCAGAACAAGACTTTATTTTTGTAACCCAATGCCATTGACGCATGTATAACTGTGTGGTTAGCCGTGTTGTGGTGTTGATGTATAGGTGTGATCGTCTAGCATATTTTCTTCATTTGGTCTACCGAAACTTAGTAGATAAAATTTTTGCATATAATATAGTTCATTTCTGAAATGTAACATGCGAAGCATTTTACAGAAATAAGGAATAACATTTTGTGCGTAATACCAACACTATTTAAAATCCAGATTGTTAGGAGTGACTGATCCAAACACTCTGTTCATTTAAAATGAACCCTATAGCAAGCTGAAGCTTATTTTATAAGTTGTTAAGTACAGTAAGTACTAATATAGTCTGTGCGCAGACCTCAAGGTCATTTGTTTTCTTATCGGAATACAATCGGACTTCATAAAATACTGTTGTTTATCTATTTCTGGGATAGTTGATCTGTATCCCAGCAAAACAAGTAGCAAGATTTGGGCGAAGAATCGCTTTTATCCCTTGTGAATACAGCTTCAAGATGAATTATCTCATAAAAATTAATAATGTGCTTCTTCCTCCTCTTCAAGTCAAGCTTGGTTTGATGAAGAAATCCTGTGAAGTAGTTGAACAAAAATGGTGTTGCGTTCCAACAATTGTCTACTGTATTCCCAATTTTGATTGTTGCAAATAACATTCAGCTGACCATATAAAACGTTTACCCCCAGCGCCATCAGTAATTTCATGGCTACGAGGCTAGACATAGAAACAGAAAAAAATTCCGACATTTCTGGAGACTGTTTGTGCAAAATACGTTCAGCCTATAATACAGCTTTTTCCTTTTCCGTTTGTCAGAAAATCACTCGTTAAAAGATAAGGACCGAGGGACAAATAAAGAGAAACAAGAGTAACCGCAGCTGCAGATAACGCATCTACAATGCAGTGTCTACTCTCCATTAAAACATATTTTTTTCAGTATTGCATGTAATAAAAGGCAAATTAACGTGTTTAAGGAGAAGCATGGTGATAGAATCCCCTTTCCTTAACTGAAAATGAATACAATCGGCTAATCTATTTAAGCAAATTGTTGATACTATGCTATCTTAAAGATCAAATTAAACAACATTTATGGACGAAAAAAGTCTATTATTAAATATAACAGTCCAAAAATTTAAAAAAAAATATATAAATGAAATATTAAATAAAATGTTATTATCATTTGAATTTTAAAACCTAAAAATTAAGGTTAATATCGCACAACTGATATCGAAAAGGTCTAATCTTTAAAATTGTTGGAGGGTTTTTAGCTTTAAACATGCAGCTTTCCAAAGATTTATTTTTAATTAACAGTTAAAATACGAGATCTCCTGAAATTCGGCACGTGACGGTTTAAGCAATTGCCGGATAAAACAAAGCGGGAGTAGGATTGGGCTAGAATGAAATTTAATTGTTGATTCTCTGCTTAAAGATTTAAGATCACATTTGTAGATATAATAAAAACAACACATTTGTAGACGAGAAAAATATATTATCAAATAAACAATTTCAGCAATACATTTGTTTAATAGTTTGAAAATTAACGCGGTTAAAAAGGTAACCATTTCTTTATTAGTATAGCATGGATGACATCAGGAACACAACAGTTGAAAGTACCAAAGTGTTTTTATTATATCGCAGACATGTGATTAGATAATTTTCAGATCATCAAGCGTAGTTAAACCATAGAGAAGAATTTGTAAGAATGTTGTTTATTGGCTTTAACTGTAATGGGAGGCTATCATCAGTCAAGCACTTTAGATTTCATGGTTGCCGTGCGTGCTACCACATGGTTGATGCATATAAAGGGAGTTACTGGTTGATATATATTTACTACATTATAGAAAAAACAAGAAATCATGAGTTCCTGTCCGTTGCAATGCTATGCGTTCCCTGATAATGTCAGCATGCCTTCATTGGGGTATGGCTATTCCCCTTTGTTACTATAAATTCTAATATCTATGAATGCTCACCTATTTTTGTCTGAGTTATGCCGTTCGAACTAGCAAGAAGCTATGCTGTATTTGTACAATGGCAGATACACAATCTGTATTAAACAAGGTGGATAAGTGGGGCTTTCTATAATAATTCCGTGTGTGAACTTGTGGTTCAATACCCGTTTTCAATATTCAGTTGTTTCATAGGAACCACTAGGGAGGATGCGTTTCTTAGCAGAATGTGAGCATTATTCACACAAATATCAGGTACTATGGTAAGAGGTTGTCTATAAGTGAAGTATGGTTGTGTTTACGATTAAGAGCCATTAATCGAATTTCACTGTCTGTGTGAGAGAATGATCTGTAGAGAAGCTGTAATTACAGCCTTGCAAGCGAAGAAACAAAACCATTTTAATTGTTGATATTAAAGTCACCAAACATTTTAGATTTACTATCTAATGAGGAGGGCTGCAGCTATAATATCACACTCAATTAGGGCATCCTTATCAGAGGGTGGATGGTAAAATAATTTATGCAGTAATAAAAGGCAAGTCAAATGTAGGTGAAGGCCTGGTCATCATATTCCGGACATTCCTATATAAATAAATGTCTATACTCTCATGCCCATGTCCATATCTATCGGAATCATTATGACAGAAAAAAAAATGTCGTGTTACTTATAAGTAGTTAGAGGTGATTAAGGAGTGTGGGTTAGTTTAACTAATTACTAAGAAAGTGAGGGAATTTAGTAAGAGGCGAAATTCAACATCATTAATGTTAACTAAAAGTTGAGGATAGGTTGGATTTCCAGTGTCAAGGGAAGTTGTGAAATAGTTCAATGTAGGCTGCTGTTTTGTTTGATCGTAATGTTTATTTTAGTTTTAATGCCGTGTTGGTTTTGTTTAATTGTAGCTGTGGGGTGAGTGATAACCAAAGAGAGCCAGTTTTGATGTCAAGTATACGCACAAGTTGCTGTTATTCTATGTGTGACATGATATTACATCTATGGCGATATTTTAAAACCAATGCTAGAGAACCTCCTCTAAGCGCTAATAAGTGTTACGTATATGTATTTTAAACTTGAAGCAGTAGAGAACACAAACAGCAAATCAGGTAGCCTCATCGTCTAAAATAACTGGCCTACATCAACGTCTTGATAACATATTAATGTATTTTCATAGAGCAATATGTATAGTTTAATCAGTATTTAATTTATGGGAACCATAATATATAAAATGCTAATAAATTCAATGCTAGTTTATATTGATCAAATATCTTAAATATGAAGTGGATAAAACCATATCTGCCAGTCGTTTAGAATATCTCATCGGAATTGAAAAGCAGTGGATACTATAAAAGTACGTTTAATATCACTTTTGACAAAATACTTTTATGGATTTTCTGCTATTCTTTATGTGTAGAGTTGCAATGCCCATAGCTAATATTGATGACTTTCACGTATAATTGAATTTTCAGGATAGAATATATAACTGGCTTCTCGAAAATTGTAAAATACATTATTACTTATAAAATACATTATAAATTAGAAAGAGAAAAATATTATTTCCATATTTTCCATTATTTTCAGGTGTGGACAAAACACTAAATTAAACACGAAAAAGACGCTTCCGTATATATATATATATATATATATATATATATATATATATATATATATATATATATATATAGCTTAGAGCGTTAGAGGCAAAGAGCGAGCTCAACTTATCTAGACATTATATATATGGTGGATTCTCTCATCGAAGACGATGAATGAGGGTTCAGTATGCAATATTCAGCAGCTCCTAAGCTCTGTGACACCACATGCATAATTGCAATCTTATAGGCGCCCGGCACAATCGTCCGTGGATTGTGAACTTTAATATGCTCGTCGGTCAAAAATGCCTTTTCGAGTGAGCAGATTACCCTGCTTTGCTGCGTGCTCTGAAACCACAGTGGCATACATATTCATTTTTATTTGGATTTGTCTTGTGGTTAGCCTTCATATTTGCACGAAGGGCGTCCCCATGACCAAGGTGGTTTATTTTCAAATTCTCTGGTTCCCAGGAAAACCCCATCTTCCTCCATTCTCTTCTATCCCCTGCTGTATTCTCCCAGGAACTCAGAGAAATTCCACGACGTTTCAGGTTGTCTTTTAGTTTATCTTTGTAACGAAGCCTGGGACGCCCTATTGGGCGGCAAGAATTTGTCAGTTGCCCATGAAACGTTGCTTAGGAACTCTAGAATCATCCATTATCAGAAGATGACCCGACCACCGCATTTGTATCCTGATCAAAAATGATTCAATACCAGGGATTTCACATCTCTCTAGTAATTCACTATTCGGAACACAATCATGTCATCCAATATTGCAAATAAAACGCAGGCATCTCATATGGAAGGAGTCAAGCTGATTTATATGCTTGCGGTACAAGGTCCACGTTTCGCCACCATACACAAAAGTAGGCAGAATAACAGATTTGTAGACTGCCACCTTCACTTTTAGAGACACATTGTTGATGTTTCAGAGTGTGTACCTCAACCTACCAAATGCCTCACTAGCTTTATAAATTCTACACTGGGTGTCCTTTTCAAACTTAGCATCATCAGACACAAACGAGCCGAGATATGTAAAAGAAGATACTGTTTTCAAAGCTTCTCCATCAACATATACAACTAATTGTGTAGAGGACGTAGCGTTTGGTTTGGCTGGTGAATAATTTCAGTCTTTTTAATGCTAATTGTTATACCGAAGGCCTTATATGCACCAGAAAAGCTATTGAGGATGTTCTGCATGGCATCAAGACTATGGGCAACAAGGGCACAGTCATTAGCATAAAGGAGGTCAAGAACAGTCTGCACAGATGTATTGGTTTTGGCGTTGACGCGTTGCAGGTTAAATACTCCTCCACTTAGTAGATACTCAACAGCTATGCATCCTGAGGTGTTCCTGAAAGCTGTCACAAGCATCACCGAAAAGAAAAATGCAAATAGGATCGTAGCAAGGGCACATCCTTGCTTAGTTCCATTTGGCACTTCAAATGGTTCACTTTGTTCATAGCCAGATTGTACTGTCGCCCCCATTCCCAAGTGAAAGGAGACAATCACATTCAAAATTTTGTCCGGAATACCTAGCCTCCTCAAAGCAGTTCACCGGTCATCCCTAGAGACCGTATCAAATTTGTGAGGTCAACGAATGTGACAAACACGTCCTTATTCTGCTCCCTCGCGTTCTCCTGTAGTTGCCGAAGGCTAAATATCATGTCCTCAGTGCCTCTCCTGCCCACACCACACTGGGTTTCTGGGAGCACTGCTTTATATATTAAACCATTGAGTCTGTTTAGGATTACACGGGCTAGAATCTTACCAGCAACAGACAAAGGAGAAATTCATCTTATGGTTATCACACTTACACTTATTTCCTTTGTGCTTAAACAGGCGAATAATTGACGCGTCTTTGAATTGTTGTGGTACAGTACCAAGTTCCCATATTAATGTAAATAGGGCACTTAGTTTCCTGATTAACAGTTGGCTTCCACATTTGTATAATTCTGCAGGTATACCGTCATCACCTGGAGCCTTACCATTTGAAAGTTTCCTTACAGCCGATTCAATCTCCGACATGGATGGAGTATCAGCAAGCACCTCGATGGTTGGTCTATTAAGAATATCATCAATCACTCCTCGATCCACTGTTGATTCTCTGCTTAAAACCTTTGAAAAGTGTCCAGCCCAGCGCTTACCACTTACTTTATTATCAGTGAAGAGAATGCCATCCGACGAAAATATTGGAGATACCTCCCTTAAAATGGAGCCACCCCCCGTTAGGTTTCGGTAGAATTATTTAAAATCAAACCTATCCTCCACATTTTGTAAGGCCGTAGCTTTCTGCTCCCATCAGTTTAGTTTGATTTTCAGGAGCCAAGATTGTGCCAACATTTTGGCCATTCTGAAAGCCTTGTGTTTCACTGAAGAATTTGTGCAGTAATCCATACTTGATGGGTTTGCTGCATGTTATTGCGATGTGGGACGATAGTTGGATCATTTTCAGGAACACAATCTTGGTTTTTCCTTTGAGCATATCCTAATGAATCTTTGGCAGAGTCATACACTGCCGTTTTAAACTCTCTCCAAGATGCCTCAATGTCATTTCCACCTACAACGGAGGTCAGCTTTTCATCAGTAGCTATTCGGAATAAGTGCATTATCTCCTTAACCTTCAACTTGCCTACATCAATTCTCTTTATGGAAGAATGACGTTGGTTTCGAAGAGGGCACTTTATTTTTATCCTGACTGTGGTTTAGATCAATTTATGGTTTGACCAACATTCGCCGATGCTGTAAGAGATTGTATGATCTATATCTTGTTATATCAGAACGACGCACAATGGCATAATCAATGAGATGATAATGATTAAACGGAGGACGTTTCCAACTGACCTTCTTGAAATTAGGCAGCTGAAACCGAGTATTAGTGAGCAAAAGATACAATTCACTGCAAAGAGAAAATAAGAGAACACCATTTTAGTTAACTTTACCAATTCCATGTAAACCAATGACATTTCTCCAAAAGTGTGTATAACTACCCACACGAGCATTGAAGACACCCAAGACAAAATGCTTATCTCGTATACAGACCTTGTTAATCTGTTCGCGTAAAGAGGAGTAAAACCTCCTTTTAGCTCATCAGATGAATTAAGTGTAGGTGGATAGCAAATCAAAAATGTGACATATTTGTCCTTTTCTACTGCAATGCGCATAAGTCTGTAATTTATAACAACGGACAGGGATTACAGATGGTGATTTCAGTTTAATAACCATAAGAGGAGCTTTACGACAAAAAGGAAGGGTAAAAAAAGCGTAAACATATTTCTCGATTGCTTGTTCGTCACAGAGTGGGCTGCTTTAGATGTGGTCGTGAATTCCAAACTTGGGAAGTGGAGAAGTTGGAGAAAGTCCTATTTTCTGGTGAGTAATGAATTAATTTGGATTGCCCGGATTGCTTCCAGCAACATTGGCATAACAAGTGCATGCCCCTTGAATTTTTTTCACAAAGGTCATAGTGATGGAAGGTCGGTAAGGGTATGGGGTGTCTTTCTTTCAGGGAGATTGAGACTCTAAAAAAAAACTCCCAGATCACTCATTCGGCATTTATAGAGATGATGGTTTCTGCCTCCAAAGAGATCACAAATGGATTAGCCGAAATAAACTTAGAAGAGATCTAACCAAAATATTCCACGATATATTATTAAAATCAAGAATTAACACACACCTATATGATGTGGACTTCGTAGACAGCACTAAATCTAAATAATAGGACACATACACCCTTGAACAGTCCCAACCCGACACTAAGTTAGATAAATGACACCACCTACAATTTTCAAGCACAAGTTGCCAATATAAGCAAAATAATCTTTACGCTATCATCAAACGCTGATATCTTCAATCAAGCGTCCAGAGATTACAGAAACAAATCAAATACTAGCCAACCCAATATCAGCCCACCCCCCAAAAAAACAAGCGTAACAGGAGGCAGAATATCATTTGGTTATCACCTCCATTTTCCCTCAACACAACAGCACGAGTTTGACATTTATTCCTTAAACTGCTAGAAATAAATTCTACTCTACAACATAATCTGCACAAATTAATCAAAAGAAACACAGTAAAGGTCAGCTATTCTACCACTTCATCAACATAAATGATCATCGTAATTGAACGCAGTGAAAAATACAATTCGGACTGAGCTTGCAGATCCAAGGAAGATTGTCAATTAGAGGGAAGACGCAGGGTTAAATCCTTCGTATATGAAACGACTCATACGCATTAGGCAATTAATAAATCAGAAGTATATATCGGTATGATACATGGGACTTTAAAGCAGAGATTTTGCATGCATAAAAGTCCTTTAAGGACAGAAAAAAGAAAAATACAGTATTAGCTGCCCGATACTCGCAGGTAAAAGACAACGGAGCACTTTCAGCATGAAATGGAAGCTCATAGAGAGAAGACAGGCATACTTACAGACGTGCAGACGGTTCCCCCTTTGTGATGCGAAAAATACCACGGTACTTGTGCATTTAACGAACCAGTCGTAACTCAGCCTTTGCTCGGCTTTTTCAGGGTCATGACGTCAACACCCGGATAAAACCGAGCGTTGGCGATAAAATAAAAACAACGCTACAACAAAATAGCTGTACAATGAAATTGTAAAATGTAGAAACATAAAAAAATTAAATAAGTAAAAAGCAAAAACCTACCGTTTATTTGTTTTTTTTTATTAATATTGTTTGAAATTATTTTCTGTTTTCAAAATTATATATATATATATATATATATATATATATATATATATATATATATAACAAGTTAATAGGAAACTTTTTTTTTGTCTGAACAGTTTTTTTTTTGTTTTGTTTTTTTCAATTTTTAACGTAAAAAAACATTGTCTATGTCTTACACACGTAAACGTTAATCTTTTTTTTTTGGCAACTCTTTATGTCAAATAAATGGAAAAAAAACTAAAAAAGGGGCAATAAAAAGTATTTGGGGCAGGAACAAGGATTATTTGTACATTTTTTTCGCCAGAAACACGGACTTTTTTTTATTATTTATTAGTGGAAGGTGGGTTTCGGCGTTCCTATTTGGTACAGTGACCAAAAACCCCTCCTTTTCGGCGGGGTCGTATCCACCGAAGACCCAGACGTTGTGTTTTCTGCGGTTTAAAACGGACTCGTCGGTTTCTACCGTTATGGCCTGGGCCTCCAATCTTCCGGGGATTCCTGAGAAAACAGTCCCTGCATATATCATGCAGGAAAAATTTCCAATTCACAATTGTGTGGCGAGAACGTAATCCACATTCGCGATGGAGATTTTTTGTAGATGCCATCTCGAACGCCCACAAGTATAATGTTTTTTATTATACATGCGATGGTTAGTCGGGATTTTGAGAAGAAGGTCTCAATCCTTATGGAGGTCCATCGACGACATGTTACACTTCTACACCTCCAACCGTAACCGTCGGAAAGGCTTGTTCTCTTTGCAAGTACACAATCCTGACCAAAATGTAAACACATTTTCTCTTCTGCCAACAATTTCCGTTGAAGTTTAGTGCAGCCTCTGGGGTCTGGAGCTGGTCCGCAAGGTTTGTAATATTCATTATTATTTCGTTAGTTATCTTTTTAAAACAATTTTTTTTAACTCTCTTCAAATAAGCGTTTCTTGAGTTGTGTCACTCTTCCAATTGATAGCGAAATTTTCGTCTGCTTAATCGGCCACGCTCGGTTTTATCCGGCTGTTGACTGACGTCATGGGTCGGACAAAGCCGAGCAAATGCTGAGTTACGTCTGGTTCGTTAAATGCACAAGTACCAATACCACATTATTAATATTATTAACGACCCCCAAAATATGGTTATAACGTCCGCAGTGAATATTTTAATGCCAGTATACATAGGAGACAAGCGCTCTTAATAAAGTGGAAGAAATAAAGAAATTACGTAAAGAGTATCCTAATTGCAGTCAAATTTACGCAAAAAATGATTTTAGAAATGTAAAAACAAGTACTTAGTGAATATTAAATTCAAGTGTAAGGATTTTTTACGACTAAATATAAAACTGCCATAAACCCCAATATATATATATATATATATATATATATATATATATATATATATATATATATATATATATATATATATATGCAAAGCTAATTCATTTACTCATATAAAATTAATATCCAAAAGTATAAATGTATGCGTAAACTTCAAGTATTTACTTCAAAAGCGCTCAATACGTAGATATAGCTAGTTATTAATTTATAAAATATATATGGCGATTAAGCTACACTGAATATTCCGCTTTTCATGCATTCTTAGATTCTTATATCTATCACAAACGAAACTTATCCATGAAATGTATGTGTTCCCATCTCAGAACGAAATTAGAGATGCAATCAGGGAAGCGAACGTTGGAAGGGCACCAAGGCTTGATGGCATTCCTGTGGAAGTCCTCTTACATGGGGGTGATAAACTTGTTCATGAAATTCTTCATCTTATCACTGATTGCTGGAAGGGTGTTTACGTCCATCAGGATTGGGTTGATGCAATTCTTATATCACTGTACAAGGGAAACGCGCCCAGGACCGACTGTGGAAGTTATCGTGGGATAAGTTTGTTGGAAGCAGTTGGCAAAGTATTTTCCAGAGTTCTACTCAATTGATTGTTTAAGAATATTTGTCCATCCGTCATTCCAGAAAGCTAAAGTGGCTTTCGTCCAGGCAGAGGAATCACGGACATGATCTTCTCTACTCGGCAGTTGCAGGAGAAATGTACTGAACACCGTGTTCCGCTTTATCAGGTTCTTGTTGATTTGACTAAGGCTTTTGTCGTACGGATAATTCTGGGGAAGTTGGGATGACCACCTCTATTTCTACGATTACTGCGGGAGCGCCACATTAATATGAAGTCTCGCCTGAACTTCAACGGATTCTTGTCGGAACCAATCCCGGTTGACAATGGTGTGAAGCAGGTTGATATTCTAGCACCTACACTTTTTTTCAATTTACTTTGCAAATATGCTATCGTATGCCTTTAGGAAATGTTCTCTAGGTGTTTACTTGCGTTACAGAACCGCAGGTAGGGTATTTGATCTTCGTCGTTTTCATGCTCCTACAAAGGACCTTTAGCACCTGGTCATGAATTGTATTATGCGGATGACGCCGATCGCGTGGGCCATGGTGAGCGTGATATGCAGGATGTCATGGAGCTGTGATCGGTGGGCGGTGCGTATTTTGTGGCTTACTATTATTCTTAAGAAAACTAAGGGCATGTTCACACCTTCACCCGCTAGTTTGTATGTGGAACCAAATATTTTGTCAACAAACATAGACTTGCCGTGGTTGACAAATTTGTGTAATTGGGTAGTACTCCTGCCAGAGATGGAACCCTGAATGCTGAGGTCAACTATAGGATACAGCGTGCCACTAAGGCTTTTGGTGGCTTAGAGAAGCGAGTATCGACTTACAGGGGTACGGCTATTCATATACAGATTAGTGTTTATCAATCTTGTATTTTACCATCCTTGTTTACGCTTCTAATGCCTGGAAAACTTATGGTAGACAGATAAATGTCATGGAGAGAGTGCACCAGAAATTCCTGAGACACATTTTGGACATCAGGTGGAGCATTTTTATGCATGATATGGATGTTATCATGTGGGCTGACGTACCTTGTCTCGAGAATTTGTTATACGTAACCAGATGAGGTGGGCTGGACATCTGACAAGGATGGAGGACGATAGATTTCTAAAGCGCCTTTTCTATGGTGAAATTACACAAGGAAAGTGTCCACAACATAAACCGAGGAAACGCTTAGGCGATAAAATCAACGATAATCTTAAAGCTCTTGGTATTGACGTGTTCAATTGGGAAAGTGCTTCCAATGAGCGTAAAAACTGGCGCTCCTTGGTCAATCATTGCTGTGATAGATTTGAGAAGAAAAATATGAGCATGCAAAAATAAAGTGTGATATCGGAAGAAAAACCTGTCAGATATACCAGGTCTGTCGGAGGAGTTAATGCAGAACCACTCCTGTGATTTATGCGGTAAAATGACTTTATCCCGAGCTGGTCTGGCTAGGCACAAGCGTTCACATGGAGATGGTGTTCTTTTCTCTTCCCTGCGACCTCTATCTCACAGAAGAGATGTTGCGAGTTTCTCTATGATGTATCGATATTTTCATGGAAAGTGTTCGAATGGGCTTCAGTCTATGGTCGCCCCATCGCCAAACTTTCACAAAAAAACACTCTTCTTACTGAAAACACTATAAATAATTCCCCCCACTCTTTATCTGTGCCTAAACCTAAACGTAGATTCCATGAACAAAGCGTCTTTCTAAGACCTGCACACTTGTGGAATTGTCTTGCATTTTCCTGCTTTCCGGCTGACTAAAATATGGTTGTCTTCAAGTCTAACGTAAAGAAGTTCTTCTTGAGCCGTTCCATATAAGTTATCAAATTTACTGAATTTCCATATCTAATGCTTACTATATTGCCCAGTTTCTACCGTACTCTCTTTAACCCTTATCCTCGAGTGGCATCTTGGCATTGATAATGTTGTGATTCATGTGTAAAAAAATAAAAGATCAGTCTTTCTTTGATGGGGAAAACATTGCAGAGGACATTTTTTCTTTTTGCTCTGTGGTTTGTATATGATGCAGAATCAAACCCAACTGGAATGCACATACTTTGAAAGAAATATGTGTTTCCTATACATAAGATGCCGAATGTGGGTTTAAATTCTACATCATATGTATGTATATATATATATATATATATATATATATATATATATATATATATAAATATATATACATGTATATATACGTATATATATTTATATACATATATAGTTTTCTATATATATATATATATATATATATATATATATATATATATATATATGTATATATATACTAATCCACATTCACATCATACCAGTGCAGCCAAACAGGGTACTTCGATTAGTCAGGTTTGAAAACCAACTGCCTGCACGACAGGCAGGGCTCTACCATCACGCTAATCGACGGCTACTGTGCGATTCGTGAATCAACAATATTTTTACATCGTTTGAAATACCTAAGCTCGATTTGTTTACACAAATACTATCGCTTTATACGCTAATTGTAATTCGTGTATCACTTCTCAATATGCTCAACTCGAGATGAGGAGCATTATATATATATATATATATATATATATATATATATATTTAGTAATGTGATTGATAATTTAAAATTTAAAAATCAAATTATAATTAAATTAAAATCCGTTTCATAAGAAGGAACAACAACAAAATCAATTATTTGTACGATTGTTTCGGAAAACATTGTTTTTATTGTGGTAGACATCAAGTTACGGACAATAATTATTACATATAGTTTTTTAATAAACAAGGTTTCCTCGTCAGCAAATTGTGAAGGGTTTTTATTATATTTAAAATACACCATAAATAAACCTAGCATTAAAAGTAAGGCAGATGTATCCTTAGAGTATCTGTATTTTTATCCGATTTGCAGTAACAGGACTTTCAATATTAGTAGCAGAAATCACTTACCAAACAATACGAACCATATATCCTCAATGCAAAATCTTGACACAAAATTTTTTCATATGAGTATAACATAACGCAGCTTTATCTTTTGACGGAGGTGTTCCGTGTCGTTTTTTTAACTTGAAAAAACTCCTATTGATCGGTACATCATCATCATCATCATCATCATCATCATCATCATCATCATCATCATCATCATCATCATCATCATCGTCATCGTCATCGTCATCATCATCATCATCATCATCATCCCCATCATCACCATCATCATCATCATCATCATCATCATCATCATCAAGAAGTGTTGTTTTTCAAATCTAAAATCTTATTAGCATATTCATGCGGAGTTGCAGTGACATGTGTACATGGTTTAGTCAGATAGTGCGCAGAAATGTGTATATTGGTACTATGTATGTTTTAGTACATTTTTAGCCAAACAAGTCACATTACCACTTTGTTGTAGGGGTCTACTATCAGGGACATAAGCATCAGGAGTACTGTGTAGGAAGTTGGCCAGCAACTTCATTTCCTTTTCTCTGTTACTTTCCCTGCTTCAGGCGTGTCTGTCGGCCTAATCCAAAATTCAAAAACACAATCATGAAAAATCTCAATAAAAACACACGATTAAACCCGGATCTCCAACTTCCAACATAGACCCCACTACCAGGTATCCTTCTCTAACATCATGGGTCTACGTTTTCACCTTACAGAGGTTGACTCCCAATTACAGGAGATTAAGCGAGACATATTATTTTAAGTGAATCTGGCATTGGACAGACTATTTCCCTAGATGAGTTCGTAATTAAATGATACTCTAATTTCACTTCACCATCTTACCCCAAAGATCGTCATGGGGCTGGAATATGTGCCTATATAAAAGCTGGCTTTCCATTTGGTAGGGCCATCTCAATAGAATATCTTAACTTACCCTATATGTGATTCCGGGTTTCACTTGCTCAAACTACTGCATTTATATTTTGCTCTCTATCGCCCCAAAACAGCGGAGTTACTGTCTTTAAAAGTATATATGAGAAAATTGACCGCACCCTATCTGCTTATCCTCCAGCTAATATTCATGTATGTGGAGACTTCAATGTTCACAATGTGAAATTGTTAAATCACTCAAACAAGACCAATGATGAGGAGACGTTCTGTTATAATATCTCAATTCCTTATGACCTCACTCAGATTGTTCAAGAATCCACCCGTGCTCCCGATACTACCGATCAGTATGCAAGTCACCTAGACCTCTTTCTCACAACTTTCTCTGAACTGTGTTCAGCTTCTGTTCTGCATCCACTTTGATCTTCCGACCACTCAGTTGTATCAGTTAAGATAAAAATGAAATGTAATAAGTCCTCAGATGTACCTCTTCATCGTACAGTATATCGATACTCTATGGCTGACTGTGATAGCTCCGCACATTTACATCAGATATACCTCTGCGTTCCATGTTAAAATAGGATGTGTCCTCTATAGTATCCGACCTGACAGAATTGGAAATTGTAGTTATAGATCGTTTCATAACCTCGAAAAAAATCCAGCAAAAACCTTACAGTCATCCGTGATTCTCTACGGAATGCGATGCTGTCATTGAGCACAGAAATCACTTTTTCTATTGCTGCCAACGTAACAAATGTACTGAGACTAAATCCGCTTTCAGAACTGACAGCAGCCATTGTAAAAAAGTAATAAAGAACGCAATAGAATTGTATGCTCAGTCAATCTAGTCCAAAGTAGCTGGGCAGCAGCTTCATTCCCACTAGTTTTTGCAAATAGCAAACAGAATCGTGAACAGAAGCGTGTGCTCTATCCCAACTATAATAAAAGGATTCGAGATAATCCCGTCAGCATCAGACAAAGCTAAACTCTTAGCCAAGAAGTGGGCAGCTAATTCTAACTTACGCCCATCTTCACAAATCTTTTTAAACGTTGTATTAAGGTGATCCAAATCATATCCTTATATAATTCGTAGACATCTATGCTGATTACACTACTATCTATGGTAGCACATCTAAGACTGTAAACGACCGACTTCTCTCTGATTCTCTCTCCTCTGATATTGAGCAAGTGGTAAATTGGGGAAAGTGGTTGCTTTTACTGCATCTGCACCCAAACTTTTATCTTTAGATCCTCAACGCTCAGATCGCCATCTGGCATCAATTGAAATGAATGGTCCTCGTCTTTGGGAGGCCTAATGTTTTGACAAGCTTCTTGGCTTGACCTTTAGTCCTGATCTTTAATAGAACACATTCATTAAATCCGTTGCCAAGGCCGCTGGAAAAATGAAAGGATCGTTCTATCGATGCAATTAACTATCTATATAAGCTAATCAAAAACCTTGATTCCAGTAAAGCAACCGGTCTTGACGGTATTCCAATTATAGTACTCAAAAAACTTCAACCAGAACTAGCACCCATACTTACAAAACTGTTTAAACGTTGTCTTAAGGAGAATTGCTACCCATCACCCTGGGAAATCTCATCAGTATGCCCTGTATTTAAGAATTCAGGTGATCGTTCATCCCCCTCTCAGTACAGAGCAATAAGTCTCCTGTGCGTCATGAGTAAGTTGCTGAAATCTGTGTTTAATAGAGAAGTAATCAACCATCTCAGCAAAAATAACCTTCTTAGTGACACACAATATGGTTTCCGTTTTGCTAGATCTACAGCAGATGTGCTTACAGTTATATCTCATAGGATTAGCGAATCTCTCGACAGAGGCAACCTTTCTAGGGCAATTGCTCTTGACATATCAAAGGCCTTTGATAGGGTATGACATAAAGGTTTACTTCACAAGATCTCCAGCTATGCCATTGCTGGAAATGTCCTCGCAATTATTAAATAATTTCTCTCTGATAGGTTCATTAGTGTAGTAGTTGATGGGCAAAAATCAGAAGCTCACAGTATAAATGCTGGAGTCCCTCAGGGGTCGATCCTGGGTCCGATCTTCCAAATCACATCCTTACAGCATTCGTAGACATTTTTGCTGATGACACTACCATTTATGGTAGCACATCTAAGAGAGTAAACGACCAAGTTCTCTCCGATTCTCTCTCCTCTGATCTTGATCACGTTGTACAATGGGGAAAGGAATGGCTGGTTACTTTTAATGCATCTAAAACCAACCTTCTATATTTACATCATCAACCTTCTGATCCCTATCTGGCATCAATGAATGGCTCTCGTCTTGGGGAGGCCTCAAGGTTTGACCTTTACTCCTGATCTTAAATGGAATAGGTACATCAAATCTTTTGCCAAGGCCGCTGGAAAAATGGTCGGATCCTTCTATCGATCCAGTAGATATCTCACTGATGATGCAATTCTCTATCTGTATAAGAGCCAGATACGTCCAAGGATTGAGTATTGTTGCCACATATGGGCAGTAGCTGCTAGAAAAGAATTGTCCTGCCTTGATAGGGTTCAAAATAGATTTTTTGGCCTGGTGGGAGATGTCCTTTTCTCTTTACTACAACCTCTGTCTCACAGAAGAGACTTTGCGAGTTTGTCTCTGCTCTATCGTTATTTTCATGGAAAGTGTTCAACTGAGCTTCAATCTATGCCCCCCCTCGCCAAACTTTCACAAGAAACACTAGACTAGCTGAAAACATTATCAATAATTTATCCCACTCTTTATCTGTACCTAAACCTAAACATAGATTCCATGATCAAGGCGTCTTTCTTAGAACTACACGCCTGTGGAATTGTCTTCCGTTTTCCTGCTTTCCAGCTTTCTATTATATGGTCGTCTTCAAATCCAACGTGAACAAGTTTCTGATGAGCCTTTCCACCTAAGTTAACTAATTTACCGAATTTCCATTACTATCGATTACTATATTGTCCTTTTGACTACTCTACACTCTTTAACCCTTATCCTTGAGTGGCGTATCGGCCTTGATAAGTGATGACGTACTTTGTAAAAAAAAAGTGCAAGCTACATCCAAGGATGGAGCACTGTTGTCACATCTGGTCAGAAGGTGATAGATAGGACTATCCTCCATGGATACAGTTTCAAATAGACTTCGTAGCCCTGTGGCGGTTGCCCTTTTCTCTTCCTTGCAACCTCTTTCTCACAGAAGAGATGTTGAGAGTTTGTCTCTGCTTTATTTTCAAGCTTAGTGCTCGGCTTAGCTCCAGTCTATGGTCTCCTCTCACAAAACTGTCACAAGAAATACCCGTCTGGCAGAAAATACTATAACTAATGTCCCTAACTCTTTATCTGTGCCTAAACCTAAACGTAGATTCCATGAGCAAAGCTTCTTTCTTAGAACTTCACGCCTATGGAATTGCCTTCCGTTTTTCTGCTTTCCAGCTGACTACAATATAGGGGTCATCGTCTAACGTAAACAAGTTTTTGATGAGCCGTTCCATATAAGTTAAGAAATGTACCGAATCTCCATTACTAACGGTAACTATATTGTCCCATTTCTACTGTACACTCTTAAACCCTTATCCTCGAGTGACCTCTTGACCTTAATACACTGTGGTGCCTATGTAAAAAAGTCGGTTCACGTTACACTTGAACTTCTGCATGTCAGTACAATCGGAGAAGCGGGGTCCCAGAAGAGAATTCCAATGTCAAGCTATTCTGTGGAAAAAAAACTACTGGAGAATAAAGCTCTCTTGCATCTAGGGATCTCTACTCTGAAGGGGTGGCATTTGGCTGTTTGACGGGTTTGTCGGGGTATTCACGTCGAGCGTGCAGAAATGTTGCTGTTTCTTAGAGTATTCACCGTGAAAATACTTGTAGACCAGGCAAAGGGACGCAACCTTTCGTCGATGTGACAGAGGCTGAAATTTGGCTGACAGTTCAGGACCTATCAGATTAGCGACTCTCTTTTGAACCTTGTCTACGAGCGAGAGACTAGTTGCAGATGCACCATACACAATATCAATATAATACTCATTACATGAGCAAATAGTGGCCTTATAGATGTATAGGATACTTTCAGGTGTTAATAGCTTTCTAGCACGGTAGAGAGGACTAACCTTCTTCGCAGCGGTACTGATAATGTTCTGAATGTTATTGTTCCAACTCATGTTTCCTGTGAACGTTATGCCGAGGAGTTTAAAATATGTACTTTCAGATGAAGGGTCTTTGGCAATTGCTATTTGGGGTAGAAAATGTGTCTTGTAATTATTGAAGGAAACAAGTTTAGTCTTGGCAGCATTGAAGGTGACCATCCATTTTTGTATACATTCCACTACGGATCAGAGGTCTTCCTCTAGTGTCGCTGCCATTATTTTAGAAAAGTGCTAATTTGTTTTCCTGTCGTATCTGTTATAGGGCGTGGTATCTTCAGCATACACACTCATCTCACAGACAATTTTGCCAGGGAGGACCTTTCGAATATTAGGAATAACAGAGTTCCAAGTATAAACCCCTGAGACACTCACGCATTTATATCATATTGTTTAGATGTACGACCGTCAAGGACAACATGGATTTTTCGCTATCTAAGAATGATCTAATAATTTTATGTACTCTTCCAGTGATGTCGGAATATCTGATTTTCTTGAGAAGACCCTCATGTCATACCCTGTCAAAAGCCTTAGTTATATCAAGAGCTACGGCTCTTCCCTCCCCCGCTTTGTCCAGTGAATGGTATATACGTTCTGAGATTACAGTTAAGATGTCTGCTCTGGAACGCCTTGCCTAAATCCATATTGTTGGTCAGTCAGAAGTTTAGAATCTGAAAGGGGATGGAATAGAGCTTTTTTTTACACAGTGATCACCACTTATCAAGGCCCGGACGCCACTCAGGGATAAGGGGTTTTGCAAGTACATTACGTTGGTGTGGAGATTTCATGGAGTGTTTACTGAATGGGGCGGTTCATTAGGAATTTGTAAACATTAGACTTGAAGGCATCCAAGTTGTAGTTCGGAGGGAAGCAGGCAGACGGAACAGAGTTCCACAGGCGTGCAGTTCTAAGAAAGAAACTTTGTTCATGGAATCCGCGTTTTGATTTATGCACAGATATAGAGTGGGGGAAATTTTTCACAGTGGATTAAGCTAGACGGGTTTTTTTCGTGAAAGATTGGCGAGGGGGGACCAGGGATTGGATTTCAGACGAGCACCTGCCATGAAAATAATGATAAAACAAGGATAGGCTCGCAACGTCTCTTCTGTGTGAGAGGGGTTGCAGGGTAGAGAAAAGGGCATCCCCACTAAGCCACGAAGTCTATTTTGTACTCTGTCAAGACCTGATAGGCTGTTTTTGGCAGCTCCTGCCCAGCTATGGCAACAGTATTCCATCCTTGGACGTACTTGGCTTTTATATAGATGGAGAATTGCATCAGTAGTGAGATATCTTCTGGAACGGTAGAAGGATCCCACCATCTTTCCAGCGACCTTGGCAACAGACTTGATGTACGTTTTCCATTTCAGATCAGGGGTAACGGTCAAACCCAGAAGCTTGTCAAAACACGGGGCCTCACCCAGACTAGAGCCATCCATCACAATTGATGCCAGCTGGGGATCAGAGCGTTGATAATGTAAGGATAGAAGTTTGGTTTTGGATGCATTAAAGGTAACTAGCCACATCTTCCCCCACTGAACCACGCGCTCGAGATCAGAGGAGAGAGATTCAGAGATTCAGAGAGAACTTTGATGTGTTGCCGTAGATGGTCGTGTAATCAGCATAGATGTCAACGAATGATTTAAGTATGTGTTTAGGGAGGTCATTGATGTAGATCAGGAAGAGAGTTGGACCCAGGATTGACCCCTGAGGGACCCCAGCATTTATATTGCAGGCCTCCGATATTTGTCCATCTACCACTACTCTTATGAGCCTATCGGAGAGAAATGATTTAATGATTGAGAAAACATTTCCAGTTATACCGTAGCTGGAAATCTTGTCAAGTAGACCCTTATGCCATACCTTGTCGAATACCTTTGATATGTCAAGAGCAATTGCCCTAGAAAGGGAGTATTTGTCAAGAGATTCACTCATCCTGTGGGATATAACCGTCAGCACATCTGCGGTCGATCTTGCAGAGCAAAAACCATATTGTGTGTCACTAAGAAGGTTATTCCTGCTGAGGTGGTTGACTATTTCTCTATTTAATATTGATTCCAGCAACTTACTCATAACACAGAGGAGACTTATTGGTCTGTACTGAAAGAGAGATTTCTTATCACCTGAATTCTTAAATACAGGACACACTGATGAGGTCTTCCAGGGGGTCGGAAAGCACTTCTCCTTAAGGCAGCGCTTAAATAGTTTCGTAACTATGGGAGCAGTTCTGGTTGAAACTTTTTCAACACTACAATTGGGATGCCATCAGGGCCAGTTGCTTTACTGGAATCTAGGTTTTTTTATTAGCTTGACGACCTCATGCACGGATATTTGTATGTTACCTTGCTTGTTCTGTGTTATAGGAGGAAATAGGGGGAGTTGATGGCCTTCGTCGCATAGGGTAGAATTAGCTGCAAAGTTTTTGCAAATAGTTTGACCTTGTCTGACGCTGACGAGATGACCTATGGTCCATTGATAATGGTTGGGATAGAACGCAAACTTCTGTTCAGGATCCTATTTGTTATTTGCCAAAACTGGTGGGAACCAAGCCGCTGATCAGCTACCTTGCATTTAACAGACTGGGCATATAGCTCTCTTGCATTTTTTATTACTCTTTTACAGTGGTTGTTGGCAGTCCTGAAAGCAGCTTTAGTCTCAGTGCATCTATTACGTTGGTAGCTATGGAAAAAGTGATTTCTGTGCGCGATAGCAGCAGTAAATTCTGGGGAGGACCATGGCTGGTTGTTAGGTTTTTGTTGGAATTTTTTAGATGGTATGAATTGTTCTATGCCTACAATTAACCATTCTGTCAGATCTGATACTATAGAGGACACTTCCTTTCTAAACATGGAGTGCAGAGGCAAATCAGATATGAATGTAGGGAAGCTATCCCAGTCAGCCATAGAGTATCGGTATATAGTAGGGTGGAGGGGTACGTCTGGGGGCTTCTTACATTTCGTTTTTATATAAACTGATACGACGGAGTGGTCTGAGGATCCTAGAGGAGAATTAACGGTACATGAACATAGCTCAGGGGAAGTTGAGAGAAAAAGGTCTAAGAGGCTTGCATATTGATTGGGTGTGTCGGGCACACGGGTGGGTTCGCGAACTATCTGAGTGAGGTCATAAGCAATGGCAAAATCATGACAAAACCTCCCCTCATCGTCTGTCTTATTTGAATGGGTCAGCCATTCCACGTTATGGACGTTTAAGTCACCACAGATGTAGATGTTAGCCGAGGGATTTGAAGACAGTATGTGGTCTATTTTCTCAGATATGCTCTTAAAGATAGTAACTCCGCTGTTGTGGGGCCTATAGAGGGCAAATATAAATGCAGTGGTGTTAGCAAGTGCAACCCTGAAGCACATATAGGGTCAATTAGGATCTTCTCTAGAAATATCCCGGCCACATGGGAAGCCATCCTTAATGTAGGCACATATTCCATGCCTATGGCGATCTTGGGTGTCAGATTATGCTGTTAAATTGGAGTATCCATTAATTATGAACTCATCTAGGGAAGTGGTCGGCCCTATTCCAGTTTCACTTAGAAATAATATGTCCGGTTTCGTCTCCTGTAATTGGGTTTGAACCTCTGGAAGGTTGGAACGTAGACCCCTGATATTGGAGAAGGAGACCTGGTAGTAGGGGTCTACGCTGGAAGATGGGGTTCTAGGTTTAATCGAGTTTTTATTCTTTGTTTATTATGTTCTCAAACATTTGATTAAAAGTGGGAGGAGGCTAATGGGGCGATAATTTTATGGGTCAGTTCTTTCGAGAGAATTCTTGAAAACTGGCACTCCAGAAACCGTTTTCCAGCTGGCAGGAAAGCAAGATTTATTAAGACATTTGTTTTAAAGTTTGAGGAGAGCTGGAGTAATTCGGCGGCACACTTTTTTAATAGCACAGCCGGTTTGAGATCAGGTGCACATTATTTTGAAGTGTCAAGATTTATTTTTATAGTATGCACCTAAACAGTGATTTTCAGATCGTCTAGTGTGGCTTCTTTCTGCAAAGGAAAGTGTGGAAGGGGTTGAGTAGCAAAGTCCAGTGTGGAGTTGGAGGCAAACCGTCTGGCAACCATGTTAGCCTTCTCAGTTGATGACCAAACAACCTCATAATTGTTGAATGGTGGGGGGATTGTTGATTGCTTATTATTTACTACACTGTTGTAGATTTTCAGTAAATTATCTCTTGGCTGTCACTATTTATTTCTTACAGTTATTTCTGGCTTCTATCTACTTCTGTCTGTTTGAACTGGACTTCCGTCTGTTAAATTTGCGGTACGAATTCTGCCTTTGCGCTATGACATCTGCACAAGTTTAAGTGAACAATTGGGGAGAGTGGGGTTTGCTGAAGAATTTGCGTGTGGGAACATGTGCTTCAATTGTTGCTTTGAACCATTCAGTGGTCTCATTTGTGCAATGTTCATCAGGAAGTGAAAATATATGTTGCCACGGAGCGTCTCTGATGAGGTTCCATGATGAGGTCGCTGGTGGCTTCCCAGTTTGGCTCTTTATAATATCTCGTTGTTTTGAGCAGTAGGAAGATTTCAACCATTACCACTGCATGAACGGCGTTCCCATGGGGGTTGTGGGTATTCGTTACGCAGTCATCGGGAACTGCGGTCAGAAACATATCTAGAAGTGATACATGTCGTCCTTGCTGGTCTTGGAAACAGGGTGGAAACGTAACCCTCTGTGCTAGGAAACGATATACAGAGAAGTTACGTGTTGTGCTGCGCCTGTGTGAGTAGAACCTCCAAGCCAGTTACTGTGCTGGACATTGAAGTCACCAAATACATGGGCATGTGCGCTAGTGTCGAGGGAAAGTGCCGTATCTATGTTGTCAGACACTTTATTTATTATGGTACAGTCCTGGGTCGAGGGACAGCGGGAGAGAAAATAAAAGTTGCTAATGTTATGTTGCATGTTAAGTCTAAAGAACATCAAGGCTTGATCATCCGATTCCAGTTAATTTCTCTTGTCAATGGAGGGTATTTCGAATGTAGACACCAAGCCAATGCATATGTCTGCCAGAGTCCTTACGGCAGAGTGGGAGGTATCCAGGCATGTTAATGTAGTTAGAGAAGATACAGGAGTGTAGGTTAGTTTCACTTAGTGCTAAGATATCTTATTAATTAATGTCCATAAGCTATGGAAAATTAATTTGCACTAACTGTATTTCTTTTTCTGATTGCTGTATTTAAAATAATGTAAAACAAACCATCACAATGGTTTGCCATGTTGTAAATTTGGAGAAATAAGTCTGTATAGAGCCGCGCGTTGTATCTGCGGTTGTATTTTGACATGGTGGAACTTACGCGAGAATAACGCGAGTGCTCAATATAAACGTTGTGTAAATTTGAAAAAAATAAAATACGCATCAAGTGAGCTTGAAACGAAATCACAAACAAATATTAGGAAAGAACACACTAACGATGGAGTCAACCTCTGCTGTATATCTATATATATATATATATATATATATATATATATATATATAATATAATATAATATATATATATGTGTGTGTGTGTGTGTGCGGGACTGTTTGTGTGTGTGTGTTTGTGTGTGCGATAAATTTCAACCAAGTAAAATATTTGTTATTTTACATATATTACATTGTGATTTGATTTCAAGCTTTTATTGGGAGCAAGAAAGGATAGGACCACATGAACTCCATGCTCCCCATGCACGTAATAATATGTATTTTTATTGGTTTTACTTAATTGTTAATATTTCCATGGCTTCAGCAAAGTTTTCAAAACATTATCGCAGTTTCAGTAATTGATGTTCATCCGATTCTGGGCAATTGCCTTGTGGACTACGTAGACACCGCGTAATTATTCACAATAAAACGTAATCTGAAAATTGGAGCTCATTCACGACTTAGTGCAATTTTATGGGGTTAAAACAATTAATACGACGATTAATTTTTTAATAAATTTATTTTGTAATTCAGATTCACCCTCTCCCGGATAAGATTTAGATTTATGATTCTATCGAAGGAAAATATTATTTTTACAATAAGAATATTTTTTAAGTATTCTCCTAAGATATGAATAGAGATAATATTATTATTTGATTTTATCCTATATCTTCGTATTTTATTGATTTAATGTACAGAAAACAATCGCATTGCAGTAATAACTATTTTAAAACTAAAATCACCGAGCAAAACAAACAATACTTTATTTTCTATATGAGAGTTTTGAATGTAGAGTAAAAGTTAACATCCAATCAAATTACATGAGATTGATTAGCAAGTAGGACATAAAAAATAAGGAATTAAAAGTTAAAACTACATTAATCACATTAATTCAGAATGTTAATCCGGTTTCAAAGTAATCCAAATTTAACAATACTCGTCTTACCTTAGATATAAGAAAAAGGAATACACCCACATTGTTTCATCACCGATCGTTGACTAATTAAAAGCACGGGTCGGTATTCACTATGGATGTTACAAGAATATCCTTTTATAAAGCACATTCTTGGTACATATTGTGTTCCTGAATATACTTTACATGAAATCATATTCTTTTTGTAAATACATAATAATTGATAAGCACAAAAGTGTCAGTTTTAGCCATTTACACCCGAGAGAAATCTCAGCGGAGTAACCGAAGTTTTTCTTCTTTCCGGAAATCTCTTCTGTTATATATATATATATATATATATATATATATATATATATATATATATATATATATATATATATATATATATATATCCGGCCTAATAAAACATAGAATTTCAACGCACAAACATTCTTTTAAAAATAACTCCCTGTCAAACCAAACTACTCTATCCAACTATATTTGCCAACTAAAAAATAGCAATATTTCTTTCAACTTTAAATGGCGAATAATTGAGACTTGCAAATCATATAAACCAGCAATTTTGTGCACTATGTACAAAAGAGACCCTAAAAATTTGAAAATATGAAGATATAAAAAATGCAACCACACTATTAAATTCAAGACAGGAACTAATATTTACATGCAGTCATAAACGTTGGTTTAAATTTAATAAATATAAACCACCTGAAATCATTAAAAATTACTTAGTAAAAATAGATTACATTTTTTTAATAAATTAAGTTACACTAATTATCCCCCTTACACCCTTTAAAAAAGTAAAGAAAATATGACAATTATCTCCCCTTACAACATGTAATTACACAAACAACATTCGAAATATAAACCGTAGCGTCTTTAAATCAAATGTACGCTAACGGAAATAATTTATTGCACGGGCGTCCCTCCCCCTTTTAAAATTCATCATTCAATAAGGTAAAAAGCTATAGCAAACATCTAAATGAGTATTTTAACCATAGTTCCTGATTTCAAAAGGCGAAAAATTAAAAGGTAAATTTCTCTCTATATTTTTATGTATATACCTGTATATCTATGTATATGTATATATGTGTGTCTATTTTCATATATATGCATGTATATATTTGTAATGTGGTACTTATAGCAAACTTGTAATTTATATTCAAATCTATATTTTACTCTATTTCTTTTCTATCTCTAACCCATATTAATTTTCTTATAAATTTTAAATCCAGACCTTTTATTTAATTTTTTTTCAGATACATCTGCCTTACTTTTAATGCTAGGTTTATTTATGGTGTCTTTTAAATTTAATAAAAACGCTTCTAATTTTGCTGACGAGGAGACCTTGCTTATTAAAACACTATATGTAATTATTGTACGCAACTTGATGTCTACCACAATAAAAAAAAACATTGTTTTCCGAAACGATCGTACATATAATTGATTTTGTTGTTGTTTGTTCTTATGAAACGGATTTTTAATGTAATTATAATTTGATTTTTAAATTTTAAATTATCAATCACATAACTTAATAGTATATATATATATATATATATATATATATATATATATTGTGTAGTGTTTGTTCCACATGAGAAACATTTTCAAGGCGTAGTTATACACAGAATGGAAAACAGACAGACGTACAAATGGCGAATTAATAATGGAGGCTTTAAAGGCCCCCCTCTTTTCGTCAGGAAATAAAAATACCATGTATGAAATTTGTTTTTAATTTCAATAAACTGTTTAATTGTTCGCTGTATAAACAGCTATGAGTTGGGCAATGTATGTTATTTCATAAAAGCATATTCTTTGCATTTATTGAAGAACGTATTATTATTTAAATTTAAAGAATATTCTTTTTTTTAAAAAGTATGCTTATTATTTATGTTATTATTTTATATGACACAAATATGCTTAAATATAATATTTGGATAATAGTTTTTAATTTATTCCTTTCTTTCAGATAACTTACACGTAGTATAATCTTAAATAGATGTTTATTTACATGAAAAATGTCTAAATTTTAACTGTAGAAAAAGCGTAGTATTATAGAAAGATATATAAATATTTATAGACATCGCATTCGCTCGTGCAGATGCTCAGAACGTGTCACTACCAAGAACGAGATCTCAAAAACCACAAACCAATAAAAAAGGTGCCAAAAATAATTAGCACTCCTGCCGAACGAATGGCAAAATTTGCAGAGGAACTTACCAGTTACTATACTGCAATATTTAGATAATAGCGATCTATAGCGCTTAAAATTTGCAATAACGCTGTATGATAGTCTTTGTTATACAAATTCCTGAAATACTTTTTCAGAATCCAATAACTTTAAATCTAGCCGCTTTAAAATGTGGTTGTATATCGAGGTTTACAATGTATTTCATTTACTTTGCACGTTAATTAAAGATGTTAATCTGCGCCAAATAACTATTTTCATCCTTTATATACAGGGTTATTTCAAAATCATGAGACTTTATTCAAAAATCAAGAAACTTTATTCAAAAATATAAATACTTTATTCAAAAATCAAGAGACTTTATTAAAAATATAAAGACTTTATTCAAAAATCAAAGACTTTATTGTAAAATATAAAGACTTTATTCAAAAATCAAGAGATTTTATTCAAAAACTAGCGGGGGTACCCGGCGTTGCCCGAGTGTGTGTTTCCGGACGGGGGGGGTTAAAAATGTTATGGTAGGTAAGTAGGAAGGATCAAACCCGGAGTCATAAGTAAAAGTAGGAAAATATAGTGTGAAAAAAAAACAAAAAAAAAAAAACATCTGCAACGTTAACAGTTCGTCCACCAAGAAAAGTCCATTCCAGTTGTTTAGGAAAAAAAAAAAAAACGACTACCGTAGGTCGGCGCGAACGTGAAAATATAATGTGAATTGTCCAGCACGCTAACCACTACGCCACAGAACACTGCAGCTTAGTTTAGTGATTTTAAATAACTTCACGGTGTTCTCTTCTCAACTGTTCCTTGTGAACGATCCCCAAACGGTGTTAAGTGGTGGCAGGGGAAGGAGGAATTTATTAGAGAGAAATATTTTACCACTTCCATTGATCTTAACCGATTTTGGCCGTGACTTCTCAGCAGAAAAAGTATAGAAATCTAAGATTATCGAGGAATTTGAGAAATAATAAGCCTATAACACACCTCAGATATTGTTCTGCCGTTTGTGCATATTATATTTGCATGAAATATCTTGATTCTTAATCCTATTAATGTCAAAATCAGTCGGGAAAAAATGAGTTCATTTTATTTATATATAGATATAAAGACTTTTTCAGATATATAAAAAAAAATATTTTTAAATTTTACCCCTAATGGTAGAATCAATCAAGGTATGGAGAACAATATGAACTCGGATGGTTCTGCTAACAAGAAACCCAGAGTAATGATGAATGAATCTCTTTTTTAGTTAATAAAAAGGCTTGTTGGGCAAAATGTACCTGCAACGGACATTATGCAGATGACAGGACAGAGAAAGTCTACTGTGTATAAAGCAGTTTCAAAGATAAGAGAAAATCCAGATTCCTCTTATTCTGAGAATTATGGAAAATCAGGGCGACCTACAACACAGCATCCTGACTTGGTAAACAAGGTTAAAAATATTATTAATGAAGACCACTCAT
Source organism: Euprymna scolopes (assembly GCF_053919585.1). Lineage (NCBI taxonomy): Eukaryota > Metazoa > Mollusca > Cephalopoda > Sepiida > Sepiolidae > Euprymna > Euprymna scolopes. Next base: position 131,128,954 of record NC_136492.1, read on the forward strand.
TAACTCAAAAAGGGATTCAAAGAAAGTTTGAAGAAAAATTTGGATTTACCCCGAATCAAACCTCCGTTTGCAGAATTTTGAAGGAAGCGGGGCTAACAAGAAAAAGGCTGAAGAGGAAGGCAGGTGTCGTTAACACGAATAATCACCGTGAAAAAATGAGAGAATACGCCAGGTCTTTTGTGGGATATCGAAACCGCGAAGTGTTGTTTCTGGATGAAACAGGCTTTAATTTGCACACATCCAAAAATTATGGATATTCGCAAATTGGTGTAAGCCCAGTTACTTATGTGCCCCCTTCTAAAGAACAAAACCTATAAGCCTGCTGTGTTATTTCACAGTTCAGCTTATCCTATTACAAATTGATTGATGGGTCATTTAATGGGGAGAGGTTTCTTGAGTTTCTCGTCGGGGCTATTAATGACGGTGGTTTAAGGAGAAACGTAGTCTTAGTAATGGATAACGCCCCAATCCACAAGACAAGTTGTTAAAGAGTTTTTAGAATATCACCAGATTGAAGTTGTATATCTTCCCCCCTACATCCCCGACCTTAACCCTATAGACATTTTTTTAGTATGGTTAAGTCTAGATACTCGGCCATACGACCTCGTGCTGTTACTAGGGAAGAATTAAAAATTAATGTTGGTAATGTTTTGGAAAACTTAATTGGGGAGAGTGTGCACATTTTTGAAAATCTCATAAGAAAAATGTGGGACCTAATCTACCAAGTAATAACAGGTGTTGAATAAATTAAATTATAAAGTCTCTTGATTTTTTAATAAAGTCTCTTGGTTTTTGAATAAAGTCTTTATATTTTTGAATAAAGTCTTTATATTTTTTAATAAAGTCTTTATATTTTTGAATAAAGTCTCTTGGTTTTTGAATAAAGTCTTTATATTTTTGAATAAAGTCTCTTGGTTTTTGAATAAAGTCTCTTGATTTTTGAATAACTCTGTAAATGCATATATTACGGTAAAATAATTTATTTTTATTTTCACAGATAAAAAGTTGTAATTATTTAATAGTGCAGTCCTTACACCCAATGTAGATCTGTCGAAAAAGAAGATCAACACGGACAAATTAGGCCCAGTTCCTACTCAAGCATCTGATCGGCTTTGTCAACAGGGCATTACAAGTAATTCCTCCAATACTTACTTATGCAAAGCGTTGATTGCAGCGAATATTCTCGTTAAATAAACTAAACAACAATGTGCTCAGAGAATTTCTACATTTAAAGATATTCCGGATCAGGATAGACTTAGGAAATATTACGTCAGTGAAGTGGACGAAGCAAATGTGAAGTCACTCAGAAAAATCTGCTGCAATGAAACTGCGAGCATCCATTGATGAAATTGCTTATGTAGAGTAACGTTTGCTTGCTTTCTGGTGTGTATTCTAGAGGAAACCTTGCATTTTAACGGAAGGAGAAACATGATTATATATAGTGCATTATTACGCCAAACATTTACAGGAAATTTCTGCTGTCGTGATGTCCTCACATTCCCCAATCACAAAATGTATGTTGGAGGAAGAATAGCTGTTTATTATTTTTTATTAATATGGCCGTGAAAAATGCATGTTTGAAAAAAGAATATTCCCTGGAAAAAAAAACATTCTTGAGTATATGCTTGCAGAATATTCTCCGCATATCTACAAAAACATTGTCACAGTCCTAGTAATAACGGTATGAAACATATCAAATGATATCTACACTAAAATTCTTTTTTTTTATAACAAAAAATTTAAAATTGTCTGGTTTAGTTTGAAACAATTGTAATATTCGAAAAATACACATATGATTTTATTGCTTATTGTTGTCTTTGGTTTTTGCCAGTATATATGTATGCTCGATATCCGTGGCAAAGATGAATGAATATTCGATTAAAATATTTTAAAATAGAGATACAGAAATAGGTATTTTTTATCCATAAAAAAACAGAAAAAAAACATTGGAATGGAAGAAATGTAAGTATTTTTTTATCACAACGTTTTCCTTAAAAGGAAAATGGATTTCATATTGTTCATTAAATAGCGTTTTTCTCAAGGTCTGAAGCCGTTCTTGTGAAAATTTTCAAATGATATTTTTCCGAATGGTCACGAAACGATTTTAACTAACAGTGAAAATACACTATATTTTGATATCTTTCAAATACTTATTGTCAAGTTTTGTAATAACAATATATATATATATATATATATATATATATATATATATATATATATATATATATATATATATATATATAGAGAGAGAGAGAGAGAGAGAGAGAGATATTGAATATAATTAATTATATATAATATAATTAATTATATACCAGCAGGTCGTAGGCATTGTCCGATCGTGAAATACGCTTAAATATGACATTGTTTATGTATTATTATATTGGAGGTCATATACGGTAATGATTTATGAAGTTTTTTAAAAAAATATCTTGTGCCCCCAACAAGAATCAGATCGACATCTTTTAGCTTATGATTTACTTTTTCTTTCGTTAATGCTTAGCTGCAAAGCCAGGTTTGATATTAGGCTAAGAATTAAAACCTGAAACAATCGCTGAATATATTTTAAGGCGGTTTTTGTTTAGTATAGCCTGTTTACGATAATATTACGCAAGTATAAATCATGTAAAATATTTTCATAAATATCATTTCTTGTAATAGTGTACTAAAGATTATTATCCCGTAAGAACACGAGAAAGAGAAAAATTATAGTGAATTAATTAAAATAAATGTTTCATGCATATGCACATTTCTTAGATATTTTGCAGATTAATGTAATTTCATGATCCATACAAACGAAATATGCATTTAATTATACGCGCATACGAAGCTTACACGTAAACTACCTTGACCTAAAAACGGCATATCATTCGAATTTAATCAACTGCAAATATGATCTCAATAATTGGCATTACATAATTTCTTTTCGTGCGAGTATATGTTAGTTGTATCACAGGCATCTTCAAGGAAATTACATAGTTTGCTGGCAAGGTTCTCTTTCATTAATAAGGTTTATGCAACATCTTTTGTGTTATTACTACAAGAACATGATTTCTCTAATAGAAGATTAATAGTTTGGTTTTGTTGCATCTCCAAACTTACACAAGTTCGGTTGTGTATAAAAACACGTTTTCGTGGTTTTATCTATATCGATAAGTCCATTGCTTTACGACACTGTAACGACTAGCCCGTTTTTTATTTGAATATATGTCACACATGCTTTATATGTCAAAGAGGGTTTTAAAACAAATTTTGTAAAATGATTATATCTGATAAAATTCGACATTCGAATCTTAATTAAAAATCGATTAAAGGATCAACAGCTTTTCTTTAAAGGAAATATAAAGCTTTAATTCAATCTAACCCCAGGCGCGCGTTTGAGAAGTATTATCACCGCACACGTAGAAGAGCCCAGCATATAAAATCAACAATAGTTAATTTAATAAAACAAAGGCGCACGCGAAATATATATATTTTTTAAATGACAATAAAAATGATACTTGGCTTGTGCATCCAAACTTTAATTAAAAACATTATATAAAAATGCAAAGTCCAAATTAATATTCAGACACCGCAATGTAGTCAACACTATATTGTAAACCTACTGGCTGGTATATCGAACTCTTTCTCTGCATGCAGGGGCAAGTCCGCCATTTAAGTAGGCAAACGATTTCAATGTCAATAAAAATATGGAAATTTTGCACTTTATTTGATAATAAATCCGGAGCAACGCGTGTTTTAAGTAATAGCCTTTCAGACAAATGAAGTTTTACATTGTAAGCATACACACAGTTGTTAAAGAATGCGTAAAGATAGAGTGAAAGAGTGAGAGAGAGACAGCCAGACAGACAAACAGAGACAGAGAGAGAGTGAGGAAGGAATGTACATTATAGTTAGAGACGTTGACCGGAAATCAGGATCAGCTGATCGGATTGCGTGTGAGATTTGGTTAAGACGTAGAAGAGGACGGACGGTTTTAGAGTCTCCTCCCCTTCACTGTATTTTTGTAAACGGCTGTGATTTTTTTCTTTATTTTTGATATTCTGTTAGGTGAGATAGATGATGTAGCCGACCTCAGAATTGATGATGTGGACAAAATTGTGTCCCCACGAAACTGTGTTTTGTTATTTGGAGTTTAATTATTGGTGAGATGAGACTTTGTGAATGCTCATAAGAATGTTTTTATTTTTATTTTTTTATATAATTGATGTTTTTCTCGATTCGGTATGTTGCGGTATTTTCTTGACATATATTTTTTTTCGCAGAATGTGGTAGGAGTGAATATTTGCCTTGTGGTGATTATTGAAATAATGAACAATATATAAGTAACTACATGTTTCTACTTCAGTAATACTGATAGTAATAATAATAATAAAAGTGGGAATAAGAGAAAGAAATAATAGTTAAGCAGTGTCAGAAAAAAGACACATTACTGGGTTGAATAAGGGTTAACTATTTTTTAAATGTTGAAAGAGTTAAAAGGTGTGAGCCGATATTTATTTTATTTTTCGAAATGGTTGTAGAAATTTTTGTGTCAATTGTTTTTTCTCGGGATTTTCTCCGGGTGCGTAGTCATTATTATGTATACACATTAGAATTGAAATAACTTGGGAAAAAATAAGATGATATTGGAAATTTTTTGCTTATAATAAATTAGAATTTCAGGATTTGGACAAAAATAACAATGACGTAAACGTGTATCTTTTAGAAGTTTTTACAGATGTGAAAAGCCAAAAGAGAGATTTTCTTTTTTAATAAATTGTTTTTGTATTTTTTTAAATCCATAATTATTTTTCGCAAGAAGAGTAACTTCCAGGGAAAGCATTAAAGATGTACCGTAGGAGAATAAGATGGACCCTGTGATAATTAATTACTTGAAATAAAAAGCTTGTCGCACGTGGGGATTGCTAGCAGGAGGTAAGACTTGGCTTAATTAATAAGAGACAGACGTGGAGAGGATACGATAATCCTTGAGGGTAGCAGGGACCTATATGAGAGGCAGTACAGTAGGGAAATCACATATAGATTTATGAGGGGAGAGAAAAGTAAAATATACCGCATTTATGTACTTTTTTTAGAGATGCATGAATGCGGGATATCTGTGTGGGATCTTGGAAGCTCTGATAAGAGAAAAGAAAAATAACAAGAATCGGCTCATTAAATAGAATTTAGTGCGCAAATAGGAATTTTGGCGCAAAAGGTGTTAGTAAGTTAAGGCTGATATTTTCTATATCTTCATCAAGTTCTAAAGGTCCAATCAATGAAATCCAAGTGAATCAGTAGAGGAAATGTATACCTAAAAACTTTAGAAGCCAACCACGAAGATAAATGAGCTTTGAGAATGCCCCCAAAACATAAGTTAATTACAAAATGAAAATAAAGCCATACTTAATAGAAAAACTGGGCAAGGGAATCGATCAGGATTCTTTTGGGACTAAAGAATTCGTCAATTTCGAAAGAGGTAAACTAATACCTCTAGTTTACGGCATAAGGGCGGCTGGATAAAACAGCTGACGTGGATCAGTGGAGGAATACACTACACCCAAAAAGTAAATGTCAAGAAGATCAGAGAGGGCCTGACCTAATGAAAAAAATAAAATGAAATGAAATGAAATAATAATAATTGTGAAGTCAGTTGGAAAGGGCTTACTAAAGGAGTTTTTTGGGTCTAATCTTTCTTGGCCTTGTTGTTGTGCAGATATAGAAAAAATGTACTTGAATTTAAAAATGCGTACATTTTTGGAAAATAAGGATAGATGGAATGTTAGAGAATAGATAAAGAGAGAGAGAGAGAGGGGGGGTTGTGGTAATTATAGTTGACCGGAAGTCAGAATAAGCTGATCGGATTGTGTGTGAGTCACGTGATCAGGTTAGCTGAATCTTGGAGATTTAGTTGAGACATAGAAGAGGACGGACGGCTCTTGACGTCTCCTTCCCTTCACTGCTTTTCTTTCAATTTTTTTTTTCTATTAGTTTCTAATTTTTCCATTTTTCTATTTTTTCTATATTTCTATTTATTTTTACTATTTTTGAAGTTCAATAATTCGGTTTTTATTGACACATTTTAAAAGAAAATCGCATGTTTCGGTTAGTCAATGTCGCATTTCTATCCAATATTATTTATGTGTATACCAGTATATTTTACATTCCATGCATCAAACAGAGAGAAAAAAGCTCCCCCAAAGCCATGTCGACACTATGTACTGATAATTCCAGGCTATTATTTAGTAAGCGAACACATACAAAAAATAATTCTATATGCTAGACGCAAATGTCGTATTACGAGGATGTACTTATATAAGGAAAATACTTTACGACACATTCACATTTTTAATGGGTTATCTAATTATTGGGTCATAATAATTTAACAGAGTAGCAACACTAGATTTAATTTAGTGTGTGTTATTAATATAAAAATGGGGTTATGTACTAGACCATTAGCATGTTTTTACAAAGAATTCGCCATTTTCAAGGCCCTGAGGCCACTTGGGGGTAAGGGGTTTTTTCGTGTACACTAATCAATGGGGTAATATCGTAGTAATTGCTAGAAATGGAGATCTGATAAAGTCTCTTATTAAGGGGGCGGTTTATTAGAAACTTGTTTATGTTGGACTTGAAGACATCCAAGTTGTAGCCAGGTGGGAAACACGCAAACGCAAGAGAGTTTCACAAGCGAAGCTTTGTTCATGGAATCTACGTTGTGATTTAGGGAGAGATAAAGAGTGGGGTTAATTACTGACAGTGGTTTCAGCAAGACATGTGTTTTTCGTAAAAGGTTGAAGATGGAGGGCCAGAGATTGGAGCTCAGACGTGCACTTGCGTTTGAAATAACGATAAAACAAAGATAGATTCGCAAATCCCCTCCTGTGGGATAAAGGTTGCAGGGATGAGAAACTGTCTATACCCCTATCAGGCTACGAATTCTATTTTGTACTATGTAAAGGTCGGATAGGCTGTTTTTTGCAGCCCATTCCCTGATATGGCAGCAGTACTGAATCCTTGGACGTACTTGGGTTCTATATAGATAGAGAATTGCATCGACAGTGAGATATCTTCTGGAGCGGTAGAACGACCCACCATTTTCTAGCGACCTTGGAAACAGGTTTGATGTACGTGTTCAATTTCATATCAGAAGTAAAACATCTGCTGTAGTTCTAGCATGACGGAATTCATATTGCATGTAATAAGGGACGTTATTTCTGCTGAGGTAGTTTACTACTTCTTTATTTAATATGGATTTTAGCAACTAACTCATGACACACGGGAGACTTACTTGTCTGTACTGAGAGGGAGATGACCTTTGCTTCAAAACCTGTAGCGGACTTGAAAACAATGAATACAGAAAATGGGACCTTTCGATTTAAAAGCATTATGACGAAAGGTGTCATGATACTTAAGAACACATACTAACAAATAATTATGAAATGCATGAAATGTGTATAAAGCAAAGCTGCGTGTGAAAGAAGCGAATATGTATCCCGTTTTACATCTGCATGTCAAACACTCTTACAATGTATGAAAGGATGGCGTGATCCTTAGAGACCGATTTGCTGTGTCAAATTTTGCAGTGGAAAATGGTATTGTCACTTTAATAAATGCAACTATTTTTACCACTAGAAGTGGCATAGTGACAGCATTGTATATAAGGCATACATATATATATATGTATATATATATATATATATATATATATATATATATTTTAATTTCTGAGCCAACTTATACTTTGCATACTCACAACTGTACATCAACGTGTGCATGTTAGTTTAGTAAAATTATACCGATAATTGTCAATTATATATTTTATATATATTAGTTTAGTAAAATTATACCGATAATTGTCAATTATATATTTTATTTATATATATATATATATATATATATATATATATATATATATATATATAGTAGTTTTGTAAAATTATACCGATAATTGTCAATTATATATTTTATATATATATCAGTTTAGTAAAAGTATACCAATAATTGCCAATTATACATTATATTATATATATATATATATATATATATATATATATATATATATATATATATATATATATTAGTTTAATAAACTTATACCGATAATTGTCAGTTATATAGTTTGGATTATAATTTAGGATTAAAATGCACGGAATACTGATATGTTCAATCGATGTAATATATTATTAGATAGATTAGTAATATTCCAAATCACCCTAGTCCTAAAAAATATTAACTTTGTCATATGGTCTCTTTTAAATGTCTTATTTGACGCCGATAAAAAGGGAAGAGCACGTGTTTCAAAATAGCAGGACAACTAATGGCAAACGATATTAAATCTTATTTTACTTTTATAGTATTGTCCCATTTCAACGAGGATCTACTTTAAGATTTATAAATAATAATAATTTGAGACTTTAATATTTTTACCTGCAGTTTTTCATTTCTCCTTTCCATGAAGGATAAAAGAAAACATAATAATAACGCATCATACTCATATACGTTTATCTTATTAGCGTATATTGAAATAATCATGAAATCTGTAAAGAACTTCTAATGCCGGCAGAATAAATGTGTATATATAATCCGTTCAAGTCTTTGCATGGAAGGTAACCTCGGCAAAAATGATACATTTTGCACCAGAATTGTAAGCAAAGCTAATTCAATGTTTAGCTCTGTATAATCATGTAAACAATACAGGATAATAACAAATGGTAATTATAAATTTTAATTGTCGTTAGAAAATGTATTTAACAAATTTTCTTGTTCGGGCTGAGTTGTTTATTAAACTCTCTTTAGTTTACGTAACGTTTTTATATGCCTATCTGAAATAACCAGGCTAAAGTAGGGGACGCGCTTAGCGACATTTATTACATTTTCAACAGTACAGAAAATCGATAAGTTAAGGAAGCCGTTTCGATCATTGCCGTTTTCTGATCCAAATATACTTCTGATAACATCATTTTACATTAAAAACAACACACATAAAATAGAAAAAACATCTATGAATATTATCCCAAGCTTGTGTATGTGCTCTGCATTTAAAAGATGTTATCAACTACCTTCAAAAGGATTTCATTTTTGCTCAACACATAGAAAACTGATTCAGAAAGTGATTTTATCAGTTCAGTGCAAACGTAACTACGTAATCGCGGCAATGTAGGAAAGAGAAAGTAAAAAACCAACATAAAAGAGAATCGGAATTCACACGCTGTGTGGAATGTTTGATGATATCGCCTCGTTGATTTCCCCCAAATATATCAAGCTGATATCTTCTAAGTTTATAATTCATATAAGTGTCATTCAGCTAAAAAAAAATCGTTATTTTGACAGAAAAGAAAATCTAAACCTACTAAAAATATCTACATACTAGAAAGGTACCCGTAACAGAAAATTGGTAGAAGATGACTGCTACTCCCAACATTTATTCTCTCCATAATCTTTATAATAATACATAACACAATAATTTTTGCCGTTGCAATAATTATCTAGCTTTTGAGAGCAATGTTGGCATGTTCCGCAAACCTTTTAGTAGATACGATAATAATTCTAAACAATATTGAAAACAAAATAATTTTGACGAATCAGTGTTTAGTAATGGATTATATATCTCTGAAAGTTCTAAATATATTTATTTAAAAATATACGTTTATTATTGGTAAGATTCTAAATATTTTTTAGACTACCAAAACAACCGCAAATGTGGACATTATCTGTAAAGCGATATGCAATATCCAGTTTCAACATATTGAACATAATATGAGTATAGATACTTTCTTACAAATAATGAACAAAGAATAACATTTTACTGGCAATAAACGCGTTTGGAAATGCACACATATATGTTTAGTTGAGTCCTGCGTATAGAAAATATAAAAATATACGAATATTTAAAGAAGTAGAGATAAAAATCAAATCAAAAGGAAAATAATAGTCCAAATACTAAAAACAGTAATTATAAATCCTCTTCTCCAAATACATACATTCATAATATCAAAAAAGCGGACTGGATCAAAATTTAGTAATAACAAAGTTATTTAAAAAAAAACCCTTGGCACTATATGCGTTCTAAATTGCTAACGGCTTTGTTCATTGGAAAAGCAAATATACCAACCATTTTCTTCACTACTCACCAATAACATCCAATGAACATTGACTTGTAGATGGCTGGAGAGTACATCGGTTGAAACGTTGTGAGCAAACAACTAATAGTTAAATAACAGCCTAAATAAAACCAATAAATATAGAGATATGTTTTAAAATAAAGGCATGTATATAGTATTATTTTAATTGGTATATATAGACAGCGTTTTTTCATTCAAACAAATGTTATTATTTGCGAGGTAGAGTCTCTGTTATTTTTTTTTCGATTTTCCGTATAATCGCTTTTGCATCAAATAAAAATAAAATAAAAAATCATAGTTGTTTGCTTCACGGGCGCTTTCGATTCGTCCACGAATAATCATTAGGTGTTTTAGAGCGAAGGAAGAAATAAAAGTGAAAACTAAAATACACAGTAAAATGCGATAAGTTATATATATATATATATATATATATATATATATATATATATATATATATATATATATAATTTAATGCACACTTATATTGATTGTAGTGTGGATTGAATTTTGAAGAATATCTCGCGATAAACCATTTATAATTGTCGTTGTAATTATCCATGAAATTGTTTTATCTTTACTTCGATGTCAGTCAGAACTATGCATTAATATGTTTTATGAATAAGAGTATTTGCACCGTGCATAGAATAATCTCTAAATCAAATCAGTAATTAAAAGTGTAATTGAATATCCTATAATTTTTCTGCCTAGTATCCAAAACAAAATTACATGTTTAGTTTTAAATATTAATTTTACGTAAATTAAAAAAAAAAACATATCGGGATATAAATATATATTAGTATTGTGACGATTAATAATTGAAATGGGTGGCTGTCGTCTCGGGGAAGCTGCATGTTTTGATTAGCTTCTAAGCTTGACCTTTACTCCTGACCTGAAATGGAACATGTACATCAAGTCCGTTGCCAAGGTCGCTGGAAAAATGGTAGGATCCTTCTACCGCTCCAGACGATATATAACCCCTGATGTAATTCTCTATCTATATAAAAGTCAAGTACGTCCAAGGATGGAGTACGGCTGCCACATTCTTGGCAGAAGTTGTTAAAAACAATCTATCCTGTCTTGGCAAAGTACAAAATAGGCTGCGTGGCCTAGTGGGCGATGCCCTTTTCAGTTCCCTACAACTTCTCTCCCACAGGAGAGACGTTGCGAGCATATCTTTGTTTTATCGTTACTACCACGGCAAGTGCTCGACTGAGCTCTAATGTCTGGTCCCCCCTCGCCAATATTTCACGATAAACACCGGCCTTGCTGAAACCACCGTAAAAATTTTACCCTACTCCTTATATGTGCCAAAATCAAAACGTAGATTCCATGAACAAAGCATATTTCTTAGAAGTACACACCTGGGAACTATATTCCGGTTGCCCGTTTTCAACATGACTACAACCGGGATGTTTTCAAGTCCAATGTAAACACATTTGTGATTAATCGCTCCCTTAAGTAAGACACTTTATTAAATCCCGATTACTAACGTAATGTACACGTAATAAACCTTATCCCCGATTGGCTTCCTGGCCTTGATAAGTGGTGACTACCTTGTATAAAAAAAGACATCGAAATCGGGAAAAGGATAATCTGAATTTGGGGGAATCGGATTCGTATTGGAATCGAAGAAATGTAGTAGATTTCAAATTCCAAATTTAATCTTTCAAATTATTACATCAAAAATTAAACAAGCACATTTTTTTTTAATTATTTTTTGGGGGGGGATTAGAAGCTCTTCCCTTACAACACAAGACTGAGAAGAGCGACGGAATGGGTTATAAATGTTATTTGCAGATTTAACATTGATTCACATAGTTTAATTTATTTTATTTATTGGTCATGTATAACTTGCCTATTGTTTTTATAATCGTTTATAATCTATTCGCTAAAATGACTTAGCCGTAATCGGAGGGGATTCATATCATTATTAAGTTTTAAATGATGGGGGGGAGGGGCGAATCTCGTTTGCGCCATACGCACTTGGAGTTGTTATCATAGCATTCTTTTGAAATTAATAAAGTTTTATGGCATTTTTTTGGATTCAAGGAAATCCTCACACTCTCCAACCTTATTTAATCTATTTTTATTAGTCGTCATATTAAGCAAAGTAAAAATGTTTGAGCCCACTTTCTATTCAATATCACAGATTTAAAAATAAAAAAGCTTCTCGCACCTATTTGATTAATGGTAATATGGTGGCTATTGGAGACTTTGCACTTTAATATCAAAGATTTAACATGCTTGACATTTTTGTGGTGCTGGTTTTGTTTGATCACCACATCCTTTGCAATATTTCATTTTTCCTTCTATGTGCTTTGTTTTGGGCACAACTGAAAATATAGATGAAAATCTCACAAGTTTATCAAAACTTTGGAGGAGCAAACACTGAAAAGTTTGTTAACTTAAAAAATATATACATTCATTTACATTTAAAATACCGAAACATATGAGATTTTACTTATTCATCTGATAATGTGTGAGCACACTGAAACGTTATTGTGGAATTTTGAATGGAGGGTACAGTTTTGCATATAAATATGATGTAAACTGATCCTATTTGGTGCGTTGTAACTATACAACCAGTTAATTAATTTTGACGACTAATTCTAAGGCGGATCAGCAAAATGATTAAATTACATGTATTTGGTACATTTTTAGTATTGCCACCCGTACTTAGGGTTAATAGAAGGAACGGAGTGTGATTTTACGACTTTTCACAATACTATATATATTAATACGATAGCGAGTGTGTTATATATTTTTTGTGTTACGATTGCATATGATTAACTGTTGTTTTATTATACATTCCCATTTCTTTAAAAAAAAATACCAATCATTTTCCATAAGTTTTGGTTTTCATCCTAGATAGTAGCACTTAAGTTATTTATTTCTTATTAATACTGTTACTTATAATTTTCAGAAGGTTTGGTTTCGGTTTAATTATAACTGATGGAAGTTAAGCCATCTATTTTTTGTTGCTCGGAAAACTCGTTCCTTTTGCTAGGTAGGAAAACCGGCCCCTTATTGAATAAATCTTGATTGAACATATATTGTTTTGCAAGGATACATTGTTTGTTTTTTAAAACATTTTTTGCACTTTTGTTTAAAAAAAATAAACTGTATCACGGTGTGAGGACAATAAAAAAAAACAATGTATTTATTTTAAAAAAATACCTGAGTGTTAACACTTTTTAGTGTTATTATTACGAAACAAAAATAAAGAAAGAAAACTCTTACGTATTTTCAAAGAAAGTGATAATTTTATTCAAAATATAATTAAGTTTAAATAATTCTTTTGTTATTATGAAACAAAAAAAAATCACGGTACTTATGTAGTTTGGTACTGCGTTGAAATAAAAAGGTTATTATTCCGAAAGCAATACTTAACATGAAGAGGCGAGGGTGCAAAATCATTTCGGGATCACTTATGCAGTAGGCAGACGGTGGCTAATATAAAATAAGTTAAATTTCTCCTAGGTCCAATAACGTGGCAAATAGGTATCAAACAATATTTTTTTCGAACACAAAAAATATTTGAAAACAACAATACTTATTGTATGAAAATGTATCAATATATAATTGTAAAACATGTATAAAAGGAACATTGAAGTGTTATGAAGTAAAAAGTTCCATGTGATTTTTTTCGAACAAATAGATAAATAAATGAAACTTTTTTTGATTAAGCAGTTTTGAAGGGTCAAAAAATGTATAATTTAAATGTTTCTTGATCGAATGCATAACCTGGCTACAGTTCCGTTAAAAAAACAAGAAAAGATCGTCGATATCCGCATACTACACTAGTGCTTCTTCTTGTGTGTTGAATACAAAAACTGTCAAATATAAATTACTAAAATAAAATATTTGTTTTATTATTTGATTATACAAAACGTAGTTCTTTTTTTCGCAATAACACAGGAAGTCGTAAAAACATATTTTTTTTTAAATAAATATATGGTTTCCTTTTTGTGTTTTCCTTTCAGTTTCGTTACATAATAAGTTACCTATCCATTTCTAGTAGCTTTATTTTTTCCGAGCAGTGGTCTTGGACATTGCCTTAAAATATACAAATTTATTTTCTTTTGGAGCGGGGGGGGAACTCGTTTTAAAACTATATCTAGCTCAGTCTATTCTTTAATTTTCGATTTGGAGCGATAATCGAGACCTAAGACTTTATCCTCTCATGTCGGACAATTTTGGTCTAAAAGTAACACATGGCATTACTTCATTTTTTTAATATTTTGTTTTAATTAATAAACCGTTCATAATAAGTTGAACCATAAAATAAAATTAGAAAGATATTTAGAAAACGAACAATTCTTTTAAACAACAGTAACCAGGTAAACATAATTGTGTTAAATATTATTGGTATCTTTAAAACAATATCGGTCAATGTGTTGTAATTTTATATTTATTCGATAAGGGACCAGTTTTGCTACCAAACAAAATGTGGTAATTATTACTGACTGGAACTCGATGTGGAGGAGGGAGGAAGTGGAATTCTGGGAGGCAGTCGTTCAAGCCAAAGGTTTAAAAAAGTGCTTCGTCGACTGATTTTATAGTAGTAGTAGTAGTAGTAGTAGTAGTAGTTTGTTGTCCACCACGTGGGTCGGACTGAACTTTGCATATCATCAACTTGTGGGTTATAAAACACCCCTATCGTTAATGTGTTAGTTGGACTTTTTTGTTTAGTAAAGTTACACGTTTCACAGTTACTATTACAAAGACAATTTGTCGTTGTAAGCAACGAGGCAATACGTTGCAACTCCAGTTAGCCGAGAAAAGCAGAGAAGGATTCTCCACACAAGTTAAGAGTTTCATTGTTTTTTCCTTCTACGTCGAGTTCAGGTTTAGCGGTTGAGTTGCAGAAACGCCCCCCCCCTTCAGTCGGTCGGGGCGAGTTTTCTGGGCACGAGTAGTGCGGGTACGAGTTTTCCTGGTACGAGTGTTACTGAATTTATTTTTTGTATAAATTATTTCACCAAGAATTCTACATAAGTTTTGGTTTTGATAGCGATTATAGCGTATGGCACTCCAATAATGAATGTTTTTATAAATAATTTGTAAAAGACTCCTCGTAAATTTTGCTTTTGGTTTTGATTATAGTTGAAGGAACTCAAGCTGATGCATCAAAATCATATGGTTTTTTTTCTTTATTTTTGAAATCGCAACTTTATAAAATAGAAAAAAATCGCCAGAACATTAACTCTTTAATAATATATACGACATCTGCAACAATGAAAATATCATATTTACTGTACGTTGCGATATAGCTACGACCGGCCACGTTGCTATATTAGATAAAGAGGTTCGCTATTATAACAAGAGTTCCAATGATATCAGAACATCCCTATTTACGCTATGAATACTTACATCAACGCATTACGTATGAATGAGTTCCCTGTTGAATTTCCACAAGTCCCGCTAGTAGTATTATTTGCATGTCGTTTTTGTTTTGTATTTTTTACAACAAAGCAAATCAATTCAATAACCTGCACAATTTATATAATTAAAATAAAACTTTACATTCGGAGAATATGGGCACATAATAGTTAACGAAGCGCAATGCCCTCTTTATGTTAAACATAGTTTTTGCATAGTAACAGTATTATTTAAAATTTGTTATTAACAATGCGATGGAGGCGTTGTTAATATTATATTCTTACATTGTTTTCTCATTTTACCTACCAATCGTTGACTATTTTCAACTATTTAGAAATGCTTCTAGAACCATGTTGTTCAGTATCGATGAACTGATATATTTTGCTTTGTTTAAAAAAAACATAATACGTGTTTTGGCTTTCAATTTGCAATACATTACAAGGAAAATGTGTGAGAAAAAATATACCGAAAATTTTCTGGGTATTTATGGAATAATTCAACAATTACCAAAACACAAAATTAAACACTTATTACATAATTATAAATATAAAAAGATTTATAACCGGTTTAGAGAGTCGAATCGAAAGCGAAAATTCAGAAAGAAATCTCTAGATGGATTGGAATCGAGAAAATTATAGAATCGGCTAACCACTAACACGCGCACAGGCACCCTCCATATATATATATATATATATATATATATATATATATATATATATATATATATATATATATATATATATGTATATCACATAGCGGATAAAAATTGATTTTCAGAGCTGGTTTCTAGATTATACTGTATATTTGTGTGTTACATGTACAACAATTAGTGTATACTGCAGAAGGTGTTTTGCAGATATCATGTTATATAGTCTTTATTTTATAATGTCAATTATTTTCATTTCTATAGTAGTATCCGCCTGTTTACAAAAATTGTATATCTTGTTGTTTTAGCATTTTGGAATGAAATATAATTATATTAAATTAATTGATTAAGAATGCATCTGATGTAAACAATTTCTCGGCGTAAATATTTCTGTTCTAAACATAAAAACACTGAGATAATTTAAGTTTAATGATTTGACATTGATATCATTGAGAAAGTGTATCAGATGTTGTTTGCAAACAAACGTATTTAAAAAAGTATTAAAATATGTACAACACTTTAGGATTTATGTATTCTTTAAATAATGAAATATTTCTGTAATAAAAGGAACATTGAAGTGTTACGAAGTAAAAAGTTCCATGTTTTTTCGAACAAATAGATGAATAAATGAAACATTTTTTGATTAAAGCAACTTTGAAGGGTCCAGAAATGTATAATGTAAATGTTTCTTGATCATAACCTAGCGACAGTTCTGTTAAAAAAAAAACAAGAAAATACAATATATATATATATATATATATATATATAACTACCTAATTTACTCACATAAAATTGATATACGAAAGTATAGATTTATGCATAAACTTTAAGTATGTAATTCAAAAGTGCTTAATACGTAGGTAGAGCTAGTTAGTAATTTGTAAAATATATATGGCGATTAAGCTACACTGAATATTCCGCGTTTCATCCACACTAGAACTCTTCAGGCTTAATTATAAATTACTATATATATATATATATATATTTATATATATATGTATATATATATATTGACGCATCTTACAACAACACATTTTTCTTAATATATGTTTTCCTATTTTTAACAACTCTATAACATTTAAAGTGTCATCTGTTGTAAGTATCTGACCGATAAATATAATTCATCCATAATTAAAAAAAAACATTCGTCTGTTTGATTAACTTATGAACTAAAAAAATAGATGACATTACTCATCTATGATAATGATATAATACCCATCAACAACTTTGTATTACTTAACAGTAATATTGATATGTAAATTAATTTATTAGATGTATGTTCCTCTAAAGTATATTTTGGCATGTCTCGAAGACGTGTTTCTGTAAATTTCGTGCGTTCATATAATCTTATGCAATGTTGGAGCATTATAAAATCGTGCTCTCTCTATATTGTTGTAAGACATTTCTTACGGATAATCGTGTGTTAATGAACAAATCTCTAAGCAAAATCGTGTCATATTAGTGCCTCCTAAAGCGAATAAGAAATACAGCTTGAACTGAATCTATTATAGTTCAGTGCTGTAGGTTTGCCTTAATTTTCGACAGCAATAACTACTACATAACTTTATAATGTGTACATTTATAAGAAGTATACATTAATGAAACGTAAATATATTTCCTTTTTCTTACATGAAGACACACAAGGGGAAACTTCCGGAAGGTTTAAATATTATACCTCTCATTAAAGGAGCATCATTAGTTTATTTTAAAAAAATCGGTGATTCACCAATGAGCGACCAATCTTGTTATCACGTGTAACCTGTGTATAATAGACTCTCTTTTTCATATACCCTTCCTAGATTTCCTCGCGGACATTTTGTCAGACATTTTAAAATTGTGTAAATATCTTCCAATTGCTTACAGATTTTGGCGAAAAATGTCGCCAGAGAGATAGGTGTATACAGAAGCAAATATATAAGTCCATTGAAGAACGCAGAGATTAACATATCGAGGTGATGAAGAAGAGAAAATATAACGTGGTTAGTGCAATACTAGGATAAACCCACTTTCATGCAGATTGTTTTCGGCCGATACATCAGATACGAGATGGGAAATTAGAAAATAGCGGATTTGAAATGTCGGATTGGTATGACGATCGCTACTTCGTAGATTAATTTCCCCTTCCTAAAATAAGGTTTATTGAGACTAAACCATGGGAGAAACAAGTATGTATCAAATAAAGATATAAAACGAGTGGATGTCTGGTTAGTATTTTATTCTTTTGTTTTTTTCCAACCGACTATACGTTGTCGACGTTGTTTATGACGACACAATGTTTTGGGCAATATGTGCTTAATTTACAATTTTGCAAGTGCAGTGTTCTTTGTTCCATGTGACACTGATGTTTATCTATTATAATTTCTATATAAGTATTTATTCCCGTATTTCTGTTGGTTATATTAAACGTTAATTAGCTTCCTATTACGATTGCTTTTTTTCAGGATTACAACATGCTCTATGTGACATACATTACCTTGATTCATATTAAACCTAGTTTACATATCGATCTATTTAGGACCGTTCTTGTGCTTTTATGAATATTTGTATTAGGTTGATATGCTTTATGCTTAATATTATTTGCACTTCTCTAGAAATTCCGCATATGTGTTGTGCATAACTGTCTCTTTAAATAAGATTGTGTAGAACTGGAAATTTACTGGAAATCAGTCTTCACCCTTCTTGTAAATAATGATGGCGTCAGGTCCAATTGCTTGTGTGATTTTTCAGTCTGTACTTCAATATTTAAAGTTAGTTTCAATTACTGCTGTTGGTTTATTGTACCATTAGTTCTCATCTGTGCCGTCGTTAGCAGGACATCCAATGCAGTCTATTCCTCCGGTATTTTCCTGACTTTATATTTTGAATAAGTTGATTCAATCCTTTATTATGTAGTTTATTGTTTAATCTTTGTAGGCAGATTCTAAATTTACCGTTCTCTTGTGTTATATCATAATATATTGCAGTCTATTTGTTCTCTCAAGTTTTTATCATAAAGTCCTTACCTTTATTTATTCGTAATTTTTGCTATGGGCATAGGGGTTTCATTGATTCTCTTTTTCGTTAGTCCTATAGATCTTTCGTGTCACTTTTTCCTATTTCATCCATGCCATTTTGTTTGTAGTGTGGTGGCTTCATGAATATATTTTCTATGCGGTGTATATCGCTGTGGTGAGTAATTATTTTATTTCGCTTTTATAAATGTGTGTTCTCTTAGAAAAGTATTCGATACGTTTGCATTCTCTTACACCTTTTTATCGTTTTACATAGTGTCAATAATCGGTTGTAATGCATTAGTAATTGCATGTTCTTTTGTGACCATATATTTCAATGGTCTACAGTAATTTGGTTTATTCCGATTCATAATATATATATATATATATATATATATATATATATATATATATATATATATATATATATATATATATGCTTCTAAGAGTTTTCCTGGGTTCCTCAGAAACTCTCTTCCAAAAGTCTCCTTTATTTCATTAAACTTTTTGTGTAGGTTTTTTGCACACTTAAGAATTCGTTCGTATTATGACCGTTGAGCTCCCTCAGCTACTCTAATAACGTAGTTTTACCGAATACGATGTAGCCAGTTTTCCCTATTACGTATCACGTATTTTACATTCAAAAATATATTTTAATGCATTTGTTGAGTTCTGAACTCACTTAAATGTTTTTTTTTTAATTTCAAATACCTAAACTAATCTTTGGATTGATTTATTGTTAAATATGCATCTGTAGACTTACATTCTGCATCCTATTTCCTAAATTTAAAGGAAGTTGGATCATGTAAGAACTGTGCCTAGAATCATTCCTGCTATTCAGTAGCACGTGCATTGTAGTCAATCTCTCAGGAAAATACTATTCCTTCGCAGCAGACGTAAACTAAATTAAATGATATTCTATAGAAAACAAAATACTTTCAGAACGCAGATATTCCGTAATTTCAAAACACGAAAGTGATAGCAAGATTGGTATTTTTAAACTAAACATTACGAACATTTTTGAAATAAGAAGTACAATTTTAAGCGTATTTCAGTGGGTTCTGCCTCAGAGCAATTTACAAGTTATTGCATTGGTATTCTAAATATTTTAAACTAAAATATGTAAATCATTTTGCAAAAGAAGGTTTGATATACTCTCTCAAATCTGATGCCAGGGGTCTATTAAAACTTAACAAGAGGTTAAACAAAGGCCTATGGGAAGTAACAAAAGTGAATCAATATAGACCAACATTAGCAGAACTAATGGAATGTTACTGAATCTATCATGTCCTTTTTACATGTTCCGATGTTGAGGGAAGTAAATTTATTCTACAAAAAGGTGTTTACACTCCTTGCAAGATGTGATGGATAAATACTTTGTGAGTTAAAATAAGCATCAATGAAGTTTATTAGATCTATTTTCCAGACATACAATAAACAAAATAAAAATATATAGCCATCTCAGGTAAAATAGATCCCTATTTACCTGATAAAATATGGTAACAGATAATTAATTTACAGCAAATTCTTCTGAAACAAATTGATTAAAGTATTCGAATAACTATAAACATCATTGACAATAACAACCAGGAATAAATGTCAAGAAAAAATGCATAATCTAATAGAAAGCATGAATAGAAAAAAAACAGAAATTAAAAAAAAAATCTTATAACACAAATATCAATCGAAATAAACATATTTGCTCGGTGTGAGTGATAGTCGACCAATATATACTACTTTGGAATTTAGTTCCCTCTGCTTGTCTTTGCAAGCTGCCTAGTGTCGTTCTGTACGAGATTACTGAGTAGTAGAACAACTAGTACATATCTCTTACTTTGCCTGACATGTTCAGACAAGACAGGATCAATTTGCTTTGAGCAAATTTCAATTCCAGATGTAACCGAGCATTTTATTTGAGGCAAGGGATGCCCGGATTCTTTCAGTACAGAGCTGGATGATAAAAATGAAAAGAAATAAAATTGCCCTCAAGTAAGTATGCTGTTCTAAAATCAGTTTGGATGATTGTGTCAACATTTGCCCGACCGTTTATCATCCCACAGCATGGCCACTTCATTTATAAGAGTTGATTGGATATGTTTCTGCGGACGGTTAAACTGGTCACCCCATGTTTTAATGAAGACAAGTACCGACGGCGTTTATTTAATTTCTGAACAAATGTCAAAAAAATAGAGAAAACACAGTCAGCAAACATAAAATGCCAAGTCATGGCGGACGAAACGGTTCATTATAGTCCAGTGTAAAATAATAGGTGTTTTTCAAATATATTATATTTATTCCCCATGTATATATATATATGTATATATATATATATATATATATATATATATATGCGTGTGTGTGTCTCTCTCTCTGTATTATATATATATATATATATATATATATATATATATATATATATATATATATGTATATATATACATATATATTATGAATGTATATTTATTATCTATATATATTTATATACTTCGGTGTGTGTATATATATATATATATATATATATATATATATATATATATATATATACATATATATGTTTGATGTACGACATGTAAGACCATAACATGTGTATTCAATCTTTCTGAATGCCATAAATTATTTAAGAAAAAAAAGCGGCTACACAATTTATACACAAGCAAGGTTGCAGATTGCAGTTTTACAAAGTTCCCCTCACGTGCTATTTCGTTAACTTAAAACACGATATAGTGGAATAGCTAAACCATCTCAGCCGAAATAACCTTCTTAGTGACACGCAATATGGTTTCCGTTCTGTCAGATCTACAGCAGATCTGCTGACGGTTATATCTAATAGGATTAGCGAATATCTCGCCAAGGGCTTCCCTTCTAGGACAATTGTTCTTGACATATCAAAGGCCGTCGATAAACTATGACATAAAGACCTACTTCACAAGATTGCAAGCTACGGTATAACTGCACATGTTTTATCAATTATTAAATCATGTCTCTCTGATGGACTCATAAGAGTGGCGGTTGATGGGCAGAAATCAGAGGCCCGCAGTAATAATGCTAGAGTTCCTCGGAGGGTCCATCCTGGTCTAACTCTCTTGCTGATCTACATCAATTATCTCCAAAAACACATACTTAAATCACTCGGGAAATCTATGCTGATGACGCGAGCATCTATGGCAACACAACAAGGGCATAAATGGCAAAGTGCTCTCTAATCTGAGCGCGTGATACAGTGGGGGAAGAGAAGGCTGGTTATTTTTAATGCATCTAAAACCAAACTCCTATCTTTACATCATCACCGCTCAAATCCCCATCTCTTATTAATTGAAATGGATGGAGGTAGTCTTCGGAAGGCGTTTAGACAGGCTTCTGTGTTTGACCGTTACTCATGATCTGAAGTGGAACACGTACATCAAGTCTAGTGTCATGGTCCCTTGGAGAATGGTGGGATCCTTCTACCGCTCCAGAAGACAGTTCACTACTGATGGGATTCTCTCTATATATAAACGCCAAGTACGTAGAAGGATGGAGTACTGGTGTCACATCTGGGCAGGAGCTGCTAAAAACAAACTATCCTGCCTTGACAGAGTAAAATAGACTACGTGGCTTAGTGGGTATGCCCTTTTCTCTTCCCTGGAACCCTCTCCAGCAGAAGAGATGTTGAGAGCATGCCTCTGTTTTATCGTTATTTCCATGGCAAGTACTCGTCTAAGCTCCAATCTCTGGCCTCCTCTCGCCAATCTTTCACGATAAACGCCCGTCTAGCTGAAACCCCTGCCAATAATTTTGCCCACTCGTTATCTGTGCCTAAATCAAAACGTAGATTCAATGAACAAAGTTTCTTTCTTAGTACTTCGCGTCTGTGGAACCCTCTACAACTTGCCTGTTTCCCACCTGACTTCTACTTGGATGTCTTCAAGTCCAACATAAACAAATTCCTGATAAACCGCCTCCTT
>NC_136492.1:131157018-131339518 GCF_053919585.1 Euprymna scolopes
AGCGACTTGTTATATTTACAATCGCTATACAGTTATTTGATTTTTAATGCAAAAGACACATTTGTTCCGGATAAAAATCAAATGAAATGTAAAAGTTAAGGCTTTGTGATACATTTAAAAAGATTTAATAATTTTTCATAAGTACAAGCAAAACAGTTTCAGAAACAGTTTTAAACAGTTATTTTAATATAATATGCGCCTTTCTACCCTTGTACTGTTAAAGTTGCAAAAAGAAATGACGAAAATACATTGATTGAAAATACTTTAAATATAGTAAAACAAAACTTATATAATTAAATATTTACACATTTTTCAGGTATATTTATTGAATTAAAGAAATTTCGAAAGAATCGATACTAATATTGAAATCAGGAAAATGTTTGGAATTAGACATATTAGAATATTTCTTATTATATTTTTCGACCGCACGCTGCACTCAAAGAAATTATAGTTTTGTCAATAATATTGTTATTGTTAGTTGATTTTTATGTACATTTCTTTTCTACATTGATCATTCTCTGTCGTTCTAGAAACAAATCGCAGTCATGCATTATTTATATTCAGACGTTTATTTAAAAAATTATACATATTATACTTTGATATTAGGTGTAACATAACAAAATAAATGGCTTCTATTATATATCTAATAAGTGAAAAGCTCTTAATAAAACCTCCTGCCCAATTTGCTATACACTTTCGTAATTTTTATAAACATTCATGGAAAATTAATAGTGGAAGAACGGCTGAGCTAAAACGATATAAATACTTAATTACAAAATTACCGCTCATTAATAAAATCATGTGTGGTTTATATTTTAATCGCAAATGTAATATTGTTTCTACATACATTAATTATGAAATTATGTTATGAAAGCCCGCACACTTCTACAGTAAAGTGTTGTCTTATTCAATGTCAGTGCTCATAAACTTTATCTTATTTTTACAAATCCTATGCAATTTGGAACAACGAAATGACCAAATATATTGTTGGATATTTATTGATACAATTTGAAGCCCGAAAAATATAACTTTTTGCCACATTTTACTTAAACAGTTCATTTTATCTCGGGCATCATATATAGCACCAATACTAATTAATCCATAAACGTTGTAGACTGATTCTGTACTAGATACAACCAATGTATTTATATTTACCCTCTATCGGCCCCACAACAGCGGAGTTTTATCTTTATGACAAAAGAAATAGACCGCCTAATGCCTGAACATCCCTCGGCTAACATCCACATATGTGGTGACTTCAACGTCCATAAGATGGAATGGCTGACCATTCTAATAAGACAGACGAGGAGGGGAGTTTTTTTTCCTGATTTTGCCATTGCTTATGTTTGTTCGCGATCCACCCTTGTGCCCGATACACCCGGTCAATAGGCAAGCCTCCTAGACCTTTTTCTCTCAACTTCCCCTGAGCTATGTTCATGTTCCGTTCATTCTCCTCTAGCATCCTCCGACCACTCCGTTGTATCAGTTAAGATAAAAAACGAAATATAATAAGTCCCTAGACGTACCCCTCCACCGTAGTCTATACCGATACCCTAAGTCTTACTGGGATAGCTTCCGTACATTCATATCTGATTTGCCTCTGCACTCTATATTTAAAAAAAGGAAGTGTCGTCTATAGTATCAGATCTGACCGAATGGTTAATTGTAGGCATAGACCAATTCATACCATCTAAAAAATTCCAACAAAAACCTTACAGCAAGCCATGGTTCTCCCCAAGAATGTGCTGCTGCTATCGCGCACAGAAATCACTTTTCCCATAGCTACCTACGTAATATATGCACTGAGACAAAATCTGCCTTCAGGACTGCCAGCAACAACTGTAAAAGAGTAATAAAATACTTAAGAGAGCTATATGACAGTCTGTTAAATCCAAGGTAGCTGATCCGCCGCTTGGTTCTGACAAATAACCAATAGGATCCTGAACAGAAGTGCGCTTTCTATCCCAACAATTATCAATGGACCAGAAGTCATCTCGTCAGCGTCAGACAAGACCCAAATATTTGCAAAGAACTTTGCTGCTAATTCTACCCTATGCGAGGAAGGCCATCAACTCCCCATATTTCCTCCTATAACACAGAACACGCTAGGTAACATACAAATATCCGTGCAGGAGGTCGCCAAGCTTATCAAGAACCTAGATTCCAGTAAAGCAACTGGCCCTGACGGCATCCCAATTATAGTGTTAAAAAAGCTTCAATCAGAACTTGCTCCCATAGTTACGAAACTGTTTAAGCGCTGCCTTAACGAGAAGTGCTTCCGACTCCCTGGAAGACTTCATCAGTTTGCCCTGTATTTAAGACTTCAGGTGATAAGTCCTCTTCCTCTCCGTACAGACCTATAAGTCTTCTGTGTGTTATGAGTAAGTTGCTGGAATCCATATTAAATAGAGAAATATTCAACCACCTCAGCAGAAATAACCTTCTTAGTGAAACACAATATGGTTTCCGCTTTGCAAGATCTACCGCAAATGTGCTGTGGGTTATATCTCACAGGATTAGTGAATCTCTTGACAAAAGCTTCCTTTCTAGGGCAATTGCTCGTTACATATCAAAAGCTTTCGACAAGGTATGGCACAAGGGTCTACTTCACAAAATTTCCAGCTACAGTATAACTGAAAATGTTTTCTCAATCATTAAATCATTTCTCTCCGATAGGCTCATAAGAGTAGTGGTTTATGGACAAAAATCAGAGTCCTGCAGTATTAATGCTGGAGTCCTTCAGTGGCCAATCATGAGACCAGCACTCTTCCTGATTTATATCAATGACCTCCCTAAACACATACTCAAATCATTTGTTGACATCTATGCTGATGACACGACAATCTATGGCAACATGTCAAAGGTTGTAAATGACAAAGTTCTCTCTAATTCTCTCTCCACTGATCTCGAGCACGTGGTACCATGGGGGAAGACGTGGCTGGTTACCTTTTATGCATCTAAAACCAAACTCCTATCCTTACATCATCCACGCTCTGATCCCAATCTGGCATCAATTGTGATGGATTGCTCTCATGTGTTAGAGACCCGGTGTTTTGACAAGCTTCGGCGTTTAAATTTTACTCCTGATCTGAAGTGGAACACGCACATCAAGTCTGTTGCAAAGGTCGCTGGAAATATGGTTGGATCCTTCTACCGCTCCAGAAGATATCTCACTACGGATGCAATTCTCTATCTATATAAAAAGCTAAGTACGCCCAATGATGGAATACTGCTGGCATATATAGGCAGGAGCTGCTAAAAACAGTCTATCCTGCCTTGACAGAGTACAAAATAGACTTCGTGGCTTAGTAGGGATGCCCTTTTCTCTACCCGGCAACCTCTCTCCCACAGAAGATACGTTGCGAGCCTATCCTTGTTTAATCGTTATTTCCATGGCAGGTGCTCGTCTTAACTCCAATATCTAGTCCCCCCTCGCCAATCTTTCACGAAAAACACCCCTCTGGCCGAATCTACTGTGAAAAATTTCCCCCACTCTTTATCTGTGCCTAAAACAAAACGTTGAGTCAATGAACAAAGCGTCTTTCTTAGAACTGCACGGCTGTGGAACTCTGTTCCGTCTTCCTGCTTCCCACCTGACTACAAGTTAGATGTGTTCAAATCTTACGTTAAGCAATTCCTAATGAACCTCGCCCTTAAGTAAACACTCCATAAAATCTCAACACTAACGTAATGTACTTGCAATAACACTTATCCCTGAGTGACTTCCGGGCTTTGATAAGTGGTGACCACTGTGTAAAAAAAAACCTTAGTATTTAGTAAATTTATATATATATTAAACCCCTCAGAGGTAAATCATTAGATATCTTTTTGGGAGAGTGTAGAAAAGAAACGTTTCACGAAATAATCATTTGAATTATATTATACAAGTAAAAAAAAACTATTTATTTTCTAACACTAATACTCAAAATTAATAAACTTCACACACAATGATTTTTCGGGCATAACTATTAAAGAATATGTGGTTTCTATTTGCAGAACACTTAAAACCATATACTTCCAGCAAAAGTGTATTTTTTCCTCTCGTTTTTTTTTTTTTTTTTTATCAACCAAATTGATTTTTCCCATGAATATATACGTTTCATTAATTTCGTATTTTATCGAATTCATCTATTTAGGTTTAAGTCTGCAAAAACAAGTCAAATCAGGCCCTGCTCATATTACACAACATAAAATGTAAAACATGTTTCTGGACGTTATAATATTTAAAGACAAAATAAATGGGGGTTGTAATTTCAAATCAACTACTACGAAATATCCTTTGGATTAAGGAACATATTACTCCACATTTTAATAGCTCTTCATACAAAATAGTGTATATCTGCAATAATGTATATGTTCAATCATCACGTTGATACTATCCAAAAACAAACTCATGTATACTTATTCAAAAATATTTGCACAAACACGAGGGATTGCCAATTATGACTTATTTGTATTTAACAATAAAACAAATGTTACTTAAGCGGAATTATCTGAAAGAAATTATGCCATTCTTTTTTCTATTATTTTACAATTTAACCACAAACAAGGAACACAGCTACTTTGGTGGAGTAGGCTACTATCAGGGTACTATGTAGGAGGTATAGGATCAACATTTATGTTCACCTTACACAATTATTTCTGCATGGCAGTAGAGTTGGGGAAGCAGGAAACCGGAAGAAAATTCCAAAGTCTAGAAGCTCTGCGAAGACGCCATTAGAGTAGAAGGCCTTCCTACATCTAGGGATCTCTACCGAGTAGGTGTGCGACTTTACTGCTCGTAGGGTTTTCGTTGACGAGGCCCAAAGGCTGGAAGTTCATCAGAGCATACACCATTAAAATACTTGTAAGTAAGGCAGACGAATGCAACATTTTGTCAATGGGGTAGAGAATTGATCTTAGATGACACTTCGGGACCTTTCAGGTTGGCGTATCTCCTTTGGATCATGACCAGTAGCGAGATACTATTAGCAAATACACCAGTCCAAATGTGACAGCAGCACGCCATCCATGGCCGAATGATTGTTTTGTAGAGGTACAGGGTACTTTCAGGCGTAAGTAAGACTCAAGGGCGACAGAGAGAGCCCACCAACTTCGCAGAAGACTTGCAAATGCTCTCGATGTATCTATTCCAACTCATTTTTCCTGTAAACGTTAAGCCAAGGAGCTTGAACGAAGTACTTTCAGGTTATGAACCTTTACCCATAGCTATTGGTGGTTGGTAAGATGTCATGTAATTATAAAAGAAAATGGGTGTTGTCTATGCAGCGTTGAACGTTACCATCCATTTTGGGCATTATTTCCCAACAGAATGAAGATCTCTCTCTACAGTTTTCGCTTTTACCCAATATATTTTCTCATTAGTATTCGTACGCACTATAGAGCGTGGTATCCTCGACAAATATACTTATCTAAGAGACAATTTAATCCCGTAATTAATTTATAAATATAAGAAACAACAATTGACCAGGATCGACCCTGAGGAACACCCGCATTTATATACTTTTTTTGGACATCGCTATTAGAGAACCCTGAATTCTTCTCCTGTTAAGGAAGGATTTATTTATGTAAAGCATTGGTCTAGTAATACCATATGATGGTATTTTCATAAAAAGACCATCTTGAAATACCATGTCAAAAGTCTTAGATATATCTATGGCCATTTCCCTCCCCTGCTTTATCCTCTGCTTGGTATTAACATTCGGAGATATAAAGTTAGAATATCTGCAGTAGGAACGGCTTTCCTAAATCGATATTGGTGGCCAGACATATTTTTTTTAGCCGTAAGGTCGTTAACTAGAGATGGATTAATGAAAGGATCGGATATTGTGTGAAAATAGGTTGAAGGATAATTGGGCGATAATATAATGGGTCAAGTCTTTCGCTGGAATTGTAATTGTAATTTGTAATCTGTTATCATAGAAGTATTTTCCACCAGCCAGGAACACACGTTTTGCAAAGGCATTTGTTAAAGAATTTAGAGAAAACTGGAGCAAACTCAACGAAATCTTATTTTTTTTATAGAACCGCCAGGATTAGATCAGGTCCACATGCTTTTTATGGCATCGGGCAAATATTGGGGACTTATAATCGATGCATGTATAACGGGGACTCAGAAGAGATGATGATGATAATGAGGGAGATATATCTGACAGGAATTATTCTTGTAAACAGATATAAAGGGGGATACTTCAATTATGATGGAGGAGTCACATTACTTATAAGAGTGTACAATGTCCGTTAGAAGTTGATGATAAAAACACATTTATCTTTTTGCTTGTGAAGAATGACGACACGAGACAAACAGTTACAAACATACATTGTTGCTTTATTATTACATCGACCGATCAGTGCTATCAGGAATTCAAACCTTTTCGACTACATGATACCTTTCCCACCTTTGACTCTAAGGGTATTCTACGCTCAAAATGACTATCACCGTGTGTGATCTGCTCTGATTATCTGATCATCATCCGCTTACTAACATCGAACCCTAAGGTCATATACTGAGAATTATTCTTTGTTGATACAATCAGATGTGTGTTTACAAACGTGACTATACCACGTTTCCTACATATGTCCTTCCAAACACTTTTGGCAAACAAAAATTCTCAATTCTAATTCTAACCTATTTTTAAACAATATATTTAAACTCACCTTGTGCAGACATTTAACTGACATATTAAATATCCATATTTCTAAAAGAATTGACGAGTGATTCATTTTCCGACATAAACAAAATATGACTATTTCTAATAGAATTAAAAATGAACAACATTTTTACAATCCCTTTTCCATTATCTTCATCACTTGCCTACAGGGTGCGATTTTTGCCTTTTCATAATATCATTTTAACACATCTAGTATGTTTCTGTCTTGCATGAGAAGGGGGCAGCATATTCATATAACCCTCCTTTCCCTCCTATTATGTATTTCAAAATCTCAGTACACTTGTTCTAAATCCCCGTACAACTACTTGGATAAGAAAGATCTGACACCATCAAAACAAATAAATAAAACATAAACCTCTTTTCCGACTGACTCCATCAATTTTTCTTTTAGGCCAGAATCTCTATTTGATCTCCCTGGCATATTTTTTGGGGTGTAACGTATTACCTACTATGATCCATATAATCTGCTCCAGCCAGCATCTCTGATTTTTCGATATTTTTCCATCAGATCGTCCACTAACAGAAAACAGGGATATCCCGCATACATCCATATCTAAAAAAATAAGTATAATGTTATATATTTTCATCCTACGTATTTACTGCATATTTAACTTTTTTTTCTTTCTGATTATGATAT
The DNA here is from genome assembly GCF_053919585.1 of Euprymna scolopes. Taxonomy (NCBI): domain Eukaryota; kingdom Metazoa; phylum Mollusca; class Cephalopoda; order Sepiida; family Sepiolidae; genus Euprymna; species Euprymna scolopes. The sequence goes on from NC_136492.1 coordinate 131,164,327, forward strand.
GTATTTTACTGCATATTTTACTGTTTTTCTTTCTGATTATGATATGTATTTTGCGCGTGATACGTACCGTTACAGTCCTCCGGTACCCTAAAGAATTCTCGCATTCATTCCCATGCCTGCCTTTTACAATTTACTTAATTTACTTTTACTTAATTATGGTTTTAATTCCTAACGACAATCCCCATCCATAACATATACATTTAAAAACAATTTTTAACAATATTTATAAATTTATGTGCGGTGGCTAATCATCTGCTCGAAGCCGTTAGGGGCAGCTTGCTTTAAAAGGACACAATATCGCAGATTTCGATCTTTACTTTCATATGGGGACACATCTTTAGTGATGTCCATAGCGAGTTACTCATCTTCGAAAAAAAGTTATAGACGGAAAAAAACGAAAAAAAATCACGCTTTTCGCTTTTTAATTTTCTCATGTCCTATTTCTAGAATGCTTCCTTATTTCTAGGCCAACAATTCGTCTTAATCGCCGTTTTATTTTTTTTATTTTCTTCTGACCTTTTTTGTTTCCCTTTTATGCATCTACTTAATTATGGTTTTAATTCCTAACGACAATCCCCCTCCATAACACATACATTTAAAAACAATTTTTAACAATATGTATTCAAAAACATATTACATTTTCTTCAAAACACAATTAATTATTACATTACATTTCCTCATGCAGAAACATTTAACTATGACCAAAGTAACTATTTCTCAAGAACAGATGGTTTCTGTAATCATCAACAACAATAAAAACGAAAGCCTGTTAAATAAACTCTGGCACACACAGAAAAAATGGTGTTATATATAGCAAACATTTTATATTCCACCTCTATTCTTTCTTTAAATTGGCCTTTAAAAACACTTACAAAGCTTTAATGCTCAATATATTCATATATATACTTTTTTGCAATAAAAGTGTTATTACACATGTTATTCTAAAAGTATATGCTACTATGACAATTGATTTTTTTTTGATTGACAGCTGTAAATACAAACAGTTTCAACATCACCACTATATCAAAGCAATGAAATAGCCGATTCATTACTCTGTGGATATATATATATATATATATATATATATATATATATATATATATATATATATATATATGAATGATAGTGAGTTATAAATGTATATGGCGATTAAGCTACACAAAATATTCAACGTTTCATCCACTCCAGGACTCTTCAGGTTAACTTACTAACAAGCTCTACCCCTATTGAGGACTTTTGAAGTAAATACTTTCAGTTCATGCATAAATCTATACTTTTGTATATTAATTTTCTGTGAGTAAGTGAAGTAGGTATATATATATATATATATATATATATATATATATATATATCCGCGAAAGTACTTCAAGTTTCTTCACCATTCTCCCTTTTCTTTTCTCTTTATCCCCCTTTTAGTCAGTCTTCCTTTTCAATATATTTTTCTTACTTTTAGTCGATCCTTTTTCTTTTTACATTATAGTCGATATTTTTTATGAGGTTTAAAAAAAATGCCCCCACTTCGCTTTTAAACTATTACAATTCTGTTGTACTTCGAATTTAATATATATATATATATATATACATATATAAAAATATATATAAATATATATATATGTATAAAAATAAACCTATTAAGAGCGTAATAACATATAATATGGCAATGTCTTCCCGTATACGAGTTAAGAAAAATAACCAGGAGACAAAAAAAGATAAAACCAAACTACAAATATTAGATAATAATATAAATAAACAACAAACTAAAACCCGCAAACGTAAGAATAGACACAAGGAGATCCTATGGTTCAACCCCCCGTATTCCAAAAACCTAGAAACAAACATAGCTAGAGAATTTTTTAAAATATTAGATAAGAACTTTAAAGCCCCCCATAGATATAATAAAACCTTCATCAGAAAATAATTAGCTCTAATAATAATAAAATTAATAAACTACAAAATGCAACTATACAAAATACATCGGACTGTAACTGTAGAAGAAAAAATAAATGTCCCCTACAAGGCTCATGTAAAATTAAAAATGTTATCTATAGCTGCACAGTATCAAAAACTCCAAATATACAAGAACCTATCAACAGCCATAACTCAACTACCGAATTAAATAATAACACCAACTTAAATCAATCTACCGATCAATTATTAACCAACCCACCACATTATAATCCAACAATAGACCTAACGGAAAATAATCATAATAATCAAGAGGTAATATATATTGGTTCCACATCTGGCCCAATAAAACATAGAATTTCAACGCACAAACATTCTTTTAAAAATAACTCTCTATCAAACCAAACTACTCTATCCAACTATATTTGGCAACTAAAAAATAGCAATATTTCTTTCAACTTAAAATGGCAAATAATTGAGACTTGCAAATCATATAAACCAGGAGATAAATTTTGTACATTATGTACAAAAGAAACCGTAAAAATTTTAAAATATGAAGATATAAAAAGCACAACCAAACTAGTAAATTCAAGACACGAGCTTCTATCGTGTAATCATAAACGTTGGTTTAAATTTAATAAATATAAACCACCTTAAATCATTAAAAATTACTCATTAGTAAAAATAGATTTTTTTTTTTTTTTTTTTTTTTTTTAATAAATTAAGTTAAACCAATTACCGCCCTTAGACTCGTAAATCAAATAATAAATAAAGCCATGACAATTATCTCCCCTTAAAAACTTGCAAAAAAAAAAAAAAAAAAAAAAAAAAAAAAAAAAAACTCTCTCTCTATAGATATTAACTGTAGCGTCTCTAAATCAAAATACGCTAACGGAAACAATTTACTGCACGAGCGTCGCCCTTTTAAAATTCATCATTCAATAAAATAAAAAAGCTATAGCAAACATCTAAATGACTACTTTAAATACAGTTCCTGATTTCAAAAAAAGAAAAACCAAAAGGTAATTATATATCTATATATTTTTAAATCAAATTTATTATGTAAATTCAAAAATATATATATTTTTTCTACTCATTTCTATCTCTAACCTATACCAATTTCCTTATTAATTTTCTTATAAATTTTATATCCAAACCTTTTACTTCAATTTTTCAGATTCATCTGCCTTACTTTTAATGCTAGGTTTATTTTTGGTGTCTTTTCAATTCAATAGAAATCCTCCTAAATTTGCTGATGAGGAGACCGTGCTTACCAAAAAAACTATGTATAATTATTCTACGTGACTTCATGTATACCACAAATAAAAAGCACGGATTTCCGAAACGATCGTACAGATAATTGACTTTGTTATTGTTCCTTCTTATGAAACTGATTTTTAATTTAATTAAATTTTGATTTTTAAATTTTAAAAATTTTAAAACTTTTAAATTATAAATCACATTACTTAATATTGAATTAGCTCTGGGACATTTAACTATCGAGCTTATTATATATCTAAATTACAACGAGCATTTCCTGTATTTTAATTAAACTAGTAATTTCACTATTACATTAAAATACACTTAGCTCTTTAGACTATTATTCTAATCTCCTTTAAATTATCAGCTCCCTATAACAGGTTGAGTTTATATACGTAATTGTAGATATGTTTCATAAGAAGGACATACAATTATCAACTAAATGCATCCCCATACCCCCTAAAGACACCTTTATAACCAGCTTAATTACAAGTATAAATACATTTATAAGGAACTTGAGATGGAAAGCCTACCATTTTGATAATTACCAAAGTGAAACCACAGAACCAATACACCACCAACCTGGAGAAATAAAAGAAACCATCCTCAGACAAGACAATGAAGAAAGAAAAGCAGCGAAATACTACAGACTAAAAACATACAAAAACCCTAAGAGAAACATAGACACTGAAAATTTTGAAAATGACTTAATCAACCTGATTAAAAATATTAAGTTTAAGAAAAATAAAAAATATATCACTCCAACACTTAAAAAAATAAATAAATTTTCAAAATCTATTTCTACAAGCCACCAAAATAAACTCATAGTACCGGCAGATAAAACTGGAAATTTCTACACAATGGACTATATACAATATAAAAATCTAATATATAAAGAACTTAATAAAAATTATAAAACTACTAATAAATCAGCACTAAATAAAATAAATAATGATGCAAAAAACATTTTAACTAAACTTAAAATAGATAAATACACAGAAATAACAGTACCAGGTACCCCGAGATTTACTTTAAAAGACCACAAACACAGCTTCAATATCAACCCTACTATTAGACTCATTTGCCCCTCGAAATCAGATATAGGACTGGTTAGTAAAAACATATTAGATAGAATTATCCCCAAAATTAAATCCATAATAAAATACCCACTATGGCAATCTTCAAACCAAGTAATCGACTGGTTTTCTAATATTCAAAATAAAAATAATATTAAATTTCTTTCTTTTGACATTGAATCATATTACCAATCTATATCACCTATCCTACTTAATAAATCTCTATTAATGGCACGAAAATTAACTAATATAACTCAAGACGAAACTAAACTAATACTTATAGCTAGACAGTCTTTAATAACATTTGATAATAAATATTGGACCAGGAAAAATACCCCTAACCACTTCAACATTTTAATGGGATCGACGGACTCGACTCAGGTCACTGATCTAGTTGGCCTTTTCCTTTTAAATGAAATACATTGTATACTCCATAAACAATTCAAACTTGAAGGAGGGCTATATAGAGATGATGCACTTTTCATAACGAATTCTACTAATAAAAATTATGAAAATGCAATTAAAGCTCTACATAAATTATTTAAAAATTATGGACTTAGTATAAAAATCGACCCTAATAAAAAAATTGTTAATTTCTTAGACATAACCTTAAATCTTGAAAATTCTACCTTTGAACCATACCATAAACCTAACCAATCACTTCTATATGTCCACAATCAATCAAACCACCCTAAATCAATATTAAAATCAATAGTTCCCAATATCGCTCTAAGAATTTCTAGACTGTCTTCTACTAAATCAATATTTACCAAAAATGAAAAATACTATAATGAAGCCCTTAAAAACTCTGGATATAATTCACAAATTAAATTCATAAATGAAAATGATAGAAACATAAACTGCATTAAAAATAAACCTATTAAGAGCGTAATAACATATAATATGGCAATGTCTTCCCGTATACGAGTTAAGAAAAATAACCAGGAGACAAAAAAAGATAAAACCAAACTACAAATATTAGATAATAATATAAATAAACAACAAACTAAAACCCGCAAACGTAAGAATAGACACAAGGAGATCCTATGGTTCAACCCCCCGTATTCCAAAAACCTAGAAACAAACATAGCTAGAGAATTTTTTAAAATATTAGATAAGAACTTTAAAGCCCCCCATAGATATAATAAGATTTTCAATAAGAACACAATTAAAGTCTCTTACTCTACTATGCCTAACCTTCATCAGAAAATAATTAGCTCTAATAATAATAAAATTAATAAACTACAAAATGCAACTATACAAAATACATCGGACTGTAACTGTAGAAGAAAAAATAAATGTCCCCTACAAGGCTCATGTAAAATTAAAAATGTTATCTATAGCTGCACAGTATCAAAAACTCCAAATATACAAGAACCTATCAACAGCCATAACTCAACTACCGAATTAAATAATAACACCAACTTAAATCAATCTACCGATCAATTATTAACCAACCCACCACATTATAATCCAACAATAGACCTAACGGAAAATAATCATAATAATCAAGAGGTAATATATATTGGTTCCACATCTGGCCCAATAAAACATAGAATTTCAACGCACAAACATTCTTTTAAAAATAACTCTCTATCAAACCAAACTACTCTATCCAACTATATTTGGCAACTAAAAAATAGCAATATTTCTTTCAACCTAAAATGGCAAATAATTGAGACTTGCAAATCATATAAACCAGGAGATAAATTTTGTACATTATGTACAAAAGAAACCGTAAAAATTTTAAAATATGAAGATATAAAAAGCACAACCAAACTAGTAAATTCAAGACACGAGCTTCTATCGTGTAATCATAAACGTTGGTTTAAATTTAATAAATATAAACCACCTTAAATCATTAAAAATTACTCATTAGTAAAAATAGATTTTTTTTTTTTTTTTTTTTTTTTTTTTTTAATAAATTAAGTTAAACCAATTACCGCCCTTAGACTCGTAAATCAAATAATAAATAAAGCCATGACAATTATCTCCCCTTAAAAACTTGCAAAAAAAAAAAAAAAAAAAAAAAAAAAAAACTCTCTCTCTATAGATATTAACTGTAGCGTCTCTAAATCAAAATACGCTAACGGAAACAATTTACTGCACGAGCGTCGCCCTTTTAAAATTCATCATTCAATAAAATAAAAAGCTATAGCAAACATCTAAATGACTACTTTAAATACAGTTCCTGATTTCAAAAAAAGAAAAACCAAAAGGTAATTATATATCTATATATTTTTAAATCAAATTTATTATGTAAATTCAAAAATATATATATTTTTTCTACTCATTTCTATCTCTAACCTATACCAATTTCCTTATTAATTTTCTTATAAATTTTATATCCAAACCTTTTACTTCAATTTTTCAGATTCATCTGCCTTACTTTTAATGCTAGGTTTATTTTTGGTGTCTTTTCAATTCAATAGAAATCCTCCTAAATTTGCTGATGAGGAGACCGTGCTTACCAAAAAAACTATGTATAATTATTCTACGTGACTTCATGTATACCACAAATAAAAAGCACGGATTTCCGAAACGATCGTACAGATAATTGACTTTGTTATTGTTCCTTCTTATGAAACTGATTTTTAATTTAATTAAATTTTGATTTTTAAATTTTAAAAATTTTAAAACTTTTAAATTATAAATCACATTACTTAATATATATATATATATATATATATATATATATATATATACACGATTTTTTCATATTGTCTGTGTGTGTACATTTCAAAACAATGCAATTTCATTTGTCGATGAATGTATTAATATATTTTGTTTCTTTTTGTATTTTCATGTTCGAGTGTTATTCTGGTTTTGTATTCATATTAACATCCGCTTTTTTTGGAATATCGTCTCTTTTTTAAGTACACATTTAGTGTTAGAATGTATGCTTTACATTGTTTGCATCATTGTGTTTGCTACATTTTTCTTTCCTATTCAAACAACTCTAATTAGAGTTCCTTGATATTAACGAGGTGCGGCTTTTTTGTATCCTTGTATGGGTGTCCTGACAACGATCACCAAAATCAGCAAATATGTTGTGTAGTGAGGGGGGCATATTTAAGAGACGAAGGTTCATATCAAAGGTATTAACAGGACTTTTATAACGGGGAGTCAGAACAGATGACGATGATAATGAGAAATATATTTACATAAGACCGGGATGATTCTCGTTAACTAATATAGAGGGGAACAGATAATTCACTTATGATTAAGGAGGTACATTACTTGTAAGTATTGTACAAAGTTCATTACAAGATGATGATAAAACACATTTAACTTTTTCTGTTTTGAGGAATGCCGACACTAACAGATGGTGGAAAACATAATTATGTTTTACGCAGGAATCACCACTTATAAAGGCCCAGAGGTCACTTGAGGATAAGTTTTAATTAGTATACATTAGCCAATGTGATTATAGCGTAATGAACATAAGTAGTTGGAATTTCGACAAATTAAGTATAAAACTATGTTTTAATTGTTGCCAGGTTTAAGTTTAATAGATAATTGCTCGGATTATGTGATTTTTTTTTAAAAGGCATCAACACATTATCAAGGGCAAGAGGATATTCGAATATAAGGGTTTAAGAGTGTACAGACAGTATAGTAATCAATTCGGTAACTTAACTTATATGTAACGGTTCATCAAGAACTTGTTTAAGTTAGACTAGAAGACTACAATATTGTAGTCAGCCGGAAATCAGGAAAACGGAATACAATTCCACGGACGTGCAGTTCAAAGAAAGATGATTTATACATGGCATCCACGTGTAGGTTTAGGCACAGATAAAGACTGGAGGAAATTATTGATAGTGCTTTCAACTAGACGGGTGTTTCCTGTGAAAGTTTCGCTACGGGGGACCATAATCTGAAGCTCAGTCGAACACTTTCCATGAAAATAACGAACAGTAGAGATAAACCCGCAACATCTCCTCTGTGGGATAGAGTTTGCAGAGAAGAGAAAATGATATCTCCTACGAGGCTACGGTATCTATTTTGAACTCTCTCAAGGCAGGACAAGTCCTTTCTAGCAACTTCTGCCCAGGTGCGGCAACAGTATTCCGTCCTTGGACGCACCTGACTCTTATATAGATAGAGAATTGCATCAGCAGTGATATATCAACTTGATCGCTAGAAAGATCCCACTAATTTTTCCAGCGGCCTTGGCAACAGATTTGATGTAGGTGTACCATTTAGGATCAGGAATAACGGTCACTCCAAGAAGCTTGTCAAAACTTGAGGCCTCCTAAAGACGAGAAACATTCATTTCAATTGATGCCATATGTGGATCAGTGTTGATGATGTAAAGAGAGCAGCTTGGTTTTAGATGCATTAAAAGTAACCAACCACTCCTTTCACCATTGTACCACGTGCTCAAGATAAGAGGAGAGAGAATCGGACAGAACTTGGTCGTTTACTGTCTAAGACATGCTACCATAAATGGAAGTGTCCTCAGCATAAATGTCTACAAATGATATGAGGATGTGATTTGAAAGATCATTAATGTAGATAAGGAATAGAGTTGGGCCCAGGATGGCCCCCTGAGAGACACCAGCATTTATACTGTGAGCTTCTGATTTTTGCCGTTCAACTACTATTATGAAAATATCAAAAATAAAAGATTTAATAAGTGAGAAGACATTTCCAGCTATACCATAGCTAGAGATCTTGTGAAGTAAACCTTAATGCCATATACTATCAAAGGCCTTAGATATGTCAAGGTCAATTGTCCTAGAAAGTTTGCCTCCGTCCAGATATTTGCTAATATGCTGTAGATCTAGCAGAACAGAAACCATATTGAGTGGAATAAGGTTATTTTTGTTTAGATGGTCGATTACTCCTGCATTTTACACAGATTCCAGCAACTTACTCATGACACACATGAGTCTTATTTACCTGTACTGAGAGGGGGATGAGCGATCACATGAATTATTAAATACGGGTAATACGGTTGAGATTTTCCAGGGTGCTGGGAAGCTATTCTCCTTTAGGCAACGTTTTAACAGTTTTTTTACGTATGGACGCTAGTTCTGGTTGAAGTTGCTTTAGTACTATAATTGGAATACCGTCAGGGTCTGTTGCTTTACTGGAATAAAGGATTTTGGTTAGCTTGGAAACATCACGTACATATACGTGTATATCATATTGCGTGTTTGCTGATACAGGAGGAAATATTGGGGTTTGGCGGCCTAGGTCGCAAAGGGTAGAATTAGCTAAAACGTTCTTGGCAAAGAGTGTGGCTTCGTCTGATGCTTACGAAATTACCTCAGGTAATGATAGTTGGGATAGAGCACACGCTTCTCTTCAGTATTCTGCTGGACGGACTGAGCATACAACTCTTTTGCGTTCTTTATTACTTCCTTACAATGTTTGCTGGCAATCCTGAAAGCGGCTTTAGTTTCCATACATCTATTACGTTGGAAGCAGTGGACAATCTGATTTCTATGCGCAATGGCAGCAACGCATTCTGGAGAGAACCATGGCTTGCTGTTAGGTTAGAAACTACATATAGTTAAGGGCGAGTTTTGAGAAAAAGGTCTAGTAGGCTCGCATACTCGCCGTCATTGTCGGGCACACTGGTGAACAAGCTGAGTGAGGTCATAAGCAATGGAGAAATCATGACAGAACCTCCCCTCATCATCGGTCTTGTTTGAATGGGTTAACAATTCCACGTTGTGAACATTGCACTCGCCACATACGTGAATGTTAGTTGAAGGATAAGCAGGTTAGACTTGGTCAATTTTCTCAGATATGCTCTTGTGGAATGATAGATAGTATATATAAATGCAGTAGTGTGAGCTAATGCAACCCCGAAGCACATATAGGTTAAGTTAGGATCTTCTCTGGAGATCTCCCTACCACACGGCCAGCCATCTTTACTATAGGCACCTATTCTATGCCCATGGCGATCTTGGGGGTCAGATATAGAAGTTATGTTAGAGTATCATTTTTTGCTACTCTCTTTGGGGAAATAGGTTGGGCAATCCCAGTTTCACTTCAAAACAAAATGCCTGGTTTAGTCTCCTGTAATTGGGTTTCAAGCTCTGGAAAGTTAGAATGTTCACCCCTGATGTTAGAGAAGGAGACATTGAAGTGGGGGTCTACGTTGGAAGTTGGAGAACCGGGTGTAATCGTGTATTTTGTTTTAACTTGTCATGATGGAATTTTGGAATTTGTGGACTAGGTCGTTAGATTTGCTTACAACAGGACACAGAGCGGAATTAAGAGAGAAAAAGACAATAATTTTTTTGTAGATAAGGAAAAGCCGTAACAATTACCCACTAATATGGCATCGAGAAACCCCACCAGAAGCTACTGTAGGGTCCAGAATCCATTCACCAAATGACAATACAATAGCCCCTGTACTTTACAACTACATATAGGGCAGCCTCCTTAGTGGTTTATCTAAGAATCTTGTCCCTGACTATCAGGCGGATAGCGTCAGCCCAGACAAAACGTTTACCTCCAGCACCCTTACTAGTGACATGGCTACAAGGATAGACACAGAAACAGAAAATGTCCACCATCTCTGCCAACGATTCGCGCAAAATACTGCCAACCTAGAAAACAGCTTTTTCTTCTCCCTTTTTTAGAAAAATCACTCATTAAAAAAATGAGAGCTGAGGAACAAATAAGGAGAATTGAGATTAACAGGAACTGCCGATAACGCATCCACAATGCGTTTACTACTGCCCATTAAAATATATTAAGTAGTATACTTAATGAAAATTATTAAATCGACCGATCGGTTATGTCAGAAACTCAAACGTTTTCGACTATATGGTCTCCAAGGGGGTTCCACTCTCAAACTGAGCATCACAGTGTATGATATGCTCTGATTATCTGATCCTCACCAACTGACTAACTTCGCAACCTCAGATTCCTGCCTGCACTGAGAAATCTCTTTTGATTATGACGTCAGAAGTGTGTTTAATACTAATTTTATTAGATCACGGTTTCTCCACATGCCCGTCAAACACAGTTTTGTGCAAAAACATTGTTCTCAATTCTAAATCAAAACTAGTTTTAAACAATATGTTTTTACACGCATTGCGCATTCATTTAACTGACATATTTAATAGCTAGATTTCTTAAAGAATGGACAACCCACTCTTTTAAGACATAAAGGATATAAAACTACTTCTTAATATAATTAACAATGGGCTAAATTCCTAACATTCCATCTTTCATTATCTTTTGCCGTTGCCTACAGGGTTCGGTTCTTGACTTTTCCTAATATCATTGCCATTTATCTAATATCTCTTCTTAATAACATAAGAAGAGGAGAACCCTTCCATGTAACATTTTGAGGTGACAAGTTTTTTATAATATCATGAACTTGAGGAGGTTTGGTATTCAGCTCATCCTGTGTGGTTTCAATTCGCAGAGTAAAATCAGTAAGGGAATGGCGTGCTAGGTCCAATATTCGGTTTTAGGCAAACTGACGGGCAACCATGTAAGAGTTTTAATTCTTTTGCAAGCAATCTCATGTTTGTTGTATAGTGAGGGTATTGTTGATTGCTTATTGTTTACTAAACTATTTTAGATTTTCCAGAAACCACGAGTTACTAATATCTGCGCTTCAATGCGTTTCCTGGTGGTTTCACTAAATTAAACTTTAGCTGTTGTTACTTTTTTTCTTGCAATTATTTCTAGCTTCTATATATTTGTCTATTCGTACAGGTCTTATGCCGGTTAAATCAACGGTGTGCGTGTGTTGTCTAAGAAATGACAGCTTCGCAAGTATACGTACACCATTGGGGAGAGTAGGGTTTGCTATAAGATTTATGTGTTGGAACATGTGCTTCAATTGCTACTTTAAACACTAGGTAGTTTCATTTGCGCACTAGTATGCTGCATTGGGGCATCTGCGGTGTGATCTCTAATGGTCAGTTTTATTGTAGTACACTGGGGTTTAAGGTTTAGAATAGTGTCTATGATTACAATTATCACAACATGAACAGCATTCCCGAGTATGCAATGAGCATGTGTTCCACGGTCCTCAGGTACTGTTGTACGATCTGGCGATCTTTGAGACGGATCAGAAGTGTAATTGTCTGGGTCAAGAAATGGGATATAGCAAAGATATGGATGAGACTACGAGATGTGCGAGTGTTGTTAGAGAAGCCAATTTCTGTGGTGGGTATTAATGTGACTAAATATATTTATTCTGATGTTTTTTTTCAACGGGGAGTAATACATCTATGCTGTCTGACACATAATTGATTGTATTACACTCTCGGGTTGATGGAGAGGGATAATAAACATAATTTTGTCAAGTCAGTTTAAAACAAACGAAGGTTACCAGGTTCTATGTAAGATTCCAATGACATAGTTTTTTTGTCACAGATATCGACTGTAGGTCCGAGTACGTGAATTTCAGAGACCTTACGACAAAGTTGAAGATAACAAGACGATGTAAAGATGTAAGATGGGATGGAGGAGTGCAAGTAAGTTTCGCTTAGTTTTAAGATAAGCGAGGAGTTTTCCAGGAGATAATATTCTACATCATCTAATTAGTACTTATTCCAGGAATGTGGCCTCGAGAATGCTCACCAGAGATGAGTGTTCGTCACTTTTCCTGCCAGACACTGCACTACAAACATCCCATTATGACACAACTGATGATATAGCAGTTTCTCTAAGCACTACCAAAGAGATCATATACTGCCAGTCGGAAACAACAACCAGCAACCTTTAAAGCGGTAATCTCAAACCTGGCCGTTAGGAGCAGCCCATCCCAATCTTGTTCGCATATATGGTAAACAAGCACCCCCACGATGCCCAAATATAGGGGAACGGATGAGGCAAATGTGGGGGAGGCGTTATTCCTTGCCATAGTAAGAAAATAAGGCTAAGCACTGGACCTATCTAACCAGTTCCTGCAGCCGCACTTCTGCTCCTGGCCAACAAGAAAAGAAGGAATATGAAAGCCGGGAGATAGACAGAACTTGTCTACTCATTATGCAGGTTAGGTTTCGAAACCGGTGATTTGATCAAGTCACCAGGTCTAGGGAGGTTGTCGTCATTTCCGTGTTTTGTGCCAAGATGCATGACTTTAGTGATACATTTTACAAATTAGTGTTTTCCATCTCCTAGATGGATGAGTTGATCAGATCTACAGGCCCATAAGCATCGAGAAAGCCAGTTATTTCTATGCTACCGCTAGGATGGTAAAGATTTGAGAAACAGTTAAGAAGACCATTGACACAACGAAATATATATTATATAGTTGAGTTAACACATCTTTTAACATTTACACTATCATATTCTTAATTATCTATTGAAATATTTACATTAGCATTTTATACAGTTTTAAAAGGGCTAGAATAATATGAGTGTGCTTTCATTCATGCTGAACAGAACACCCGCAGAATGTCAAGCAACAATCTATTAAATATGAGAAATGCCGCTGTGGAATATCCACAGGTTTCCTTAATATGATAATACTCACATTGAGATGTTAAGAAAACAATCGATTTCGATGGAATGGTGCTGAAATTTTTTTGCTCTACGATTGGAACTAGTATCTAGTGTCGATGCAATCTCGGAAATAAAACAGCCGGGTATGTGGAAAATCGCTGGAAATGTTTCGTCGATAAGTGGTAATGCAAGGTTATGCTTGGAAATCAAAACTGACCGGATATATAGGAAAATGCCTTCTATCATGGTTGGAGAGAGTCGAGATAGAACGTTTAAATGGTGTCGATCAGCTTTCCCATATACATATATTGCGTATCTAGTCTTATCTGTGTTTTTTATAATTGGTGTTGGTACTGTTCATGAGCATATACTTTATATCTCCAATCCTTTGCATATCGAGTAATACTTTGCGATTTTTACTCATGTCATTCATTTATTTATGAATAGCATTCCAATTACCAAGCGGAAATTCGGCAAATAGGGCATTACTACATTACACAAAGAAACACAAATATTAGAAGACAGTACAGTTGTACGATCTTTGATATTTACTAATCCTACTTGCTACTTAAATTGATATTCAAATAAATATGATTCTTTCAATAAAATTAATTATTACCAGTCACCATGGCTGCTGACATTAGTGATTTCCGTAATGTCAATCTGTTAGGTTTTTCCTCATGTGTAAATTTATATGTCAATCGTAATTGCAAGCTTTCATTAAATGTCTTTACGAATACGTATTTGCATAGATGTTCGTTTGAATTTTCCTGGAAGATTGTCTGTCTTATTCTATTTTGTTGGTTTGCGTTAGTTTTGTGCGAATTGTTTTTATACCCGACTTGCTAGAATTTTAGGAATTTGAATTCCAGAACGAGCAAATATGTTACCAGTTTAGTACGATGCATCAATCACATAACTTTGCAAAACGTGTTTTTTTCATTCTTAATAGTCAGCATTTTTTAACCTAGACGCCATTAATAATTTTTGCTTTATACTGAGACTTTGGCTGAACTTAATTGTCTTTCTTTATTTTATAACTGTCATTTTAAGATGTGCAATTTGCATTTCTCGTGTATGCTACGACCGATGTCTTTATGCTTTTAAAATCGCGTCTCAGGAAATTAATTCTGCGGTACTCCTGCACAAGTTTCTTACGTTGGGTTCGATTCGGGGTTTCACTAAATATCCATCTCATCACAAAGGTTTCCTATACTAAAAATAGTGCAAAAGAAGAATTTCTCATCATCTGTTTATATTTCCTCTCGTCTAACGTCTATACCCTGTCAATTTTATCCGATATGACCTAAAATATTCTTCTGCGCCTGGCATAGAAAGATTAAAACACGACAATCGATTATGAAAGAAATATATTCAGACAAAAAACCTTTATAGAAAATTAACAATTTGCATAAACGCCAGATCCACACTGTTTTTGCTAGAATATATTCTTCGTAACCAATGTTAAAAACAAACTCTTCATACCTTCAAAAGACAGAATCGAACATTCCGTCTTGAAGAGGAACATATATCGTCATTGTTTTGTTGAGAAGTTATGTTCTCGAGTTCACTTATTAGTCACAGTTTTGCGAAATTACAGGCAAGTTCAAATAAGCTAATATTATAAAATAACTACACTTAAACAATGTATGTTTAAACGCTGTTCTATTTGAGAAGTGACTGAGCTTGTCGTAATTTCTAAAAGAAACACATTAACTTGAAAAAAAAACAAGGCCGATGGCAATTAGTTGCGTGCTATCGTGTAATGAATGAATGCGTGAATCTAGGATTGACATGAATTGTTTAAAGATAAACGAAAATGACCGAAAATTGCTAAAATGACTTAAATAAATAGTAAATGACTTACAATGACTTTACTGAACGTAAGGATGAATTGAATGACGCTAAGAATGGTTGGGATGCTTAAAAATAACTGACCTCCTTCAAAGAAACCTTGAATGATCTGGATAATGACTTGAAGTACTTTGAGACTGACTGGCTGTAAAATGGGTGATAATTTCATATTAAATTAATACCGAAAAGTGATCCCCCATTCATATCACAATAAGTACAGCATGTAGTAAGAAAATATACTACAATTTTATCTTGGCAAAAAGGCCAAGAAATGTGTATTCATTTACTCCCCCACTCAGCAACTTAGGCACAAGGCCGATTTTTAATGTGAAGAGTGAAGGTGAAATGGGGGCAAAAACCCGGGGAGTAGGGCAGTTGGATAGTGACAATTGGTATGAAGGGTTTCACCTGCATTGACCAATGCCTTATCTGTGGTGTTGGTATTTATTTGCTCCCCCTCCGAGCAAATGTTGCACAAGGCAAATTTTAATGTAAGGAGTGAGGGGAAAAGAGGGCCAACTCCCCGGGGAGTAGGGGAACTGGATAGTGGCATTTGGTAGGAAAGTTTTCCCCTACATTGACCAAGCTCTTTAATGTGGGGTTGGTATTTATTTGCACCCCTACCGAGCAAATTAGGTACAAGGACGATTTTTTAATATGAGAAGTGCAGGGGAAATGGGGGCCAGCACCCCGGGGAGTAGTAGAGCTGGATAGTGATAATTGGTATGAAGGGTTGCCCCTACATTGAGCAAGGTCTTATATGTGGGGTTGCTATGTATTTGCTCCCTCACGGAGCAAATAAGGAGCAAAGCCGATTTGTAATTTGAGGAGTAAAGGGGAAATACGGAACAGCTCTCACCGAGCAAATTAGGCACAACGCCGATTTTAATGTGAGAAGTGAATGGGAAATGGGGGCACAAATCCCCGGGGAGTAGAGGAGCTGGTTAGTGACAATTGGTATGAAGAATTGCCCCTAATTGAACTTTTTATTATATGTGGGGTCTCCCACATATATCGTATTTGCTCGCCGTACCTGCCGAAACAGATACTACATTTTGATATTGGCCAAAAGGCCAAGAAAAGGGTATTTATTTGCTCCCCCACCGAGCAAATTACGCACAAGGCCGATTTTTAATGTGAAGAGTGAAGGAAACATGGGGACAAATTCCCCGGGGTGTAGGGGAGCCAGCTTATGACAATTGGTATAAACGGTTTCCCCTACATTGACCAAGGTCTTATATGTGGTGCTTGCCCCCAAATGGTTTTGGCTTGCAGTCACTGCGGGAACAGATACTGCACTTTAAATCTTGGCGAAAAGGCCAAGAAAAAGGGTATTCGTTTGCTGCCCCACCGAGCTAAGTAGGCACAATACCGATGTTGAATGTGAGGAGTGAAGGGGAAATGGGCGGGGTATTTATTTGCTCTCCCACCGAGCAAATTAGGCACAAGGCTGATTTTTAATGTCAGGATGAAGGGTAAATTGGGACCAACTCCCCGTGGAGCCGGGGAGCTGGATAGTGACAGTTGGTATGAAGGGTTTCACCTCCATTGACCAAGGTCTTATATGTGGGTTTCCCCCACATATGGTCTTTGCTTGCAGTATCTGCCTGAACAGATACTAGAGAGAACTTTTTTTTTAAGTCGTAAAATATAATGACAGTTTTACTAAGAATCAACAAAAGAAACTCCATAATAATGTTCAGTTTCCTTTTTTGTACGCATTAATTACAACCTGTTTCTTGACCGGGTTCTTATTGCGATGAAAAGTTTGTTCTTTACGACAACGAGCGAGGCTCAACGCAGTGATACCGACAAAGCTGTAAGACACTTTCCGAAATAGGAATTGTACCAAAATGGTCCCGGGTTCTATTTTCACCGCAGTTAGGCCTGACTCATACGCTTGTGCACATCTGCGCATGTCCAGCACAGAATGTTTGTTGGTTCGTTACTGGGCTCATCAGTAACATATCTGTTTTAATGCAGGCAGAAGAATTACGTCGGAACGTACTGTAAACTAATGGGTGACATGCATCATATATTTCTACAACTATACCCAACATTAGTAGAGAAACACTTACATTCTCCCCCACAAATATCCGTTCGCACGTTGCAAAACAAAAAAATGCGCTACATTTTCCAGACGTCTTACCTACTGATTACCGCGTTTTCAAGCATCTCGATAAATTTATGCGTGTTTTTCTTCAAAAAGTTAAGAGATACTAAAAACAACATGGAAACTATGCCGCGAATTTTAACTGGCATCAATGCGCTTATTGTACGTTTACAAAACGGTGCTGATTCTGAAAGTATTATTTTGGATACTTAAATTTTTGTTTAACATAATGCATGCATATCTAGGATTATATATAACAGTGTAGTTTTCTTAAACTGCCTCCACATATATATATATATATATATATATATATATATATATATAAAGTATTCCACAGATTTCGGCATTCATACTTCTTTTCTACCATCTTCCAATTACGCGATTTCCTTGGAGTTTACTCGTGCGAATTTAAATTAAATTAACTTTCTTGGATTCACGTCAAATACATTTTTCGCCATATTCCCACTGCTTCACTTTTTGTTATCAAGTAAGATATTTGACTTGCTTGCCTTTTCATCCAATACTTTTGTATGTAAAATCCGATCCCACATTTTACTGAATCCTACCCTCTGATGAGAAGGACAGTATTTCTTCGAAAGTCTGCGGATTAAGGACTATCCTCCTATTAAGTGTTTCCTTTTCAGATTAAATATGTTTAAGTCTTTTTCAAATTGTTTTAATATATTTTATGAACTATTTCCTCTTATATATATATATATATATATACATATATATATATATATACTTTAAGTCATAGTTTTGTGAAACTAGCATATAATAAACGCATTAGTTTCCGAAATGGATTGCTGCAAATTTGATTTAAAGGCATTGCTTTTGTTTGTTTTCCCCGGCACAATACTAATCATCTTATTATATAGACCTTAATGATAACATCATAGCCCTTCAAGGATGAATTCTATATTTGGATATCAATTATCATATACTTCTTTATTATCAACAAGTTTTCCCTTTTTCTGTGTCTCTTAAAATCATTTATCTTTAATATTTTCTCTGTATGTGCTATCTAGAAAAATAATTAAAAACAAATAATAGCATTTTGTTATAATTTCTCATCTGAGAAGATGTACTTACGTTGAAAATAAAGTATAAATTAAATATTCTAATTTACACGTTGTTTCCTTTAGACTTAATTATTAGACTTGTGTTATGAAAAGTGATTTTTTAAATGAAATCTGAACACACTAACTCTAATTATATATATATATATATATATATATATATATATATATATATATATATATATATATATATATATATATGATTAATTTTTTAGTAACTGTTTTTTTATTACACAGTGATCATTCCTGTTTCTACCCTGGATGTGATGTACATATGTTCAGTGTGTCTAATTGGTTATTATGATATATTTTAACTTTGTGCCACCTCCATCTGCTAACCAGATATTAATAAAACTCATAGCATCGTACACAACCATCATACACTTGATTACGAGTGTTGTGTATGATGGTGCTTACGTAGATTATTATTTCCTTAAATAATTTACTATTATGTATATATTTATAAAAGTGAGAATTGTATTAATCACGACAAATACCAATCTATATACTCAACGAATTATTGATCTACAGACTTGAAATTTGGTATACAGGCAATCTAGATTTTGTAGAAAAATGTCCATCAGTTAGTCTCCAGAAAAAAAAACGTAACGAAGGGGTCACATTTTAAAATTGGTACTTATGGGTTATTGGAGCTTTATATATCTATCACAATTTACACGACTGCGCATATATTTATGTTAATAATAAGTAAGTTTGAAAACAATATTTAAGGATCATAGCAAGCTGGCAGAATGGTTATTGTAATTAGGGTTTTGTGTTGATCTCAGCTCGATTTGTGTGTGTGTGTATGTGTGTGTAGGCGTGTGTGTTAACCATGTTTTTCTCTCTTTGACTCACAGCAAGCTTTCACTGGATATAATCTTCACTAAATAGTGACTCATTCCTTGATAATTCACGTTTTTATTTACTTTTCTTGTTCTCCATCTATAACCTTTTGTTAATGTCTTCATGAAGCTTGTTACATTTGCGAATACGCGACCATCATTTGAATTCTACCAAAGCCAGGATCCATGCTGGAATCTAACAAAATAACGTCTCAATATTTTCCAAGATCTATATGAAATCACTTGGTTGATAATTATGTATCAACTAAATTAAAATAATTGAATGCCTTTAAAAAAGTGATATAATTAACTATAGTCGGGGTGACCCGAATTCTCTCTTTTCATGTGCGATGTAAGGGATTTTTTCCTCATCTCATAATGGCAAGTATTTAGCAAGCAAGCGGGTGTCAAGTATCATTTTCAAGTTTTGCTATGTCTTAACTGAGGATTGAACCCTGATCTCGCCTCGCATTAGCGAACAATCTTTCTTTTTATTTGGGAATTACCGCATATCATGTTCCAAATTCCACTCCAGGATAATGGTTAATGAATGAAATATAGTAGTGTAGAAATCGGTAATTGTGTAAATTGAGTAGAATTTAATTCTAGAAACGCTTCAACAAGAATTTGTTTACATTGAATTTGTAAGAAAGCATGTTGTATTCAATCGATAAGCAGGCAAGAGGAACATTGTTTTACAGGCGGGTAGTTCTGGGAATGAATCTTTGTGTAACAGTGCGTGTAAGCGCGCGGGAAAGTTTCAACAATAATGAAAGATGGCAGGATTGTCAAGAGATTATCAGCAGCAGAAAAATGAATGCAAAAAAGGGAAGGTTAGAAATGGCTGGCAGTGGCCTGTGTGAGGTCTGAAAAGAAAAGTGTACATCGGACCAGATGGACATTGGAGTGAGACTTTTAAGTGATGTCGAAAAATAACGTCAATCAAAGTGTTCTTTTTTAAAACGGAAAAAATTATGATTTATTTCCAGGTATATTTTTATGAATTACTTTAGTAATAATTTGTTTTTTTATGAATAATTGAAGTAAAGTTATTTTTTTTTAAATTACTACAAGTTGTTTACTAAAGTGTTATTTGTATAAAATCTTAAAGCAGAGTTTTGCTTTTATTGCTTACTAGCGTGGGTACCCGGTGTTTCCCGGTTGTTATGAGGTGGATGTAAGGGGGTTAAAGTAAAGAATAAGTGGAACATGTATCCTGGTAATATACTAAACAACGATGTTAGACTTCTGCACACAAGTGGCAAAAGCAAAAAAATAACAGCGAACAAACTAAATTTTATAGAACAAAAAGAAAATATCACAGGAAAAATGAACGTGTCTCGAAAAACAACGCAAAACTATAGCGAAAGAGGTAAAATGGCATAAATAAACCTTCGATTCGCTTTAGTTTAATGGTATGTTTGACGCAGTCGAAATTGAACGTTAAAATACCATTCCAGTTTTTGAAGCAACTAGAAAACGAAATAATGGCATAAATACCCCTTCGAATCTTGTTTGTCCATGGTGTGTTTAACCCAGTCGAAAGCATACAACGAAAAGCAACGTTAAAATTCCATTCCAGTTTTTCTAAGCAATTGCGGAGTAAAGAATATGACAACCGGTGTTTCTCCGTGCCGTCTATTATGAAGTATCCTGCAACGGTGTAAGTGGTGGCGGAGGAAGAATGGATTCATTAGAGAGAAAAGGTTTTACTACTTCCATTGATTGTAACCGATTCAGGCAGTGAAAAAATATAGGAATCTACGATCATCGAGGAAGTTTAGAGGAGATAGGCATATAACACACATCAGATAATTTGCTGCAGTTTGTGCATATTACGTTTGCATGAAATTTTGATTTTCAATCCTATTAAGGTCAAAATAAGAGTGGTTCCCTTTATATATATATATATATATATATATATATATATATATATATATATATATATATATATACTTCAAACAAGGTTGTGTTGGAATATTTGGTTATCTGACAGTTTTAACCATTTAGAACTTTAAATTGCTCAAGTATTGTTGGACCAAATTTAACACAATTATTACAGTTGATAGATCACGATCTAATCTTCATTGTGCAAAAAACTTGTAAATCTCGGTAAGTAAAATAAAATTCTGGTGCATTTACTGGAGTTCCAAATGGAAAGGAAAACGTAGGACGACGTTGTTCATAACTTTTTTCACATCAACTACGTCGCTGCAGGATCTATTGTTACAAAAGAGATGTAAAAAGTATTACGGAGAGAATGAAAAATTCAAGGGAAAAATGGGTCATTTTATTGAAAGCAAAATAGTGTCATACATGGTTACTACATGTGTGTATAACATTTCTATGTGGCCAAAAATTAAACAAAGGACATGTGAATTTGCTGAAACTTTTGAAAAATCATGGAATACAATATAAAAATGCGAGTCTAAAAAGTAATTTGATTAAGCTAAAACCTAGAAAAAGGGCAAAATATTCTACTAAACATATAAAAAATATATAACTTAAAATATTGCAGAAATAAGGTTTTGTAAAAATTCAATTAAAAGTTACATTATCAATTATCAGTTATGAAATGATAATAGTTTTTTACTAGAATGTCTTGCTCTTTCGTTTTCCATATTTAAGCTTAACCATTTTGCTTTTCACCCGCGAGCTTTTAGTCGTGTGCAAGCGACTCTATAAGTCACTCCGTTGGTCAGTCGGTCGGTCGCTCGATGGCTCCGTCGGTCCGTCGGTCGGTCGGTCTGTCCATAACACACTTGTGCTTCAACTGTTTGGTTAACATCAAACGTATGTTGTTAATAGATGTTGTTTTTAGATGTTTAAGCTTTTCTGGGCCTTTGGCCAAGAGGAAAGTGCAGCATCTTATCTTGCACATGCCGTACTTACGATTGAAACTTTGTGATATCAAGTGGGGGATCATTTCGCTGTATTAATTGGATGTAAAAATATCACCCACTTTACAACCACTTAGTCTCAAATAATTCAAGTCATTCTCCAGATCATTGAAGTTGTTTTTGAAGGATTCCCGTAATCTTTTAAGCATTCAAGTCATTCTTAAGGTCATTCAATTGACCATTAAGTTAATTAGTCATGCTAACTCATTTACTTTTTATTTATTTAAGTCATTTAACCCCATTTTCGTTCATTATATTTATCTTTAAGAATTTCATGTCAATCTTACATTCGTGCATTAATTCATTACAGGAGAGTATGTTACTATTACAGCAGAGTATGTTAATCGATATCGACCTTGTTCTATTTTCATGTGTGTGCGTATATATATATATATATATATATATATATATATATATATATATATATATATATATATATATATATATATATATATATATATACAAAGTATCCGCCGTTGACTGGGTTAAAAAACAGCCTACAGAAAATGGACTGTGATTGATGAAACTATGATAAGTTATGAAAAGGATGGGGTTGTAAAGAGATATGTTTTGATACTCCAAAATTTAACCATAGCAAAATATGATGAAAGTAAAGATAATTTTGCCGAAAATATATTTTTGATATAAACTTTGTTTCCATTCGTAGCAAAGCATGACCAAGAAAATGATGTTTCCGTAGAAAAAGAAAATGTTATATATATAATTAAATAAATTTACAAGACACAAATGTTACCATAGTCAATACAAGTTACTTTTTTCTGGTAAAAAAGTTCATTGGTTTGTATTTTAAGTAAATTGTATTTTTTTAATGCACGAACCGGTTAAAAGAATCAAAATTACAGCGACGTTGAAATAGAGAGCACCGTTTTCAATTTGAAAGAGGTGCACCTGAACATTCTCTGTTAACAATTTAAGAGAGTTTCGACAACGTAAGGAATATTTATAAACATATTTTAATGATCCCCTTATTTTTGTGCTTGAGGAATATTCGATTATGGCATGTGTAATTTATATAAAATTAATTTAAACGTTATCGCCTCAAATTTCGTTTTAATTTCGGTTCGCATTATTATTTCAAGTCCAAAGCACTGCCAACTATTTTAAAACAAAAAAAAAACATTAAGTGAACTTTGATTGACTATGTTAACATTTATTTCTTGTATATTTATTTTTTCTAATATGCCTTTCTTGGGTGTCTGCTAAACACTCTTACTAAATAATATCGACGAAATATCGAAAAATAAAGAAAGAAAAAAGGTTTTGAAAAATAATGGAATATTAAAAAGAAAAAACTTAATTAGTTTAGTTTTTTAAAGCTAAGAATCGACAACAACATGAATAAGATGAAAATGACACCCTTTTCAAATAGTACAGCTTCGTTTCAGTGTTACAATATTGAATGTTGTAGTATTGCGCCGCCCGATTCAGGGTTGTGCTATTGCAATGTAAAGAACACCTAGAAATCAACTGTAAGTTGTAATCAACTGAATTAATTCTAGTACACTCAGAAAAAAGCTTAAACAGATATATAAATAAAAATAAAAGGTTATGTGAATGTTTTTAAAAAGACACGTAATCACGTGAGCAGGATTTTTTCCTTCTTTTGATGCGATGAAAAGTAACGTTCTTATTTTCTTATTATTTCTCGTTCTACGTGCAAGTCGAGAAGGAAAAAAAATCGTGTTGAGAATTGTCTAAAGTTCCGACTATTGGGATGCTTTCACTTTAATAAGAACGGGAATTTGTGAGGTGCATTTATTCGACACAATATGATTCAACTAAAGAAAATAAATAAAAGCTAACGTAAACTAAGATTAAAATGAATTTTTTTTTATTTTTTGTTCACCCTCACCCTTTTTAAAAAAAATTGTTAAACGATGTGACATATTTACATTCTATGGAGATCAGGCGCGTACAAACACATAATACTTATATTATACCACATTCCTTCAAACTGAAACATAATTATCAAAGTATACTTACGCAAAAAGATACGAAAATCTTTCTAAAAATGTGTTCCATATTTCCATGGAGAACAGTCGCGAACGCAGATCCCACTATTTAATCATACCATCCCTATTTAAGTTGAAACATACTTATCAAAGTATTCTTATGTACATCTATATCAAAAAACCCTTGTAATTTTTTGTCATTTTTTATTTTAATATATGGGGGCCAGGCGCGAACGCATACTCCTCAATTTTTATGAACCGCCGTTCTGCCAGATCAAACTACGCATTCCTGATCTTCGATATATCTTCTATCATTATATGTAATCAGTTTTTTATAAAATAAGTCAACAATACAGGAGCATATTCGTGACCAGACACATCCATACACACAGACGTCTACCTTTATATATATATATATATATATATATATATATATATATATATATATATATATATATATATATATATATATATGATTATGACACACAGGTAGGCATCTTAATCAACCACTTCCTCCGCAAACAAACTACCAATTCAAAATATTAAAAGAAGCCATCAGCAGAGCATCACACATTAGCAGACACAACCTACTTACATACAAAAACAACAAAACATCCACACGAATACCTATGGTATTTAACTTCAATGACAACACCAAACATTTATACACCCCCATGAAACAGATCTTCAAACAATTACAACAGGACCCCACACTTAACACACTATATAACAAACCACCCATTTGTGCCAAACGACAACTCCCCAACTTCCGTTCCTTACTCACATCCACTCGGATTAACCGCACCCAAACATCTCAAGGAAACAAACCTTGCAATAGGCCCAGGTGTCTAATATGTACACATATTAACACCAACAGCACATTCACTCCTCCAGGCACCAACGTCCATCTCAAACTTCCTCTCTAAATTGCAACAGTTCAAATGTAATATATCTTTTATACTGCACAAAATGCACAAAAGGCAACTACGTGGGGGAAACAGGCCTGGAGTTCCGCCTACGTCTTAATAACCACAAACACACCATCAGAGATAAATCTACACAGCATCCAGTAGCTATCCACTTTAATTTACCTAACCACACAATAGACAATATCAGATATATCCTCATAGCATCCAATTTTATTACACAACACCAGAGAAGAAAATATGAAAAAAAAAATTAATTCTAAAACTCAACACGCATACTACAGGCCCTAACAAAAACCTAGGACTACTCAGTGACTACAATTTTCATAACTACAAAGATATTCTATAAACATTTCCTTAGGACTAAAATGCACGGTGAGATGAGGGAACTCTTTCCGAAATCTTTACATTTTCCCTAATGTTTTCTTTCTTTATCATCTCATACACATGTATGTGTGTGGGTATTATGTACGTATATTTGTATGTATTTGTGCGAGTGTATGTGTACGCGTACCTGATAGTGTATATACACGTCAGTATATGTATATACATGTATATGTATGTGTATGTATGTACATATATATGTATATATATATATGTATGGGTATGTACATTTGGATATATGCGTATGCGTGCGCATATATGTGTGTATGTTTTCAAAACACATTTTCTTTAAGAGTTAATTTTCTTCATATTACCGTATATGTATGTGTGTATATAAGTGCATGTATTTCTCGCACACCTATACTTCTTTTCCCGTCACTTTCTTCTCCTCTTCCTCTCTCTCTCCTACATTCGCTTATGTAAACTTATATGTATATATGTACAGCTGTCTCTACGTGTAAATGTATGCGCAAGCATTTATGCATGTACATGTATGTCTGTTAGTATATGTATATATGTATATATGCATGCATTTATGTATGCATATGTGCATATATATATATGTATATATTTGCACATGTGAGTATTTGTTTGTATACGTATGTATATGTACATATTAATATACATATTAATAAAACGTAGCGTTTCGTTTTTGTCTTAAAACGGTTGAATGTAGAAACGACGTTGTCGTTCTTTTTCGAACGAGAAATAGCCGTTAAATTACAAATGAGCATCATAGCCTTTCTCCTCATAACGTCT
Source organism: Euprymna scolopes (assembly GCF_053919585.1). Taxonomy (NCBI): domain Eukaryota; kingdom Metazoa; phylum Mollusca; class Cephalopoda; order Sepiida; family Sepiolidae; genus Euprymna; species Euprymna scolopes. The sequence continues at coordinate 131,190,836 of NC_136492.1, forward strand.
CATATCCTTTGAATTCTTATTCTCTCTTAGAATAAATAATATAGTTAGAATTCAAAGGATTAGACCGTTAAAGCCGCGTTTCTCATTTTTATTTACTGTTTAATTGTTAATTTTTCGTTTGTATATATATATATATGTACTGTGTGCATGTGTCTATGTGCGTACTAATATGTTTATATATTTAAGACTGACGTGACACCTTCTCATTGGCTATACCTCCTTCTCCTCCTCCTTCTTCTCCTCCTCCTCCTCTACCTTCCTTCCTTTTATAAATTCCCCTTTTCCCAGTGCATACTTTCACTACACCGATGAAGACTAAAGAATCGGTCGAAAATTATGTACTTATGAAAAAAGTTTTTTAATTTTTTTCTTCATAATATTATTATTTTGTATTCCTGCACGTCACCAATTAAAAACGAATAAAGAAAAGTTATAAGCTTTTATACTTTTCGCATTCTTTATATATATATATATATATATATATATATATATATATATATATATATATATATATATATATATATATATATATATATGAGAGATAGATTCCACAATTAGTGCCACTACGTCGCAATTTTGCAGGAACCATGTAAAAATCCAAAATATGTGTATATTTTGAAGCAAATTATTCCAGGTTCGCCTTCTGACAAAATATAATCATTTTATAGGTTAACTCTGTATTTTACTTATATATTAATATCGAACTTTTTTTTTATTAAAATAAAATGTCATCTCAAACCTGTCCCTTTTCAATTTTTTTTTATAATAATTTAATGAAATAAAAACATAACAGTTGGGTTGTATTTAAAAATCTTGTCAAAAAACATTTAAACTGAAAACCGAGCACCCCTATACTGATTTTGTTATAATACCGTAGTATCCAATCAAACTGTCTCTCTCTCTCTCTCTCTCTCTCTATATATATATATATATGTATACATGTATACATATATATATATATATATATATATATATATATATATATATATATATATTTGTGTGTGTGTCAGTGTGTGTGTGTGTGTTGTACGTAACGTTGGGGTCGTCACCCAAATCCGTTTTTTAGGGTAGCAAATTAAAAGAGAGAGAAAAATATGAAACAATAAAGAAGTAATGCCTTTATACACACACACACACATACACACGCACCCCCCCACACAGATACACACACACACACATACATAGAATATATATTGTATCTGCAGCTCTCCACTCCCCGAGCGTGCATTTTATCTTTTCCATCGTCTCCTATATATACCGTGTCAGGAGACGATGAAAAAAAAATGCGCGCTCAGGGAGTTGCGAGCTGCAGATACAATATATATTTCGACATTGAAGTTTTTCAATATCGCTGATGAAGTTATGCTGACTTTTCCAACCTCTTATTGTTGATTCAGCGAAATGAAACCAACGTTACAACCTCGAAATATGTATATATAGTGCTGTGATAAATATAATATATATATGTATAAATATATATGTATATATATGTATATATATATATATTTATATATATATATATATATACATATATATATATATATATAAAATATGACCAAACAGTTAATAAAATATGTTAAAAACACTTTGAAATTAGTTAAAAACATATTAAATCTGAAAAGGAAACACTAAATGAATGGATAATCCTTAATCCGCGGAGTTTCGAAGAAATACTCTCCTTCTCATCAGAGGGTTGGAATAAGCAAAATGCGGGATCGGATTTTCCATGCAGAAGTATTTGATGAAACAACAAGTAAGTCAAAGATCTTACTTGAAAAGAAAATAGGTTAAGCAAAGGGAATATAATAAAGAAAAAGATGATTACACATGAATGGATAGTCTTGTGGAAGATAAAACATCCAGTGACGGTAAAATCCAAATGTAAAACTTCAATAAAGTTTAAAGAATTTCCATTTGTACAAGTAAAATCCAAGGAAATCCCGTAATTGGAAGAAGATGGTCCATAATTATGCATAGGCAGAAATCCATGGAATAAGGAAAAAAATATTAATAATAGAAAAATAAGATGTTCTTTTCACTCTACTTCCGAGACATACCTAGGAATAAAAATATCTGGAAATATAAAGGAGAGAGAGAGAGAGAGAGAGAGAGAGAGAGAGAGAGAGATATGATAAAGTTAAATATAAAATAAAGGCAAACAAAGTCAAAATGAACCAGACAGGAAATGAATATATATATATATATATATATATATATATATATATATATATATATATATATATATATATATATATATATACATAGACACACACATATGTATGTATATATAGGATGATTGCAACGTTTTGTGAGACGATTGACCTTCCCTCAGACACTTAAATTCCATGAGCTTCGAATGAGCTTTTTCCAATCCTACCGGTGAATTCACACGCTTAACCACGCATGACACTGAAGACGGTAATTAAGATCAATTGTTACATGTTTCCAGCATTTCCAGCCGCCACGCGTCACAACTTTTCCTTCGCCACAGGGGAAATGTTGTATCTATACACAGATGATATTACATAGTCTAAGCTTTGTACGACAACTACGTCTCTCTCTCTCTCTTGGTTCAAAATGGTGAGATCCCTCAACAAGCAAGAGCAAGTTAACCAGCAACAAGTTACACTGCCGACTAGCGTCATGCGGGGACTGATCTTCCCGCTTTATGTTTTTTTTTTTTTTAATCAGAGATGTTTTCTTCTAGAAAGGTTGACTTCACCATGGGTTATGGGAGCACTCTAAACCAAAACAAACGCATACATACACACAAACACACACGGTGCCAGTTGCTAATTAACCCGTCAAAAGTGTTCATTCACCATTTGGATGGTATTTTTTATCCTTAAGGGGGACTAGCCACCCTCCTTATGAAACAAGTCTAGTGGGTTAACCAGTTTACTTGAAGGTGACCGACCATGAGGCAGGTCGTACTTGGTTACATGGTGCCAGTTATATATGGCGTGACCTGACAATACATACATACACACACATAAACATATATATATATATATATAATTATATGTATATGTATATATACATAAATATAGACATATATATACATAGAAATACATGCATATACATACACATGTATATATATATATATAAGCATGCACGCACACATACATGCACGCGTAGAAATATATATATATATATTTATATATATATATATATATATATATAATGATAACAGATCAATTATTACATGCTTCCAGCATTTCAGGCATACACGCGTTACAACATTTTCATCTCCACAAGACTATTTTTTATACCCAAATTCCCAAGAGTGTACCTATACAAAAATGATGTAACAGAGTTTGCGCTTTATACGAGAGCTAAGTCTCTCCATCAATTCAATCTGCTTAGAGTCAGCAACAAACAAGAGCAAGATAGCCAGCAACAACTCAAAGTTCAATCCAGCTTAATGCGGGTACTGATCTCCAGTTTATGTGTTTTTTATCAGGGATTTACTTATCACAGCATTCACTAGGGCTTACGAGAGCCCTCTCCACCCAACATAGACATGAATAAACGCATGACCGTACACATACATTCATATTCAGATGCACGCAATAATACACACGCAAGTACACACATATACGTATGTACATAGACAAACATAGACGCATACATATACACATGTATATACATATACATATACACACCTACACATATACGTACATGAAGTATATACACGGAAGAGCGTTCGTGACAATGATGATGATGTTTATTACGAATAAGTGAATTTAACATGAATACAAAAATAAACACACACCGTACGTAAAAGAGACATGCATCCACATCGCCGGCTGTACAACTTTTAAAGTCAAGATGCCTCCATAACGTCAAAAATCGTCAACGTTCCTGAAGACGATGGTTATGGTTGGTACGAATAGGTGAATTTATCATGACTAAAAAAAGGTAAAATAATTCAAACAAACACAGCATGTAGAAGAGACACACATTCGCTCTTCCGCTTGTACAACTTTTAAATTTTTTTTAAATTCTCAATGTTCATGACGACGATGATTATTGTTGGTACGAATGGGTGAATTAAACATATATGAAAAATAACATAATCGAAATAAACACAGCACGTAGGAGAGAGACATTTGCTTCGACGCTTGTACAGCATTTAAATTTTAGATGCGTCACTAACGGCACACATCTCTTACGTCCGTGGCGACGATGATGCTGGTTTGTTCGAATAGATGAACTTTTCATGAAACAATCTAAATAAACACAGCACGTATACGAGACAGACATTCGCTTCGTCGCGTATACAACTTTTTTCATACACATACATACAGTCCTGGGCATAAGACTGCTAAAGAAAATAAGCGTTTACGCATATTATGTAATTTGTAGTAAAATAAATGGTTGAATTCATTCCCTAAAGGGAAAATATGATGGAAAAAAATGAAATCTGCTTCATTCGAAACCTTAACCCTGGCCTAATAATTATTATTTAAAAAATAAACATTTTCATCTGGTGAAAATGATAAGATGACTGATAATATATCTAACAAAAGGCAAGTATAAATTTCTAAAATAGGTCTCAGTATTTAGTATAGCCTCCATTATTACGAATTACTTCAAAAATTATTTTCAGCATGCTTGCGAATAAGTTTTTTCTCAGTTGCGAAGGAATTTTATCCCATGTACTGAAAACTGAATCAGAACGTTCCTTTATCGAATCATACTGGGTTCCATCCTTGAACACTTCTTTTGCCATCAATCCCCAAACATTTCCAATGGGATTGTTGTCCGGAGAACATGCTGGACGATCTAACAATTCTATATTATTTGAAGAAAAGTATTCTCCTGATCGTCGAGAAGTGTGTATCGCAGCATACTCTTGCTAGAAAATCCAATTTCTTCCACACAGACGTGGACTTTCAGTCCTGATAGAAGCCTTTTCAAGCATTGAAATGCACTTCAATGATGTTTGCCGGCCTTTCGCCACTTGCAAGTTAAGGGTCCCAGCTGATGAGAAAGCACCCCAGATCATTAAAGACCCTCGTCCACTATGCCGAGTTGAAAAAGTTTCTTTGGTAAATTTTTATCATGTAAATAGTGTTCAAATCCATCTAGACCATCTAGATTAAACTTTGTCTCATTCGAGAAAATTACATTTTACCACTTATCTTCATCCCGAGTTGGGTATTTGGGTGCATATTTAAGTTGGTTAGTTTTGTGCTATTCAAGAAAACGTGATTTCTACAGTCGCTTTAAATGATTGAAACCTTTCATTTTAAGATGTTCTCTGATGGTTTTAGGACTACATTCTGCTACTGTTTGGCTTTTCAATCGGCTTGAGCTCATACTGGAGTGTTTTAAAACTTCTTCTGACACGGTGATTATTTTTTTGGGGGGGGTCGACCTGTACTCTTTTTGTACCCATATTGATGTGGATTTCTTTAAAAAAATTGTGATAACTGTGTTGCTACGGTTAACTTCGTTTGCAATGAAACTATGGGAGAGTCCATCCCTATAAGCTCAAAGATCCTTCCTCTCTCAAACTTTGATAATGGTTTCTCTTTTGCCACTTATAATTTAGTAAGATGCTTTTTTATTCACTAACAAATTGCTTTGAGTAACATAGAAAGGTTTTCGTATTCATTTTTTTCAAAACAAGCCGATTTTATTAAAGTGGTCTTATCATTTTGACCAGGTGAAAAAGTTTTTTTTTTAAAATAAATATTAGATCAGGGTTAATGTTTCGAATGAAGAATATCTATTTTTTCCGTCATATTGTCTTTTTTGCAATGGTTTCAACCATTTGATTTATTGAAACTTCGATAATATGCGTAAACGCTTACTTTCTGTAGTGGTCTTATGATTTTGACCATGGCTGTACATACATACATACATACATACATACATACCTGCACACATATATGCATACATATATACACACACATACATAAAACGGACAGGGGAGATTTATATCATAGATGTTTCATATTCCATACATAAGCTACTTTAAATATGTCTTTCCCCTATTGATTGTGGCTATTTCAAATTATTAACAATGTATAGTTTGTTTATCTTTTTATCACAACATACTATTTTTTGCAGTTGTGGTTGACTTCTCTGCTAATCCTCAGCGCCATTTTCTAGAATGATAGACATAGAGAAATACTAAACTACCCGTCCCCCATTGGATAATTAAATGTTTCTGCTAGCTATTGAATCGTGAGTATACGGATATAATGTATCAACGTGGAGAATGTATGTAAAAAGGCGCAACAAATTGAATGCATTCACGCTAACACTTAAATTACACCACTGAAAACAATATGCAATTTAGCGCGCGAACAAAAGTGTATACCGCAGCGTGAAAGCAAACGGGCCGACCTTTAAAAATAATACGAATTATATTGGATAACAAATGATATACAATCAACGCTTTTAGATTAAATGAAAATCTCCATTTTCCTAAGAGACGTGTAATAAAAAAAATGAAGAAAACAAAACGCAGAGAAACAATACAGGAAGGGAGAGTACATTGCAGTGATTCACCCTATTTTTGTGTGTATTAACCCATTTTAGAATATTAGGAAATTATCATTCACAAAATACGTATGATTTAACGTCATGAAAAGTGTCCCCTTATCTGTTTAGAAGTGCTTCTACGTATTTTAAAATAGTTTGGAAGTATGGCATGCCGCTTCTGCCACCAATTTTTTATATATGCTAAGCATTACATTCCTCTTTTAACGCTACGTAATCTAGGAGGGGACGGCCATTTAACGTAAAGTTAATAAAAGAAAAAGTGTGCTCCTTACGAAAATATTACATTTCTAATATTTAAATGCTATATGTGTAATTTCTTTAAAGGCTGCTCAAAAGTATTCACAAAAAATATGTTTGGATGTAATTTTAGGAGGAAAGCAACGCTGGCTTAGATCAGAAAAATAAAACTATTATATATTTAGTGTGTTATGGATTAAGTAGTGTTTTCTTATATTAAAAAAAAACATTTTTAAACCAAGTAAGCTTCTAATAAAATCAGAAGAATACAATAATTGTAAATAAACAATTATAGACGCGAAAGATTTCTTTTATTAAATTCCAATTTGTTATCGATAATTTTAACTATTTTAGCTAAAGTTTTTTTAAATATGTAATATGATTTTGTTGTTTTATTTACATAAAACATTTTTATTTTGTTTGATCGATTTCAACTTTCCAAGTATACAAGTCATATTAAAGTTTAAAGGTGTTTCAAGGACTAGTTACGCTGATCTGAAAAATTAGCACTCCTTTAAACCCTCATTTGCATAATATATTACATATTGGCATCGTAGGTTGAAGATTTTATTTAAAAAAAAAGATTAAACTGTAAAAATACAAAGAAATATAACAAATGGCGACGTAAAAAGGGAAACCCATTTGTAATTACTTGCGTATTAATAACACCGAAAAAGTTACACAAAAATAATCGCACAATCCTCACCTAGTTCTCGTGGGGATGCAAATAAATACGAATTTGTATGTAGTATATTTGTGAAATACATAAACTTAGATTTTTATCTTGTAATTTAGTATCACGATTAACCTTCATATGATGAAAATATCAATAATTAATTTTTGGGATTTAAATTAAAAAAATTAAAATATTTTAGCGGATTAATTTTTCTTACAATTATAAAAACTAATGTTTTTTTATATAAACGGTAATATATGAGTAAATGAGATTCTGGTTTTATATCAACGAACGCTATTACCTATATCTAATAACAATTGCAATAGTTTTCTAATATAGAATACAAATATTCACACACACACACACACACACACACACACATATATATATATATATATCTGTATGTGTGTATGGGTGTGTTTGTGTGTGTGGTTGTGTGTGTCTGTGTCTGTGCGAATATATGTATATTAAAAATTATTTAGTTATGCTAAAGTGAAGTATATATATTGTGAACTGAATATGGAAAAAGTTATTAATTTCGAAAATTAATAAAGTAAGTGCACCACAATTCTTCTTTTTAATAAATTCTACTGAAGGAAGTTTACTATTGAACTTGCAGTTTAATATATTGATTAGTATATTAATTTATTTTTCCCTATACGTGTACACAAGCAATACACTGCATAATCATGTTTACACACCGGTTCTCGCCTGATCACCGAAGTTAAGCACCGTTGCCGATGGCTAGTACCAGATGGGTTACCATTCGGGAATTCCAAGCGCGTATGTGCTGCCCACTTATCTCGACATTATTTCCAGCCGTGCTGTACCTCAATTTTCCACTAGTAGGATATATTGACTAATGGGAGGCTTGGTTGGAGCCCGGGCAACACTTGTCATACAAATTTCATGCGCAGGAAACATTGCAGTGGGTATCTATAGTCTGCCAAGACTGAAAGAAGCCACGTTTACAGAAATAGATCGATTTCTCTGGAAATCTTCCTATATACATGCATACACGCACGCATATATGTGTGCAAGTAGACACCCACACACATACACACACACACACACACACATATATATATATATATATATATATATATATATATATATACAACTATTTAGTGGTCTATACTAGGTCTTTGGGCACAGTTGATACAACTCGAAGGAGGCCATTTTGGTCGGTGTTCTCCGGTCAGCTATTTGTTTCACAATCAGATTTTGGGTGTTTTTACCCATAACACTGGTCTTGATTTTTTTCCCAAATCTCGTGGTGAAGTAATATTTTGTCTGCCAGTTTTATGATGTATGCTTCCCTCTTTGCCGTCAATGATGGAAGCTTTTACAGTTGGATGATCTAGCTTCTGTTTTCTTAATTTATTCTTCGCAGTAATAATTGATCAATTTCTTCTTTTCTCAATATATGTCAACATATTTCCTTTTGCCATTCTTTATACATTTAGTTTATTTGCAGGAATGTTGGGCTCAACTGAAAAGAAAAAATGTTAAAAAAACACACAGAATAGCAAATGCAAAATTATGAAATAGGTGAAACTAAAAAAATCCAGCAAAATTAATAAGCATATTGAGAAAAAAGCAGGTATGTAAACTCTTCTGTTACACCCAGTATATATATATATATATATATATATATATATATATATATATATATATATATATATATATATATATATATAAATATGTATATATATATGTCTGATTTTATTGTTATTACTTAAGCATTTGTATATCCATGTCTGAATTCCAAATTAAAGGAGTCCGTCTCTTACTTATTGCATTGTCACAACCAGGTGATTAAATGAACATTTACATAAAATAGTATAAACCAAAACTCCTTTTTATCTCATACTATAATACTAATAATATTTTTAAATTCTTCTACAAGTGTTGCATATCTTGTGACGCTAATAATTTCGTAACTGAATAGGCATTCTTGAAATCTTTCTTGTAAGGAAACTCAAACTTCTCCATTAATATTAATTATTAACGTGTGTTTGTTTCTTGTGCCAGTTGTTATTACCTCCGATCTTTTTTTTTCATTTCTATTTTCATCTATTTGCGTAGAATTGAATTGTTTCTAATAATCGGTACTTTCATATGCGAAATTAGTTAGAAAAAATAAAGCTTCGTATTTTTCATTAAAAACCCCAATTTTTTCCCAATCTGGCCAATGAGGAGCACGACCACCTTGCGGTTTATTATACAACAGCCATTGATAGATTAAAAAGTTGTGTTTAACAAAATGACGATTACGAAGATGTACGTATTAGGAATAAAACAAAACATCATCTCTGTTGAAGGAATAATATTACTTCAAACCCGTGTCCAGTTTTAATGCACGGATGCCATTTATCCAATGGCGTATTTTTGCTTGTGATACACGTCCAAAACAACCGTGTTCATAATAACAATCTTGTCGTACATGTCTGATACTAAACGGTAAAGTTTACGAAGAAATAAGTTTAGTTTTGATTAATATGTAATTTGAAATACCCCCTTATTTATTTGGATGGAAAGAATAGCAGAGTCTGTAACAATCTTTATATATATATATATATATATATATATATATATATATATATATATATATATATATATATATATATACTTGTTTATTGTTATATAAACATGTTCAGATCCCCTTGCTACAAACAGCCACTTGTTTCAATCAAACAACAGATATCATCAGGCAGCGACTTGACAATTCAAATGTTAAATGAATAATCTATTTATTCATTGAACATTTGAATAAGTCGCTCCCTTATGATGTCTGTTGTTTAATTGAAACAAATTGCTGTTTGTAGCAGCAGGATGTGAACATGTTTATATAACAATAAACAAGTATTATCAGCTCTTTTTATTGAGCACTATCTAACAACCTCGTTGAATTCACTAGTCCATTACATTTGAATAAAAAACTCCGAGTATATATATATATATATATATATATATATATATATATATATATATATATATATATATATATATATATATATATAGTTTTCCCCAGAACCCGTAGATTTGGACTTCCATTCCAGGCGCTGCTTCCCCAACCGTCCTGACATGCAGAAGTTCAAGTGTAACGTGAAGGGACATCTTGCTGCCCAAATCCGTACATAGTACCCCAGTAGCTGATGCCCGTGATAGTAGCCCCCTACACCAAAGTTTCAATATGCCTTGTTTTGGGTTAAAATGCAATAATATATATATATATATATATATATATATATATATATATATATATATATATATATATATAGTTCATATAAAAATAAATGATCGCGAAGCAAATTACAATGGATGTATGTATGTACACACTCACACACAGATATATATATATATATATATATATATATATATATATATATAAATTATATATATATATATGTGCGTGTGGGTGTGTGAGTGTGTACATATATACAGACATTGTAATTTGCTTCGCGATCATTTATTTTTATATCAACTTTAATATATATATATATATATATATATATTCCGACACAAATACAGAAAAATAACATAGGTGTGCGTCGCTGTCTGTTTGTATGTGAGTGCCTGTGAGTATGTGCGCATACATATTAATATAGACAGCTTCCTATGTCTACTCCTATACATCTCTATAATAAATCACTAAAGAGCAATAGACAGAGGTTATCTTTTCCAAATTAGTATGTGACGTCGTTATCCTGAAATTATTTGTATTCTGAAACAGTGTGGATAATATCGTGAATACCCTGTGTAAGGATTCGTTATTTTATGAAAACAAGACAGTAAACTACATTGCAGAGGTCGTAAATCATCTTTATCTTTTGTCGAACAATGCGTGTGTCTATAGCAGGAAACGAATCAGACATAATACTCGGCGTGGATGTGTGCACGTACCATTAGTCTGACTGTGGTTTATGTGTGTATACTTCAATCGTATTTTTCACGATCTAGCACACTGTAAATAAATGAAATAAGCCATTTGCGTTAATTTTGGAACAACTTTTGTATTAACGACGTTCGATTTATCATAATAGGAAACAAACTTTTGTTTAGAAATAATCAGTATAAATACGCGCGTTTATGTGTACAATAATAAACTAGAAATAGTAATGTGTATTATATATGCCCGTACTCCCATAGCGATATCTAATGTTAATGAATAATTATATATGTACGGTGTACATATATAAATCTAAAAGTTTAACAACCAATTCCGACTGGACATATTGTGAAACAATTGCAATAAAAAGAAATTAACATGAATAAAAATAATAAAGTAAGCATCGACATTTACTTATTCACACTCTACTTAATAATACTTACTTAACGATGACTTAACCTGTACTAATATCATATGATTTAACGTATTCTACTTAAATATACATTACACTATGCATTGTACTTGTTCCAGACTGTGCACATTTTTATTTTAGACTTGAAAGCTGCTGAACCTTTAAAACCCAGACGCTTTCTCCTGCAAAATACTATTGTACACAGTTCATCATGACACACTTACACATGACAAAATTTATTCATTTCCATGAAGCCATATTACACGGGGTTTAATATATCATTAGAAACATTTAACTCCATCTTGTTTAACAAAATTGGTTGTATAAAAAATATTAAAATAGAAACCGGAGATGTGTATTTGTATAATTTTGTGGTAATCTTTATAAGATACTAATGTAATAAAATACACATCTATCTCATGAAGTGTTATTCTTTTAATTGTATGCCAATATCTTTTACATTTTATTGGGAATATGCGATTTGTTACGTTAGGCAATACATTTAAAGGTCAAAAGTGTTATTAATACACACATACCCACATACGTGTACTTAAAACAATATCCTTTCTAAAATAGATGTTGCTGAGAAAAAAATTATTATCTAATGGATATTATTGTCACCTGTTCCATAGAGTGGCATATTCAGTGTAAAAGATACTGTCATGTACTTTATTTATATAAAAGCAACATACTTTTTTCGATTAGTATGAGCCTAGAAGTTAGGTATTGAGAGGATAATAATTATTTTTCTGCACCAATATACTGAACACACATTCTGCTAATAGAAAAATAAATATTTAGATATTAGAGGGTAGCTATACTATTATTATCTGAGGCATGTATATATGTATATATATATATATATTTAACACATACACACATACATATTTATATATATATACAGATACACTCACCCCCCACACACATATATATATATATATATATATATATATATATATATATATATATACTATGACCACAAAAGTTCATTCAACATTCAACAATAAAAACCACCGCATGAAAACAACACTAGCGAATGAATACTGGCAACTCAAGGAAAGACGACATTCGCCGGTAGTCGCATGGACAATAATAAGACAAGCTACCACGTGTAGGGGCCTACACGACCCATGTAGATCATGCATTGATGAAACATTTGCTATCCTGTACTTTAAAGAACCCCAACAGCTATTAAACTGTAGAAGAGAAATAGCAAATAACTCTGTTCACAAGATAAAATTTACTCTAGGATAGCGATACAAAATAGTTTTAAATCTAACAAAAGCAATAGAAAAACAAATAAATTAATTAAATAATCATGACTATGCATATACGATCACACATGCATGTATATATATATATATATATATATATATATATATATATATGTGCATATATATATATACTTATATATACACTAACATTAATAAAAAAAAAGAAAAAAAACAGATCATCCAGAGTTCAAATAGGCCTTTGCCCGATAAATGCATTCTCATTAGCTGATAGGAAGGGTGCGATGGATACTAGATACTGATTGGCTAACAAAAATGTCAATAGAAGATGCGCCTATAAAAACGACAAACAACCACAAAATTCGCGCAAAAGCCTGAAGAATCCTACAGTTGGATGTAACGCGGAATATTCAGTGTAGCTTAATCACCATATACATTTTATAACTTCCTAATTTGCTCTACCATACGTATTGAGCACTTTGGAAGTAAATACTTAAAGTGTACGCATGAATCTATACTTTCGAGTAATAATTTTATGTGAGTAAATAAGTATATATATATATACATATATACATACACACACACACACATATATATATATATATATATATATATATATATATATATATATATATATATATATATATATATATATATATTATGCCATATTTGGAATTCGCTCCTTTTTCCGACGTGTGATTTTGTGTACTGGTCAGCCTCAACACACACTGTAGTACGTGAAAAGTCCGGTCATTTTCTTCCATCGTTTCCCCTTATTATTATTTACGATAATGATGAGTCTTTAATATTGTTAATCAAAATGTTATCGCTGAAAATTGTATAAGATTAAATGAAACAACATATGTGTTTAATTCAAATTTCTATTACAAATTTCGCACGGTCTAACCAGCTTATGCAAGAAATTTTCGGCGCACGTGAATGTAATTCATTTTTGTAAAAAAATATCGACACAGTGTGCTTTATTTTCACCAATCTTTGCATTGAATGTAGTCTACTTAAAAAAAAATACTAATCAATTTTTACACATTAAAATATATTTCAATATATTTACAACGAAAACAACTGTGACAGTTTTTTTTACTACTAATTACTCTTTTTGACATTTTTGCGTGTTCCTATGATTGTTTTTTGTCTTCTGTATTAAAGGAAGTTCATCGATTCCGATTTTTTTTTATTGTAATCTCAACTAATTCTGCAATATTATTTTTATATTTCACACCCTAACCATATTTAGTGAACGTGTAATATTATAATTATGTAGTAAAGTAAGATAACGTTGTAATAAAATGCCCTGCCTTAACAGATTTATTTTGTGATTGATGTAAATCTTTGCTTGTCATTTGCTTATTTTAGCTACAATAATACACTACTATTTTTTATTGTACTTTCTATTAAGTTTATACTGATATACACTTACGATTGTTTGTGTAATGATCAGCTTCGCTTCATGGATTTAAACGTCTTTATTGTATTGTATTTGAACAAACCAAAGTTGTGAACGGGACAGAGAGAATATATAGAAAACTGAAATATTTATATTTACGATATATATATTTAGAATATGTGTAAACAGTACATTAGAAGGTACCTGACATTATATATATATATATAAACATGTATATATATATATGTATATATATATATATATATATATATATATATATATATATATATATATATATAGCCAGTAGAGTTTAGTTTCCTAGAAGTGCATCCAATGAAACAACATGTGTCTACCAAAGAGTACTCAATGAGTGAACAGAGCAGGTATATTAAATTTATTTATACAAACATTAATGGCTACATATGTGCATAAATATTTCTGCAACCACCCGCGTTGGGGGACTACGTCTTCAGGCCAATAATTAAGTTTCGACGGTAATTCTTGGCCTGAAGACGCAGTCCCCCAACGCGGGTGATTAAGGAAACATGTATGCACATATGTAGCCATTAATGTTTGTATAAATAAATTTAATATATATATATATATATATATATATATATATATATATATATATATATATATACGTGTGAGTTTGAGTGTGTGTGTGTGTATGCATACTACCATTTCAGCCCGGCGTTGTCCAGCTGCTTGGAGGTGTAGGTTGAGCAAAAAAAAACAGTTGGAAGGCAGGCTCAAACCCGTACGTTGAAGTAGACAAAGAACAAAAAAAATAAACGTGACGTCTTACTGTTACGACCACCGCTAAACCGGAAGTGACGTAGTTTAAAATAAGGCTAGACAATCGAAAGAAGACAATGGCTTTTCAAAATATTGGCGACAAACCGACCCCCTTCTAGAAAACTTCCCAGTTGAAGGTTAAGATATTAATGATTTTAGCCAATGTTTCGATATTTGTCGTCAGAAAGATCGAACTCTAAAATGATTCGTATCTAGTAAAAATCCGTCCGCTTTGTCGTAAGTTTCAGGCAGATATGCAAACATACATATATACCTACATACATTTATATATTGGTAACCAAAAATATTCGACCCAAACGGATTAAAAAGCTTGCCAAATCTGTAAATATCCTTTACGTAAAATTTCAAATAGTTAGACCAGAAATGGTCTGAGTTATTTGGACGAGGCAGCAAATGTAATTATTATTTAAAGTTTGACCCTTATTATTACCGCTTAACATCTATTGTTTTGGACCAAATAAAGTTATATAGTTAGAGTCATATCCAAGGAACCCATATCCACAATTCCAAGTGTTTATACCCCAAATAAGCGAACGGGTTTTGTAGTGTTCTCAAAGGTCAAATCGCTGAAATTTGAACCCTTAAAAGGCAACTTTCTGACCGAAAACCGATCACATGATTTTTCCAAAATCAAAGTACCCTGTATATCAAATTTCGAGTATGTAGACTTTAAATTGACTGAGTCATCGCGTTGAGAATTGTACACACACAGACAAACAGATAACGTTCACCTTTAGAGATATACCAGCGTTTCAGCTCGTTCTTGGCCGTGTGTTTGTATGTGCATGTTTAGAAAAAAAAACAGTGGTAGTAGGGAAACAGGCTCGAACCCGTAAAGGATGAAAAAACGATGTCTTTGTTGTTACGACCACTAGCTTATGATTTAAATAAAGGTTGGGCTATCAAAAGGAAATTAGGACTTTCAAAAATATCGGAGAAAAAAAGCGACCTGCTCTGTAGAAACTGTCTATTTAAAAGTGTAGTTATTAATGTTTTTAGCCAATTTTTCGATATTTGTCGTCTGAAGGGTCGAGCATCCAAACGATATTGATCTTGGTAAAAGTCGTCGGCTCTATTGAAAGGTTTAGGCAGACATGCAAAACTATATAGATACATTTATATATTTGTAACAACAAATTTTCGATCGAAATCGATTAAAAATGGTGCCCTA
Source organism: Euprymna scolopes (assembly GCF_053919585.1). Classification (NCBI taxonomy): domain Eukaryota; kingdom Metazoa; phylum Mollusca; class Cephalopoda; order Sepiida; family Sepiolidae; genus Euprymna; species Euprymna scolopes. Next base: position 131,207,199 of record NC_136492.1, read on the forward strand.
TCTCTGAATACCCTTTATGTAAAATTTAAAATGTTTAGATCCGACTTTGTCTGAGTAATTTGGTAGACACCGCATAGGTCATTTTTTTTAACATTGACCCCTATTATGCTCCCTAATTTGTATTGTCTTGGGCTCAAATCAAGTTAGTAAGTAAGATCCATGTCCGAGGAACCTATATCTAACATTTCCAGTTGTTAGAACCTAAATTATAAAAGGATTGGTAGAGTTCTGACAGGAAAAATCTGGGAATTTTTATCCGTTAAAAGCCAACTTTCTGTCGGAAAACAGATGTCTAATTTTTTCCCAAATCTCAGTACCCTGTATATAAAATTTCGAGTTTGTAGACTTCAAATTGACAGGGTTATTGCGTTGAAAAATGTAGACACACAGACAAAGACACACATACGTTCGATTATATATATATATATATATATATATATATATATATATACACATATATATATATATATATATATATATATATATATATATATATACATGTATAGGGTGTCCACAAAGTCTGGCTAGATTATGTAGTGAGATTTGTAGACACTGTATATATATAAATATCATAAAAGTAATATAATAATAATAATAATAATACGGTCTATTACTTATTGAGATTTTCAATTCCGTTTGTATTAAATGTTCTATATAAAATGACTGTTATTTATATCAGCTTGAAGATAACCAGTGCGTCTATAAGGTAAACCCCACATCCCTTTGTTTTCATTAATGTCTTGGGCCGTGGAATTGCATTCAATCGAACAGACCTCGCTAATTTGAATATTCATATATACATTTTCTTTAATTAAGTACCATATAGATGTGTTTCATTTTTATTGCAGGATTATTAATTTTAGTTTACTATTTCGAGTAATTATAATCATGCAGTTATTTTGCATGATTTATACTTGCGTAATTATAGCGTAAAAATTATAGTAAGCAGAAAATATTTAACCTAGCTCTCTCTCACCCTATATATATATATATATATATATATATATATATATATATATATATATATATATTAACATTTACTTTGTAATGCAAACAACAACTTCCTGATTCCTGAACGTAAGCTTAAGATATCTGCATAAGGAGTGGAAATATATTTAATACTTCCAACTTCCATATATCCGAATCTACTAGTAATCTGACCATATATCTCTTTATTTTCTAATACATACTGAATACGCCATAGTTTATAATTTGCTTCTAATTTACCCTCCTGCCATCTAAAACGTCCAGAGGTTGGGGAACAATTTATTTTAGCTAATTCTTAATATCAAGGTATTCTGTAACACGTTATCCTATTCCTAAGCGAACATAAAAAATGTATTATATATTTAAGGAAAAGCATAAACCATATATTAATTCCTTCCGGCAAATCTGTTGCGAATATAGCTGCTTCAACTGCATGAACATTTACTCACTCTTTCCTCCAGTAACAATGAATGAATGAATGAGCAATGCACCTTAATAACTTCGAGGAGAATTATATATATATATATATATATATATATATATATATATATATATCCATATATATATAATATATAAAATTTACAAACTTACCCATTAACATAAACTACTCACGCGGGTCGCAGAAATACCTGGATTAGGATGCAGGCGCGGGGCAAACACTCTCAGTGCTGATGCAGCCGTAGACTTTCCCAGGTAAACCCTCTAGCAGAGGGAAAACTCTGAAGCAAAATCTAATCTTCGATGACAAACATTCCTAAAGCTACTGACTCCAAAAAATGGCCGGTCTTCAAACGTAACCTGCCTAAGGAGTATACACGCACTGTCTATAGCCCGGCTTCCATACTACTTCTTTGCCTATTAGCCAGCCGTATACGTCGAATTACAGGGATTCGGCAGAAATACTCAGTGGTGGGTCTTGTTTCCTGACTAGGACAATGGACGCCGTTTTCCCCACTCTCGATACATCCCATCCCTCTAAACTGGGCGCGTGGATGGTTTTAATGCCGAATTACAGTGCAAGTAGATTATGTTGACCATCATCTTATGAGTTGAGGGTACCGGATTGACAGTTACTTTCTGCTGTTTCAAACTGGTAGTACAGGATCCCTAGCGTCTTGATAGCGCAAAGATCGGCTGCTCCATCAACAGTTAGATAATATCAGGATTTTTGTAGTGCCATGTGGCGCAAGTAAAGCAACCCTGCACTTATCTTCGCTGGGGTTCCCGATGCAACAACCCTTGGTGATTGAAGCTCAAATGATGGTCTACTTGTTTTTCATGTCGGGTATTCTGCATAATCACTTATTAAGCACCTCTTACATAAACACCAACACATTTAAAGCAAAACCAAATTGTCTCCTCTCTTGAGGCTAGCATTTAGGAACGTCCGTGGACTTAGAACTAATTTAAATGATGTTGAACCATTTCTCCTAACAAACACCCCAGATATCTGAGCACTAATGGAGACACACCTATATTTTTCTGTCTCTAACTACTTTAACATGCCTGGATATCTGCCACTCTGGTGAAAGAGCCCTGACAGGCATATGCACGAACTTGGAGTCTATAATCGAAACACACTCCCCTTGACGAGAGAAAAAAAAAAACTAAAATCGGGCGATCAAGCGTTTATGTGCTTTAGACTTAACATGAAACATAACATTAGTAACATTATTTTCTCTCTCTCGCTCTCTCTCGCTCTCTTTGTTTCTCTTTCTCTCGACCCAAGACTGCACCCTAATAAACAAAGTCCCTGACAGCATAGATACATCGCTTTCTCTCGACAATAGCGCACAAGTGCATGTATTTGGCGATTTCAATGCCCACCGAAGAAACTGGCTTAAATGTTCTACTCTCACAGACGCAGTTGGTAGCACAACACATAGCTTCTCTATATCTCAATCCCTTTCACACATGGTTACGTTTCCAACCCGGCCCCCACACCAGCAAGAAGAATAACATCATTTTTAGATCTGTGTCTGACCACATTTCCCGATAAGTGTGTTACGGATGCCCACAGACCACTTGGGAACGCTGATCATACAGTGAGTATAGTTGAACTCGTCCTTAAACTCTAGAGCAACACTGAAGAGTCATTGCTCAAAACAACAATATATTATTAAAAAGCTGACTGGGTTTTTTTTTTTTTTTTTTTTTTTTTTTACAAAGGCATCACCACATTATCAAGGCCCAGAGGCCACTCAAGGATAAGGGTTAAAGAGTGTACAGTGAAATTGGTCAATATAGTAATCATTAGTAATGAAAATTTGGTAAATTTAATAACTTATATGGAACGGCTCATCAAGAACTTATTTACTTTAGACTTGAACACAACCATATTGTAGTCAGCCGGAAAGCAGGAAAACGGAAGACAATTCCACAGGCGTGCAGTTCTAAGAAAGAAGCTTTGTTCATGGAATCTACGTTTAGGTTTAGCCACAGATAAAGAGTGGGGGAAATTATTGATAGTGTTTACAGCTAGACGAGTGTTTCTTGTGAAAGTTTGGCGAGGGGGGACCAAAGATTGAAGCTCAGTTGAACACTTTCCATGAAAATAACGATACATCAGAGACAAACTCGCAACATCTCTTCTGTGAGATAGAGGTTGCAAGGAGGAGAAAAGGACATCTCCTACGAGGCTACGAAGTCTATTTTGAACTCTATCAAGGCAGGACAAGTCCTTTCTAGCAGCTCCTGCCCAGATGTGGCAACAGTATTCCATCCTTGGACGTACCTGGCTCTTATATAGGTAGAGAATAGCATCAGCAGTGAGATATCTACTGGATCGATAGAAAGATCCCACCATTTTTCCAGCGGCCTTGGCAACAGATTTGATATACGTGTTCCATTTAAGATCAGGAGTAATGGTCAAGCCCAGAAGCTTGTCAAAACTTGAGGCCTCCTGAAGACGAGAGCCATTCATTTCAATTGATGACAAATGTGAACACAGTTTGCAATTTGGAGACGGAATTGTTTTTGTTGAGATAAGTGATTTCAATCATGCTTTTTATTTTAGATTTAAAATATTAACAACTCCATTTTATTTCAGTATTTAATTTGTGTATTTCTGTTTTATTAAATGCTAGCTTTTTTTTCTAGTCCAATACCGGCTTCCATCTTATCTCGAAATTACTTATAACGGCACCAACTTACTTTAGGAAGAACCCCCCCCCATCAGCCTTTTCTTTTATATCGTAAGCTTCTTAAAACGTTACTAGCTTAAGTTCAGAATAAAATCACGATTTTCTATTAACGGCTAATTTAAAAAAAAAAATGTTTTGAACGCTACTAACTGAAGTTCTTTCAACACAGTTTGCAATTTGGTGACGGAATTGTTTTTGTTGAGATAAGTGATTTCAATCATGCTTTTTATTTTAGATTTAAAATATTAACAACTCCATTTTATTTCAGTATTTAATTTGTGTATTTCTGTTTTATTAAATGCTAGCTTTTTTTTTCTAGTCCAATACCGGCTTCCATCTTATCTCGAAATTACTTATAACGGCACCAACTTACTTTCGGAAGAACCCCCCCCCATCAGCCTTTTCTTTTATATCGTAAGCTTCTTAAAACGTTACTAGCTTAAGTTCAGAATAAAATCACGATTTGCCATCATCAGAGACGCCCCATTAACTAAAACCACACAAACAAGCACAGAAATTAGGAACCCTTGGCATCTGCAAAAATCTACAAGAATGTAATAATTAATGGGCAATGTCCCATTATCCAACAATCGTAAGGCTGTTTTCTCAGCAACCGAGAAGGCTAACATACTCGCCATTCGGTTTTCCTCCAAGTTAACACTGCACCGTTCTAATTATTCCCCTCCCTGACGTTCCCCTCGCGCGACAGACGCCACACTAGACGATCTGACAACCACCTCTTCTCAGGTGCATGCTATCATAAGAAATCTTGACACTCAAAAACATGTTGACCTGTTCTCATCCCTGTTGTGCTTTCAAAAATGTTCCTTCCATGTAGCTTCAGTTCTTTCCAAACTTTACAACACATGCCTTACTGCATCCTGCTGGGAAATTGCTGCTGTGGTAACAGTTTTCAAGTATTCTGACGAAAGAACTGACACATTAACTTATCGCCCCATGAGCCTCCTCTGAGTTTTTGCAAAATATTTAGTCTATGATAAATCAAGCTCAAGTCCATCCCCATACAGATGTTAAATTTCTCACCGAACAACAATATGGATTTTGACAATTGCAATCCACAGCATACATATTAACTGCAATCTCTTAAAGTATATATCATTCACTTGACAAGGCAAAGACTAAACTTGTTTCCTTCAATAATTACAAGAAACCTTCCCAACCATTAATAGCTACGACCACAGAGTCTTTATCTGAAAGTACATATTTTAAACTACTAGGACCAACGTTTACAGGAAACATGGGTTTGAACAATTATATTGAGAGTATTGCCAGGAACTCTGCGAAGTAGTGGGTTCTCATTACCGTGCGAGAAAGCTACTACCGCCCGAAAGCATCCTGCACCCCTATAAGGCCAGCATTCGCCCATGTATGAAGTGGTGTTGTCATTTTTGGGCTGGTGCATGTGCTACTAGTCTTTTGCTTTGTGACAAGGTTAAAAAAGGAATCGACTATCTGATAGGGCATAAACTGTAATCTACGCTTTAGCCTCTGTCCCATCAACGAAATGTAGCACACACTGCCTGTTCTAAATGTACTTTTACGGTGAATGCTCCGACGACCTGCAAGCACTTGTACCTCCTCGATGTAAATACCCCCGAAAAACCCGACACGCGGCCAAATCCCACCCGTTTACAGTAGAAATCCCTAGATGTAAGAGATCCTTCTACTCCAGTAGTTTCTACCCCAGAACCGCTACACTTTGGATTGCTCTTCTGAGTTCCTGGTTCCCCAAATGTACGGACATGTAAAAGTTCAATTGTACCTTAACCCACATCTGGCTGCCGAAATACACACATAGTTCCCATGTAGCGTGTGTCCATGATAGTACCCGCTACATATATGGCGATGTTCATTGTTTGGGGTGAAATTGTAATTTAAAAAATTGCACACACTCTGCTATGAATCTCTGTAGGATATTGAATGACGATGGTCTGTTATTGTGTTACTTCAAGTTGCTCACATACTCTGCTTTTAAAAGAGAAAGCGACCAACTTTTCACAGAGCGAAGTTGCATGATTGTCTGTCAAACATTCCAGATATTTCCTGTAAAGTGCCCTTTCAGCTTCACATGATCTATTGTCTTCACCAGTAGAACAACCACAGACATTTCTTAACAATTTACACCACGGACGACGATCATCGGCAGTTTATTCCCAAGTGGCGGTATTCATAAATCTATCCCTCAGAATGCTTTTTAAGGAATAATTGTAGCGCTTTATGAGCTGTGTTATGTTGTGGAAGCCTACTACTCGCATGTACTCCATAGAAGAGGCTTTTCGCGGGGCAATCATAACCCACAAGTACAATGTGATCTCTTAAGCGCAACTGTTCAGTATTGATGATTTCAAGGCTTAGACATCGTGTTTTTTTCTAATAACACTGTATGTAATATGCGCATTTGTCACTCGATATTCTAAATACATCTTGGGCATTTAAGATTGAAATGTTCTAGAACTTACTGTCTCGTTGGTGCGTTGTCCGTGTTTCTGTACTATATAGAAACATTGTGAAAAAACAAACCATATACAAATTCGCCTTGATCATAATGGTCAATCTACGGTAACTCAATTGCCTCTTCTCCAGTGTAAAAAGTAATGATACAGAAGCGTTTTGATTGCTGGGTGTATCCCGGAATTCAAGGAGATACCCCTGGATAAAACATTCTAAGTAAGACAACTACATCAACCACTTAAAGCCCAGCACCTTTAACCAAGATATCCGAGTCAAGCTACTCTTCTCTCGGGAAGGCGTGGACATTGTCATAGTTTTCTTTAACCTTGTTTTAAGCCTAAATCACAACCAACTCGTAAAATCTCGTCCGAAATCACCATTCGTGTAATACTCAGGTTGAGCGAGGAAGTCTGCATCATCTACATGAAAAAGTTCCCAGATCAGATCATGTAATACTTTTGATTTTACATTGAATCTTAACTTTTCCAGGCGTCCTGAATATAATAGGATATCTACGCCACAACTTTAGAGTCCATATCAAGGCATATCTGCAACAATGACAATAAAGTGGCTGGGCTGGAGTATATCATTGTTTTACACCATTGTCAATAGTTATTTAATCTCAGAAAGGCCCATTCAATGAAACTCAAGCTTTCATATCCTGATGTAATTTCCTAAACCTTTGTACAAATATCGGCGGACAACCAAGCTTAACAAGCACCCTCCGCAAAGTATCTCTATTAACTGTGTCGATATTTTTGTCAAGACAACAGAACAAAGACACTCGTTGTTCAATAAATGCAACTTGTGTCTGGTGAGAGGAGAATATCACATCCACACACCCTGTTACTGCACGAACTTACAAACACCAGCAATGTTCATATTCTCTCTTCAATCGCTTTAAAAAACACGTATAAAAAATTAACAAAGGACTCAAGGAGGATAAGTAAACGATGATTATCGTAAACTGATCTATCTTTTTTGAACTTGTAGAGAGGCATCAGAATTTCATTAATCAAGTCTTATGGAATGGTTTGAGCCAATTCCTCACACTGAAGTCAGGAGGCACTAGACATACATTTTACAACGTGATTTTTTCAGCTCCACCGTTATGTGTACTAGTGTTTCTCTGGTGTTGATTTGTGTCACAGTTTTATCCACTTCCCTTATTGGTGAAATGTTAACCTTTGCGTGCTTAGTCTCTATTTGGAGTAAACCTACAATCTCGACTTCATCCACAAAAGATGGATTATAGAATCGGTCAGAGATATGGCCATGCAGCGATCCGACATATATTTTAAGGATATTTGGTTAGTGATATTTGATCATATGCAGTTAAAAGAACTAAAGAAGAGAAAGAAGGGCTAAACACCCGATGAAAAAATCCGAACATTGCTTTGGGATCTTTTCTGTCTTTTTGTGAAGGTGGATTTTAATTATAGAGATAGAGAAAAATGCTTTGTTTATTGCTTTGAGAGTTCTATTTATATATTTTATTCTTATTGCACAATAAATAAATAAATAATTATATATGTATATATATATTTATATTCATACAGGCATATATGTATATATACATACATATATGTATATATTCGTAGTTATCCATATAGAGTAATGTCTCGCTGTTTCATAACTCATACGTGCGGCTAGACAGGCAACTTCCTCAATCCAGGATCAATACCCGACTGCCCAAATAACAGTCAAGGCTTCTCACTATTAAGCTTTACGGCTGATGCTTTGTGGGTAATCAATTAACGATGTTTTGATATGCATACATATGTGTGAATATATATACATATATATATATATATATATATATATATATATACATATATATATATGTATATTATTATTTTGTGTCAGGTCATGTCATATGCTACTAGTACCATGTAACCCAGTACTGCCTGCTTCATGGTCGGGTCACCGGGGACTAAACTGGTTCCCCCACCAGACTTGTTTGGTGAGGAAGGCGGCTAGTCTCTCTGAAAGATTAAAAACAAGACCTTCCAAAGGACGAATGTACTCTTTTTCTGGGTCAACGGCCAACTAGCACCGTGTATATTTGCGTGGGTATATGTGTATTGGGGTAGAGAGGGCTCCCCTTAGCCGTGATGACGGCAACCTTTCTAGCAGAAGCAAATCTCTGATTTAAAAAACCATAAAGCGGGAGACCACTTCCCGCATTAAGCTGGTCTGCAGTTTAATTTGTTGTTGGCTATTTTTCTCTTGCTTTTTGCTGGATCCCCACAGTTTGAACTGAGAGAGAGACTTAGCTGTCGTACAAAGCCAAGACTCTGTAACATCATCTTTGTATAGATGCTCCCTCAGGCATTTTGGGCTGATGGATTTTAAATGTCTGAGGGAGTGGTACTCGTCTGACAAGACGTTGCAATCATCATATGTATTATCTATAAAGAAGTATACAATCACACAATATATATATATACACACACATATATATATATTGTTTTAACAAAAATCAATAAATATACTAAGCGTAAACTTTACTTAGTATGATTTTACGCATAGTAGGCTCTGATATCTTGTCTTTCTCTTTATATTATTAATTCTACGGTCACATAGGAATATGCTGCCATTTATTAAAAATGCATTTCAGTATATCCCCTTTTATTGTGTATGTGTTTTCGATAATCTATATTTGGCGTTCAAATTTAATTAATTTCACATACTACATAATAGTAACGAACAATTACACGAAAGTGATGAATGAATACTACAGAAAGCATTACTCTATTACTCAATACTTCCTTAAATAAAATAAAACAGACATTGTAATAAACAAAATACTTTGAAAGTGGATAGTATTACATTTCTGTTATTGAGAAGGCAGAAGATTGAAAAGCTATGAAGAGTAATCAGACTCCAATAATAAACTAATCTACATTAACTATGAAACAATGGTGCATATTTATGTGTGTGTCGTATTTTCGTTTAAACAATCTTTCTGAAAATTCTGTTACAGTCAACCATTTAAATATATTATCAGTTATCAGCCAGTACTCTACAGGGTTCCCTCAAACATCAAATAATATTTTCCAAATTTGATTTACCGTGGAATTTCCTAGCTAGTAGAAAATTAAATGGGTAATCAGGAATATTTAATTGTTTAATCACCGCATTGAAAGTTATGTAGTACGTAGTGAGTGGTATCTGGAAAGCGTCGGTGTGATCTACTCCAAAATCAGCTTATCAATATTTTGCCAGGATTTGTGATGAGGTATTAACAAGATTTACTGAGATTAGTTCTGAGCAATTATTGGCAAAGCTGCCTTACTGAAGTCGCGAAATGTCGATTTCTGTCAGCTAAGATATTCTCAGGATGGTAACGGCACAAGTGTCAACATGTTGGTTTACGGTCTAGCGAGCAGAGATTTTGATAGATCTTCGCAGAGATTTAAAAGAGCAGAAGGAATAAAGACCATCATTCAATAAGCAATAGGAGAGCGCAGACAATTACTGCGACCATCTTTCTATTTAGAATGCAGCACATTATTCAAATTTATGTGCATGTCTAAATAGTATTGACGATGCAAATGCTGGCCCAGTGTTTGCATTTCAAAATCATGCATTTTTAATGATCATTAGTGTTTATTATATAATTTGTCTCCTGAACTCGCCTTTGCTTCATGTAGAACAATGTCATTGTGAATGAATAATAAAATTACATGGTTACGAAGTATGGCATTAGAGACAACGAGTGATTAGAGACGGTATGAGAAGTTTGTAATTACATTAAGAATTAAAAAAAAATTCGAAATGAGAAAAAAATTAGATAGAAAGTAAGACAGACATAAAGATAGCATTAATAATAGATTGCAATTGATCGTATAGTAATAATGGCAGAAATAAAGAGTTTCCTTGCACAGAAAAAATAAAACAAGCTACCTTTGTGAGTTCGCTGTAAAGAGAAATATAAAGTCCTCGTCGATTTCGATTTCTAAGCGCTGAAATAACACGTTGATTTGCTTATAAATTTGAACAGAAACAACCACACTTTTTATGCACCTGCTAATCTTCGTCGGTGGAATGGCTGCAACTAGACAGATCATAGAGTTGACTTAATACAAATATACGTGTTTTTCTTCCCTGGATTCAGTTTTTCACGAAGACTAAGAGTGTATCCTTAACAGTTTATAAAACGCGCCCCCAAATACCAGCATGTATACTTCAAAGACAGGGCTAGGTATATAAATCGCCTAGCCTTTTCATATCGACTCGAATTTTAAAGTAAACCCCTCCTCCTACGCCCCACATATTCCCCTTCCCCTCCATGTATCCCTATGCCTAAAGCCACACCGGAAATAAACTTCACAGATCCTCCCCCACAAGTTCCTTAATCCCCAAACTAAACATTACCGACATACCACGCGGCCCCTCCGACCATCCCCCTTGTTCCCTTCCTCTCTTTCTTCAACCCTCCTCACCCCGTTACTTCATTCACCCTTTCACTCTTTCATCCCATAATAACGAACATTTCTGTAAAAGTCTGAGGAAGCTACAGACGGCCAAAAAAACGGCCGGGTAGCTGAAACAATAGTTTAACTTAACAGAAAGATACGATAATAAAAAATAAGACGTATATATATATATATATATATATATATATATATATATATATATATATATATAAATATATATATGTATATATATATATATATATAATGGAGAGAAGATAATACATTGGATGTGTTATCGGCAGCTCCAGTAACTCTCGCTTCTCCTATTTTGTCATTCAGTCCTCATTCAATGGGTGATTTTTCTGACAAAGTATGAAGGAAGAGCTGCTTTAAGGTCGGTAGTACTTAGTGACCAGTAGTCTCAGATGTCTGAAATTTTCTGTCTCTGTCTGTCCTTGTGGCCATGTAACTAGTACGGGTGCTGGAGGTAAACGTTTTGTCGTGGCTGACGTTATCCGACTGATAGTCAGGGACCCGAACCTTGGATTAACCACTAAGGAGGATGTCCTATCAGCAGGCGAAAGTACTGGGGCTGCTGTATTACCATTTGGTGAGTGGATCTGGACCAGGCAGTTGTCTCTGGTGGGGCCTCTCGATGCCATACTAGTGGGTAATTGTTACGGATTTACCTTTTCGTGTGCTACAAAAAAAACCTCTGTTTTTCTCTCTTACTTTCCCTCTCTATACTGCTCTAACCAAGTATGCCGACCTATTCAAAAAATCCGAACACCTTAATATGAAATATCTCCAGAATAAAAACTCCATCAAATCTAGAACCCCATCTTCCAACGTAGACCCCTACTATCAGGTCTCCTTCTCCAACATCAGTGGTCTACGTTCCAACCTTTCAGAGGTTGAAACCCAATTACAGGAGACGAAACCGGGAATATTTTTTCTAAGTGCACCTGGAATAGGGCGTACCGCTTTCCTAGATGAGTTCATAATTAACGGATACTCTAATTTAACAGCTACATCTGACACCCAAGATCGCCATGGGCATGAAATATGTGCCTACATAAAGGATGGCATCCCGTGTGGCAAGGATATCTCAAGAGAAGATCATAATTTACCCTATATTTGCTTCAGGGTTGCACTTGCTAACACAACTGCATTGATATTTGCCTTCTATAGGTCCCAGAACAGCGGAGTTACTATCTTTAAGAGCATATCTAAGAAAATAGACAACATAGTGTCTTCACATCCCTCGGCTAACATCCACATCTGTCGTGATTCAACGTCCATAACGTGAAATGGCTGACCCATTCAAATAAGACAGAAGATGAGGGGAGGTTTTGTCATGATTTTGCCATTGCTTATGACCTCACTCAGATTGTTCGCGAACCCACCTGTGTGCCCGATACACCCGGTAAATATGCAAGCCTCCTAGACCTTTTTTCTCTCAACTTCCCCTGAGCTATGTTCATGTTCCGTCCATTCTCCTCTAGGATCCTCCGACCACTCCGTCGTATCAGTTAAGATAAAAACGACATGTAAGAAGCACCCAGACGCACCCCTCCACCGTACTGTATACCGACACTCTATGGTTGACTGGGATAGCTTCCGTACATTCATATCTGATTTACCTCTGCACTCTATGTTTAAAAAGGAAGTGTCCTTTGTAGTATCAGATCTGATCGAATGGTTAATTGTAGGCATAGACCAATTCATATCATCCAAAAAATTCCAACAAAACCTAACAGCCAGCAATGGTTCTCCCCAGAATGTGCTGCTGCTATCGCGCACAGAAATCACTTTTACCATAGCTACCAACGTAATAGATGCACTGAGAAAAAAGCTGCTTTCAGGTCTGCCAGCAACCACTGTAAAAGAGTAATAAAAAATGCAAGAGAGCTATATGCCCAGTCTGTTAAATCCAAGGTAGATGATCAGCGGCTTGGTTTCCACCAGTTTTAGCTAAGAACCAATACGATCCTGAACAGAAATGTGCGTTCTATCCCAACCATTATCAATGGACCAGAGGTCATCATGTAAGCGTCGGACAAGGCCAAACTATTTGCAAAGAACTTTGCAGCTAATTCTACCCTATGCGATTAAGGCCATCACTATCCCATATCCCCTCCTATAACACAGAACAAGCTAGGTAACATACACATATCCGTGAAGGAGGTCGCCAAGCTAATAAAGAACCTAGATTCTCAGTAAAGCAACTGGCCCTGATGGCATCCCAATTGTAGTGTTAAAAAAGCGTCAATCACAACTTGCTCCCATACTTATGAAACTATTTAAGCCCTGCCTTAAGGAGAAGTGCTTTCCGACTCCCTGGAAGACCTCATCAGCTTGCCCTGTATTTAAGAACTTAGGTGATAAGTCATCTCCCTCTCAGTACAAACCAATAAGTCTCTTGTGTGTTATGAGTAAGTTGTTGGCATCCATATAAAATGGAAAAATAGTCAACCACCTCAGCAGGAATAACCTTCTTAGTGACACACAATATGGTTTCCGCTCTGCAAGATCTACCGCAGATGTGCTGACGGTTATATCCCACAGGATTAGTGAATCTCTTGACAAAGGCTTCCTTTCTAGGGCAATTGCTCTTGACATATCAAATTCCTTCGACAAGGTATGGCATAAGGGCCTACTTCAAAAGATTTTCAGCTACGGTATAACTGGAAATGTTTTCTCAATCATTAAATCATTTCTCTCCGATAGGCTAATAAGAGTAGTTGTAGATCGACAAAAATCGGAGGCCTGGAATATAAATGCTGGAGTCCCCCAGGGGTCAGTCCTGGGGCCAACCCTCTTTCTGATCTGCATAAATGACCTCCCTAGACACATACTTAAATCATTCGTTGACATCAATGCTGATGACACGACTATCTACGGCAACACATCAAAGGCTGAAAATGACAAAGTTCTCTTGGATTATCTCTCCTCTGATCTCGAGCGCGTGGTTCAGTGGGGAAAGATGTGGCTGGTTACATTTAATGCATCCAAAACCAAACTTCTGTCCTTACATAATCAACGCTCTGATCATAATCTGGCATCAATTGTGATGGATGGCTCTCGTATGGGTTAGGTCCCGTGTTTTAACAAGCTTCTGTGTTTGACCTTAACTCCTGATCTGAAATGGAACACTTACATCAAGTCTGTTGCCATGGTCGCTGGAAAGATGGTGGATATATCACTACTGATGCAATTCTATATCTATATAAAAGCTAAGTACGCCCAATGATGGAATACTGTTGCCATATCTGGCCAGGAGATGCTAAAAACAGCCTATCCCGCCTTTAAAGAGTACAACATAGACTTCGTAGCTTAGTGGGGGATGCTCTTTTCTCTACCCTGCATCCTCCCTCCCACAGGAGAGACGTTGCGAGCCTATCCTTGTTTTATCGTTATTTCCATGGCAGGTGCTCATCTGACCTCCAAATTCTTGTCCCCCCTCGCCAAATTTTCACGAAATACACCCCTCTAGCTGAATCCACTGTGAAAAATTTCCCCTACTCTATATCTGTGCCTAAATCCAAACGCGGATTCCATGAACAAATGTTCTTTCTTCGAACTGCACGCCTGTGGAACTCTGTTCCGTCTGTCCGCTCCCCACCGGACTACAACTTGGATGTCTTCAAATCCAATGTTAACAAAGTCTTAATGAACCACCCCCTTAAGTAAACACCTCATAAAATCTTCACACTAACGTAATGTACTGCCAATAAGCCTTATCCCTGAGCAGCTGTCGGGCCTTGACAAGTGGTGATCACTGTGTAAAAATATATATATAAATAACTACTTAATTAACTCTCATAAAATTAATATACGATAGCATAGATTTATGCGTAAACTTTAATTATTTACTTCAAATGTGCTCAATACGTAGGTAGAGCTAGTTAATAATTTATGAAATATATATGGCGATTAAGCTACACTGAATATCCCGCGGGTCATCCATTCTAGGACTCCTCAGGCTTATGCGCGAATTATATGGTTGTTTATCGTTTTATAAGCTCCTCTCCTATTGAGATTTTTGTTAGACAATCAGCATTCTAGTATCCTCCGCGGCCTTGCTATCAAATAATGGACATGTATTTTATCGGATAAAGGATCTATTTTAAAACAAGTCCAGTGTTTTTTATGTTTAGTTTATATATCTCTCTCTATATAAATAAAATGAACTCATTTTTCCCCTCCGACTTTGACGTTTATAGGACTGCACCTGTATACATTTGGTGCAGCCGTATCATTCACAAACTGAATCACGACATCTGCCGTATGTTATAGGGTTATTACATATCAAGGATATCGCTGATCAGAGTTTCCTATATTCTGTCTGGTGAGAGTCCACTGTAAAAATCGGTTACATTTAATGGAAGTAGTAAAGTAAACTCTCTCTAACAAATTCATCCTACCACCGCCACTCACTTACACCGTTCCAGACCGTTCATAGGAGACATTTAAAACCGACCACCGGTTAGAATTTATCTAAAAACTGGACTGGACTTACGCTGAAACGAACCACGCTTACTTTGCCATTGGTTAGCATAACACATAAACACAATTTATAAAGCATTTATTATAATAAAATTAGATTCAAACAGAACACAATCCGTTACCTGGAATTGAATTCACAATTACATTACTTCGATTTCGTTATAACCCGCGTGGTTAAAGTTTAATGAAAACCTGAATTGACATTTACGTGAAACGCACAAAACTTACTTACTTACACAAACACAACTTCCGTTTCGCTCTTTCCTTACGTGCTTTTTTGCTTTCTTTCTTTCTTTCTTTCTTACGTTTCGTTGTCTTTTTGCTTTATGGGTGATGGTGGTGGGGGCACTTCCCTATCTTTATTTACGTGAAACGCACCAAACTTACTTACTTACACAAACACAACTTCCGTTTCGCTCTTTCCTTACGTGCTTTTTGGCTTTCTTTCTTTCTTTATTACCTTTCGTTGTTTTTTTGCTTTATTGGTTATGGTGCTGGGGGTACTTCCCTATCTTTATCTTTCCTTTCGGTCTTTCCTTCTTTCTTTCTTTTCTCTCCATTTTCTGCTCTTTCCATTGTTAAAACGAAACGAAGCAACCGGATATTCCAGGTTTTACTTACACTATATCACTCTACGACTATTACTTGTGTATCCAACTCTATTTGTGCCAGTAAAAAAAAAGTAGCATTTATTGCTTTTAGTAATAATTATTAATTGCTTATTTGTATTGTTTTTCACCCTTTTTTTAGATTAACCATTCTTTAATCTCACTATAAAATCGATTTTTCCAACTACATTTTAGGTGGGGGGCATTCCAACCTCGCAAGGGGGTTTGTATTACTGTACACATAGATTCGAAAAAGTTGTCAAAAAAATACATAACAAATAAATGTTCTCAAAGCCAAGATCAGTTACTTTTCGGCCAAACTGGATATCTTTTTCGTGTTTTTAATAAATGTAACATATTTATTCGGCTCGAAAACCATACAGTCTCAGAGAAACCGGACATTCGCCGGTAGTCGAATTGACAATAATAAGACAAGCTACCACGTGTATTGACCTAGACGAGCATTTAGATTATGCCTTCATGAAAAAATTGCTATCCTGTACGTTAATAAACCCCAACATCTATTAAACTGTAGAAGAGAAATAGCAAATAACTGTGTTCACAAGATGACATTTACTCTAGGATTGCGATACAAAATAGTTTTAAAACCAACAAAAACAATAGGAAATAAACAAATAAATAAATTAAATAAACATTAATATACATAAATGACAACAGGTATATGTATATATATATATATATGTATGTATAAATATATATGTGCATATATGCATTTAAACACACACACACACACATATATATATATATATATACATATATATATATATATATAACAATAAAAACACTAACCTAATTTAAAAACAGATCCTTTGTTCGATAAAATGCATGCCCATTGGCTGATAGGAACTACGCGGTGGATAATGGAAAGCTGATTGGCTAACTAAAATCTCAATAGAAAAGGAGCATATGGAAACGATAAACGACAGAATGGGCGAATAAGCCTGAGGAGTCCTAGAGTGGATTAAATGCGGAATATTCCGTGTAGCTTAATCGTTATATATATATATATATATATATATATATATATATATATACATATATATATATATATATATATATATATATATATATATATATATATATATATATATATGGGCGTGTCGGTGTGTTGCTGTGTGTGATTGTGTGTCTGTGTGTGTTCGTGCGTGTGATCGTGTGTGATAATTTTTACATATTTAGTAAAAGACAAATATTGTATGAGGTATTTACTCTTCGTGGATGGCATTAGCGATCGGGGCATTTTTTATTGTTTAAAAATAAATATGGAGTTATTGATGTCACTGTAGAGGAGTTATATAAACTTGATTTTCGACCCAGCTTTGCTGTGAATGAGGCACACTGCTTACGTTCGTCTCATATCGGAATACACGCTTCGAATGGCAAACACAATGCAAGTGTTGGATGTTTACAGAAAAGAAAGAGGGTAAAGAACAGAGAGGATAACGAATGAAGGAGAGACACACAGAGATAGACACATGTATACACGTAAAGTCAACAAAGACCATGACATATTATTTCAATTTTCAATTAGGAAGACAGCAGTAAAATTTGACGTTTTCACAGGGAACACAGTTACAAAAGAGTTTTGTTTAGCATCCACCCCATTCTGACACATTTAGCAAAGTATTTATGTGTTTTCGTTTGGAAAGGAAAAGTAGATATAGTAATTTCACGGTTCTTCCTGTCGAGCGCATGAAACTACTAAAGATGCTTTAGAAATCAACATTTCATTTTTGTGTCACTAGGGAATACATGTTTTTTTTTATTTTCAGTCAATATACATATAATCACCGTGTCTTTAAAAAAATCTCAATACAAATATGATATAGTGTATAAAGGGTATTTGAAAAAATATTTAAATAAACAATTTATTTTTATTCACAAAATGATTAATTTAATGTATTAGTTTATAATAAATTAAATTCATTAAAAATGTCCAAATTTCGTATTAAGGAAAACGTATGTTTTAATAATTATTATCAAAATAATATGAAATTTGCTGAATTATAATGTGATAAAAATTGTTATATGCGAATGCATCTAAAGAGATGCAGATGACTATACTGTAATTATACACTTTTTAAAGAAATATTCAATAATTCATTGAAAACTACAGTTATCATATATTTTAGTTGGTTTTCTAAGATAAGCAATGCAAATGGAAGCGAGTAAATGGCAGCAAATATATTGGTTGTATTGCAAAAGTGCGTTAAAAACTAAACGTAAATTAATGTGGATAAGAAGTTATTGAAGAACAAGTCTCAATTGCTAAATTCATCTACAGGAAGAAATTAAATATATAGACAAGAGAAGATTAAAAAAACTGAGCAAATGTTGTCCTGTAAACTAGCAGGGGTAAACCGCATTGACCCTGTGGTTGGAGGTGTAGTAAGAATCCCCGGCGGAAATAAAAAGGTGTTAAATATTAGAATAGTAGCGGGAATCCTCGGCGTTGCTTTGTTTTAGGAAGAAACACGGGGGAAAACAAATAATTGAAATAAACGGTGGGGGGCTATATTAGGCAATTAGGTTAAAGACAGAAAACACCTGACAGTATGTTAGGAAAGCTTGAACCCGTAACGAAACGAAGAAGAAAATAAACGTGACGATTTTGCAGATGTCGCCATCGTCCACCGAACTTACTTTACAAACTCTGAAATTTAGAGAAAGCAATACAACCGATACGATGCCTTAAAAAATGAGGACGGAAAATACCGACCCTCAATGTAGGAAATTGCCCAGTAGAGTGCGAAAAAATCAAAGTTTCTCGATATTTGTCACCCGAGGAGTGGAGCATAGCAACACGACCCATCTACTGAGGCTCTGTTGCCTCTGTCAAAATATTTTGCGAGACATACAACCATACATTCAAACACACCCAGATTGTGTTCTTATATATATATATATATATATATATATATATATATATATATATATATATATATATATATATATATATATATATATATATGTAAAACTTTAAATTATTTAAACTATATACAGTATTGGAATAGAGTTAATGTTGTTTGATTATAGATAAAACATATAGAACTAATATGGATAGTTTTTGTATAAATGTTTTTCTACAAAAATAGTTTAAGCGGCTAGTATACTTTTCTAGATGACTTTATACTTGTTGTATTTTACTTTTTATATGTTTGCATTGAGAAATCATTTTTTCATTCCTTTATTTTTTCTTTGCATTATATCTTTTATTTTTTAATTAGATGTTCGTATCTTACCCGCTTCTAAATATGAAAGACTACACAATGTAGAGCCTGCATTGTATAATTTCAATTTTTGTATTGCGATAAATTTATTGAAAATGGAAAGCCCTAATACGTAACCTTTTTTCATTATTCAGGTGAGAATTTCTGGGTTTAGGATACTCCCATAACTCAATGACCATTTAATTGATAAAATATATAGTTTAATTTATGTCCGAATAATTGATGCGGGCCTGTAATTTTTAATCTTGGAATGTGGGCTATATTCCATTACAATTTTGTTATAAATACTACTTTTTTAATATAAAAGATTAATTACATTCATTTTATGAAAAATATTTCACCGACATTATCTAAAAAAAAATCTACTTATGTTTTCGTTCATTACGCTTGGAGACATTTTACAATTTGCAAACTACATTTTCAAATCGCGTTTATAGATAAACTCGTCTACATATATTTTGACATAAAAACACTATTTCCTTTATATAATACATTGTCTCATTGCTTTGGATCCTACGATAGTGCCTCTATTTTTCTTCACTGTACCACACATCAATTAGTTCTTCTTCTATTTTGCCTCTCGTACTCTTTTATAAGGATGAGTGTTTTTGTACAAAGGCAGAATTATATAGTACCGACAGTGTATTTTCTGAACATCCGCTAGAAAAGTTCTTAAATTCTATTTATATTTCCATTTTTTGGGCATGCCACTAATAAAGCTGTTTTGGTAACCGTCTTTCTTGAGTTAACGTCATCAACCTGATACTCAGGAAAACGAACATAGGATTAATCACAAAAGCTTGATGCCCTATCAGAACGTGGACACCCCTTATGCTTATTTGTTTAAACACCTAAACAGCGTAATCATCCCTACAAGTTACGACGATTAACGAAGAAGTTCATGAATAGTAGCGTTTTCTTAATCCCTCCAATCTTCATTTGATTGTTGGTAATTTTATAAGGATCAGACAAAGCAAAACTCTTTATATAAAATTTGCAGCAAATTCTACACCCTGCGGTCAACAGATAAGATAGGGGAATCTCTCCGGAGAGGGTTCGTTTTAAGAGCTAGATGTTTTGACATATGAAAGCTTCTCTGAATACTGTAAAAAGTCTATTTCACAAGATCGCTATCTATAGAGTAGTGCCATCTAAATTATAAAATGCTTGCTTTTTGATAGACTAAATGGATAAACGTTGATGAGTCGAAATAAGAAATGGATATTATTTACACTGGTGCTCCTCAAGATCGCATGCTGGGCCCAACTCGCTTAATGATCCCCATCAATGATATCCCATATCTTATTATTTAATTAACCGTAGACATTATCCAGATAACACCACACGCTATGTCAGCAATACAAACGCCAACAGAGACCAAGAGATTTTTGTTTTTCTTCTGTCTGATTAGGAGAAAGTTGTACAAAGGAAAAATGTCGTTGGTTGTTGTAATGTAGTGGAAATCAGACTTTTATCCTTTTAAAATTATAGTTTTTCTATATCCGTGGACTAGTTGAAATGAATAATCCTCGTTCTGTGAGGACACAATGTCTTGACCCGCATTTAGAGGTTACCTACACTCTTGATTTGAAATAGGCCACATACATTCAAACTATTTTCAACTACGGAAGAAAAATTGGATGTATCTACCACCAAACTAGGCCTCACATTGCTACTGTAATTCTCTATCTTCATAGGAACCAGAAGGAATACCATCGAGTAGTGTTAGCAAGGCTGTGAACGGAGCTGTTAGGCGCACCACATGCCCACTTGATAACGTTTAAAATCGACTTCAAATAAAGTAGGTGCGCCGCTTTTTTAAACACAGTTATTATCAAGTAGGTCGTCCATTTTTTAACACAGTTACAATCAAGTAGGTGTGCTGCCGTATTTTAACCACAATGATAATCAAGTAGATGATACCGTCTTTATTTAACAGTTATAATTAAGTAGGGGCTGCGTTTTTTAACAGTTATAATCAAGTAGTTGCTACCGATTTTTGACACAGTGATAATCAAGTAGGTGCTGCCATTTTCTTTCAGTGATAATCACGGAGTTGCTGCCAGTTATTTTTTAAACACATTTATGTAGCGTTTCCAGCCTATATTTGTTTTATCGGTATTTTCATGATTAAGAGTTAGAAAGCTTTTCTATTTTACACAAACCTATTGTCCTGCATCGGAAACTGTCAGACAAATACAGGATTAGCTAAACCTACTACGAACGATTTTCCTTCACTTTTATCTGTGCCTACATCTTAACGCAATTCCATAAACAAATCTTACCTCCAAGAACTGCCCCTCGATGCACCACTATTTACCTGTTCTTCTTGACGGCTGAATGCAACGCAATATCCTACAAATTTAATCTAAACAAATATTTTTTGAGTGGTCAAATTTTTTCCCATTTTACAATATTAATTTTACTACAGAACACCCTAACAATAATTAACTCTTATCCGCAACGGGATGTCTAGTCATGGTTTATGAAAACTACACCGTGGGAAAAGTATTTTAATCAAAAGATTTTAGAGAGTTTTCATGAAAGCTTTTTGGATTTTCAATTCCCCTGAGATGGGTGTATTTGTTAATGACGGCGGGTACTATAACAGGCACAAAGTGAATACAAATGAACACATATATATGGAAATTGCAGAAACACTAGAGAAATACCTGAAATGTGTAGTGGACTCGGGACAAACTGAATGGGCACGTTCAGTGGTGCCAAGACTAAGCTTTTTTCTTTCAATAATTACAAGAAACCTACTTAACCAGGACTGTTTTAATTACATAGAAATCTCTCTCTCTCTCTCTCTCTCTCTCTCTCTCTCTCTCTATATATATATATATATATATATATATATATATATATATATATATATATATATATATATATATATATATACACAGGCCCGAGAAATTTTTCAAAGTGAAATCCTCCAAGAAATTTTGAAACGAAACGATGTAACATTATTCTTGTAGCAGGTTTCGTGAATACATCAGCGATATTTTGTTCTGGTGTAATTGATCAATGGATTTCTTTTAATCTCGTTTTTTAAATGGTATTTTATTTTTATATGGTGAGATCTTTTGTTGACTATTGCGTCATGTGCAAAGACTATACTGGATTAATGATCAAAATTTTTCTCAAAAATAAATTTTCGGATATTTTAAAGACAAAAACTGCTTCCTGAGTCGTGTGTCTTATTCCGATAAATTATGTTTGACACGTAGAGAGAGATGCAATCTGTTGCTATTTAAGTTTTCATGCAATACTAGGCCCATTTTCTGATAGTCTGAAACAATATCCAGATATACCTTTTTGATCTTCGCCGTTTACCGAATCTGAGTCTGAAAATCCTTCCAATTATATGTTTTTCTTTTGATTTTATAAATATGTACGTCTGTTCTGTAGTTCCTTTTTAAAATGAAGGACTTGTTTAGCTCTTTTTAAATTCTTCATTGTCGGTATTGATAAGGTTTGTAACTGTAGAGCATATATCATGTCTCGTCGCAGTCATTAAATATAGAATACTCCCTATGATTTCTGGGTAAAATTACTCGCCTATTATTTCAGATTTTGTGTGTATTTTTATTAATATTATTTTCGATCGGTGTACAGCGTTTTTTGCACTCTCCGATCCCAAATCTTTATATTATTTTGTCAATTTATCTCAAAGTATTCATCGTAATAAGTCCTTTTCTCTTAAATTCTATTCCCCAAATCCAGGATATTTTGCAAAGATCGGCCATTTTTAATAATTTACGTAATCTGTCCTTTACATCAATCAACATTATGTAACCCGTTAATGCAATTGAAATATCATCGAGCCATAAAACAAAAATCAGTAGTTTATTGTCTTTCTGTTGGGTATGTAAATAGGGGGCTACTGTTGTTTAATCGTATAATCATGAAATATTGTATTCCAACACGCACACTCTAATTTGGACCGTAGAATGATTTGTTGAGTCGCCACACGCTATTTTTATATTTAATTTTATATCTCTCTAAGGGGGTAATATAAGTTTCACAGTCTATTGCGGCATTTAAATAGGCATTTTTTTACGCTCATTTGATGGATACTATGTTCATATTGCGATTGGATTTGCAATAAAATTTTGATTGTAGTTAGGTTTGTGGGCGGTGCAAACGTTGAAAACTATTATTTCCCGTAAATCTGAGAGTAACACCTAGTATTCTTTTATTATTATTCTTAGTATCTAGTATTATCTATTTATGCGCAGCACGTTGCTCCAAATACATGCATTTGGCAAAAATTTGGTTTTCTCTCGCAGAATTTTTCATATGGGGTTTTATATAGTGTTTTGTTAAAGCACATGTTTCGTAGAAAGGCGGTCGGCATGGGTGCGTACGTCCAGAGGCGTTTGAGGAGTTTTAATTCAACGAGTAGACATATTGCCATTTTAAAAAGTGTCCACCATGCTCTTTCAGCTCTATAATTTTTGCGTGGTGATCTAGGGACCTATTTTCCTCCTTGATAGAATGGTTAATTAGTGAAATTCAAAGTTTTTTTTTAGTGAATTCCGTACCGTTGTCAGAACGAAACACTTTATTTTACCGTGCGGATCCATGTCGGCTAAATATATTTTTGTTGCTAGCAGGATATCAGATTTATTCTGTAAAAAGTAAACCATTGTTAAACCTGAATGGTTTTCTACGAAATCCAACACATATGCATGAATTTATCTGGCCATCGGTTCCACGGGACCGTTCCAGTCACAATGCGGCAGCATTTTTTTTTGCCTTCCTGTTTTGATAGTCATTTTTACCTGCGTACGAACGTCGTTGTTAAAGTTTCTGGATGTTTTTTTTTTTTTCATTCTATCAACTACAGTCGGCGACTTATTGATATCAGGAATTTGCAGTGCCAGAGAATTTTCTGCTATGCCTGCAAATCATGGGAGATGGTTTGAGTTGAGACTACGCTAGTTAAATAATATAGTATTCCATTTTCATTAATGTCGAATAGAGTTCCATTCGGGTACACGAAATTTGAGAACTTTTGCTAAAAAGACGAATACTATTTTCCAGCCATTCATTGAGACTAAATTCTTCAGAAGTTATTGCTATATATATATATATATATATATATATATATATATACACATATATATGTGTGTGCGTGTGTGTGTTTAACAAGATCTATCTATTCTTCATCAGATATTTGATGTCCGCCCCAAATCCATTTAAAATCGATGCCGACTAATTACACCCCTTTTCCCTACACTATTCGGCACGCGCTGATATCTATTGAACGAGAATCTCCTCACTTCCGTAGACGGTTTCGTTTATGGTAACTCTTACAGCGTCTGTATACACATTAACTACTTTGTGGTAACAATTATAATCACTAATATATATATATATATATATATATATATATATATATATATATATATATATATATATATATATATATAAGCCGGCACTCCGCGCCGAACGCACTTTTCCAATATTAAACTTCATGATGTCTAAGTAATAACTTAATAATATCAGTTTTTTTTTTATTATGCCAACTTGTTCTACGGTACAAAAATATCAACTGCACATAGATTTATAAGAATAAATGTACTGCATGGGAACAAGGTGATATGTACATGCATCACCCCTATTCTATCGAAATTTGTAACGCAACTAATTATTTTACTCAAAAGTAAATTCCCTGAACTGTGAACTCATATGTTATTGCCCTTTTATTTTTAATTTAGAGAAATATTAAATCCTTTCAAATAACAAATTCTTCACAAAACCCATCATTCCACAGAACTCAGAATTTTGGCTTCCTTTTGGATAGTTCCTCGTTCGCGTACATAACGATTGCTTATAGTATTCTCTTAAGCGAACTCATCATTAGATGCCTTTATTGACTTTTATTTACATCTCCTTGAGTTACCCTATAGAGCAGTACGTAGAGGAATTCGTTAGTAATACTATGAATATACCGTATGTTTTAAAATATATCGTGAAACCTGCCAATTAAAGAATAGAATAGTCATATTTTTCTTTCCGGAAAATGATCAGCTCTACAACCTAAACATAGTGTATATAAATACTAAGTAGTTACCTGTTGTCTCACTTCACACTGTTAAACAAGCTGCTGGTTAAAAATCAGAAATATGTGATAGAAATAGTGGGGTATGTCAACTAATACCCCGCCAGACACACTAATATCGATACAATTTCAATCATCCAACCTATAACTGATGGTGTTTTAAATATTTAGCATAATGCTGTTGACACAAAGGGTCTCATTGTGAGACGAAGGATAAAGAAATTAAGTATTGGTTTGTAAAAATCAGTAATCATCTGTGAATACCAAGCGCTAAAGATAGCAGGGTGTCGACACTACTCTGTAAAAATTACGACAAAAAAGAATAATGTCTCGGCTTCCACAGAATATTCATACTACTGAATATTGCTTATTAAATTAATATTCACCTAATAGTTACACATAAGCAGGAAGCTGGTTCAAGCCGTCTTGGATAAAGGCCACTACTCCAAAAATGGTCAGGTAATATGTTTCACCACGTGCATGATCTCGTTATGTGCCTATTCTATGTCTGTTACTGTTTTGGCTGTCTCGTTGAAAATTATGGTATCTTAGCAATCTGGTTTCCTGTTCTTATCAGCGCTTACTTGCCAAAAACGAACTAAAACGTCAATATTTTTAACTAAAACTTAATCTGGTCTTTGTAGGAACTATAAACCAATTCAGGTTTGTAAACATAGACATTAGAACACGTTTACATTTTTTTCTGAACAAAGATAAGCGAACCCCTGTAAGAAAACTGGCACTGTCTCTAGTCTACTAATTTTATCCGCGTTGGCAGCCTTTAGCCTGCGAGCGATTAAGACGTTTGAGGAAAATTGATAAAAAGTTTTATTAACTCATTCGAAACCAAATATATTGTTTATTCTAGTCTTAAACATATTTCAAGTAATTTGCATCCGCCATAATTATTATGTGTATCGTTACCTTTTTGCTATGCATTTTTGTCACATTAATATGAGGATTCATTTCAGTTTCACAACCTTTATAGCATACGGGTAGCAATCACGAAAACTTACGATAGTCATCTTCCTCTGCGACCATCTACCTTCCTGCATTAGCTGAGTCTTATATTGTTTCCAAATTGCCAATCAGATGGGGTTTCTCTAATGTCATGACACATAGTTTAGTTACTCATGATTGAATCCAAATATCAATTTTAGCTAGAAAATACCTTTCCGACTTTTCGATTATTAGCATAATAAAATCATACACAGCAACGTATTAAATTGTTTTCGATATACTATTGCAATTTACATAAATATATACTATTATATGGCTATTCCTACGAAAGGGACCTCCAATTTCCTCGTCTAATACTAATAATAGGTCTCATTAGTTGAAATAAATTTGTGTTTTTCTGGCTCAATTTTCTGCCCGACTTATGTAAATCTTGGTTTTATCTAAGTTGAGGCAAACGTATATATTCGACCACAGCATGTAAAGCAAAGCTTATTTCATAATCTTGCGGTTTGTAACAAAATATTATTCATTTCTTTGTGTATAACAAATACACATAACTAGTAATCCTGTAACAACTCCTATGCCTTCGTTAATGATAATTGTGCGGATTTTACCAATTTTTAGAATAATTAATTCGCCTTGGTTATAATTTCTTAGTTCCTTCATTAATGATCACAGGGTATACCAATCACTAATCAACCACTATTAAAACAAGAGTATAATTTCTCATATTCTCCTGGCAGGCCATATAAACAAAGCTATACAATGTTCGGCCTGGTTTATTAATATAAAAGTTCTATGTTTTAGTTGAAGATTTTACATGTGTACGTCTTATGTTCTTATCATTATTTATCATTAATTCATTGAAAATATTTTAATACGCATACATCTGTGACGACAACGATAACAACTGGCAAAACGTACATAATTAAAAATGCATATGGAAATACGATTATGCTAAGATCTGAAAATATATCTATAACAACAATAATTACGCAACACTTATATATATGTTTATAAATGAACTTTATAAGATCTAAAAGTCAGGCGATAGCTACTATTTAATCGTTTCCTGGTGTGTCTTTTAAGCTTCGGGAGTTAACGCTGTAAGAGATATTAAATATTATCAGTTGTTACCAAGTATCAGTGCAGTCAAATTAAATTATTTTTATCTGCTAAAGCTATCTAACAATTCAAACCAATCAACTGTCAAATATATGGTGCATTCTTGTGGTAAACTAGTTATTATTGGTGCTAAGTGTGTTCGGCAGATAAAGACATGAACAATATGGGCCACTGAATGACATAACTCGATAAGCGCCGCAGACAGAAAAACGGAGAAAAACGCTGGAATATTAGTGTCATTCAAAATACCATAGAATCTGAACCATGAAAGATATTTATGTGAGGTTTTCATTATTATGTAGCTGAAAATAGATGTGATTGGTGAGCAAACTTCTTGTAAGGAAAGAAAGATATTTCGGAAGACTAAAACATTAATATAGTTTTCTTCTTTTCTATGGTACTAACGAAAAACGCCGTAGTAAAGATATTGGGCACCTCCAGTGTCATACCAACCATAGCGTACCACATATAGCTGGTATTTTGACAGGAAGTAGTTAACTACATGAGGTTCCATGCAAATACAAAATAGTTATTTTTAGATCAAAATCAGAACAGCAGTAATGTAATATTACGAAATGCTGTTGTCTAGAACAACGCCTTAAAAATACATATATGTTGTAAAAAGAGTATTACTATATTATTAAAATAATTATTAAACAACTAAATGGGTTCCCCCTTTGAAACAATACAGCGACTAACATGAATAATAAACACAGCATGTTAATTTAAGAATACACACTGACATCGTCATGCATTATATTCGAAGAGGATGTGGTCAGCAAACATCCTCATGAGGATCTCGTTGTTGCTACACCTCTTCCTGATCACTCCAACAATGACTTGCTTTGCCAAGGTTTTCCTTGTCACGTTAAAGCCGCATGAATGGCTTCATCTGGGAAGTTCAGAGATTTAAACAGATCCCTTAATTTTTCCAGGCGTTAGTAGTAACGTATACAGGCATTTGCGATGATGTGCACATTACTCAGGTTAAATTAAGAATGTATGTAAGACTCCTAGGAATTTACGTAATACTACCAAGAGAGTCACAGAAGTTCATTGAACACAGTAACCGCCCTGCAAATTAATGCGAAAAATCAAGTTGCTGTAACCCTTAAACTGAAAAGCTTCACATGGTTTTTGATGGAGTTCATCAACATTAAACAAATCCCAACGTTTTATTGAAACACAATTATTGGTTTCATGCACAGCATTTTTAATAATGCTGCAATTTTCATTGGACTAGTAACATCATCGCAGAAAAAAAATCCGTTTTATATGTTCAAAATTTTTCCCACATATAGACTTGCCAAATATGGGGATAATCCGTTCTAATAATTGACGAAAAATGATACCATTAGTGTAGATGGAAAAAGGCCAGGACCAGGTAATATAAGGTTATAATAAAATTGCCTAAATGGAAGTGAATTCAGACAATTTTAACCAAATATTTAGAGTTGATTAAAATATCTAATAGCGGTCAATTTCTTGATGAGCATTCCGCATTTGACACTTGCAATCGAATCATGATTGGTTATTATAAACTTATTTTTCGAGACAAATCACCTGGGCGAGATTTTCTTAAGGACATTGTTTGTTTTTGGTCAAACACAGAGTAAACAAAATTTCAATCTCTGAAAAGATATTTCACGTCCAAACCTGTCAATATATAATGGGATATGTGTATTAATTTGTAACAGTTTCTGTAAAGATCCTGCAACGCATCCTTAAAATTAAATGCATATATTGCGAATTATTCAGCCTTCGTTTTAGCATGGTGGCACTTAAATTATTAATATATATATATACATACATATGTATATATGTATATATATATATATATATATATATATATATATATATATATATATATATATATATAATGAAAAATTTTAAATACCAAGTGACACTATTTTTTCATCCTTTCGAGAAGATTCAGTGCAAGTTGCCAAAATAACAAACACCTTTCGCTGGATTCGAATCCGGACACAGAGGCCATATTTGAATTCTTAAACAAGGAGCTAATGCATTCGGCTATATATATAGTAAATCGTGATAAATACCGTGTAAATACAAACATGTATTTTTAAATTGTTTTTACGTCTGTCACGTCCATCTAATAATTATGAGTAGATCTGCACATATTAGGAAACTTGACGAATTATATATATATATATATATATATGTATATATATATATATATATAGTGTGTGTTTGTGTGTGAGAGAGAGAGTGTATGCGTATATATGTGTATATATATATATATATGCATAAATATATATAATTGTACTTAATTTCATCAGTCTGCACATCCATATATGCACATGTGTAGGTCAATGCATATAGATGTACGTATATTTATGTAAACCTATATATATATATATATATATATATATATATATATATATATATATATATATATATATGTATGTATATACATATATATATACTCGGGTTTTTATTCAAAAGTAATGGACTAATGAATTAAACGAGGTTGTTAGATAGTGCTCAATAAAAAGAGCTGATAATACTTGTTTATTGTTATATAAAAATAGATTACACACATGAATAAAAACAAATCAGCAGCATGGACTTTGAACTCCTTATGAAATAAATAATGGAAATTATTTAGTAGATCTATCGATTATTAGGTTTTACGCACACATATGCATCTATATATATATATATATATATATATATATAAACAATGTTTATCGCTTCATATTAGGTCAATTTTTATATGTTTTTATTTGAAATTTATATGAAATAAAAGTGAGTATTTCATACTTAAATGACATTGCAAGTTTTCTTATTCTACTAACTTTTTAAAACGAATTTATCAAATATTTTATAATAATGCAAATTCTACCAATTTATTGTTATTTTAAGTATGTATCACTTTATTGCAGTTCTCCCAAATGCCTACAAATGATTAATTGACACATATATATTTGTATGTTGCATAGCGTGCTGTCTGATATAGGAGGAAATACAGGGAGTTAATGGTCATTGTCGCATAGGGTAGAATTAGCTGCAAAGTTCTTGGCAAATAGTCTGACCTTGTCTGATGCCGACGAGATGACCTCAGGTCCATTGATGATAGTTGGGATAGAACGCACACCTCTGTTCAAAATCCTGTTTGTTATTGGTTAGAACGAGTGGGAACGAAGCCGCTGCTCAGCTACTTTGAATGTAAGAGTGACCATATAGCTCTCTTGCATTTTTATTACTCTTATACAGTGGTTGCTGGCAGTCCTGAAAGCAGCTTTTGTCTCAGTGCATCTATTACGTTGGTAGGTATGGAAAAGTGATTTCTGTGTGTGATTGCAGCAGCACATTCAGGGTAGAACCATTGCTGGCTGTTAGGTTTTTGTTGGAATATTTTGGATTGTATGAATAGGTCTATGCCTATCATTAACCATTCGGTCAGGTCGGATACTCTAGCGGACACATCCTGCTTAAAGTGGAATGCAGAAGTAGGTCAGATATGAATCTACGGAAGCTATCCCAGTCAGCCATAGAGTATCGATATACAGTACGGTGGAGATGCACGTCTGGAGACATATTAAATTTCATTTTTATCTTAACTGCTACAGCAGAGTGGTCAGATGATCCCTGAGGAGATAGAAAGGAGCATGAACACAGCTCAGGAGAAGTTGTAAGGAAAAGGGCTAGAAGGTTTGCATATTGACCGGGTGTATCGGGCACACGGGTGGGTTCGTGAACAATCTAACTGAGGTCATAGGCAATGGTAAAATCATGATATAACCTCCCCTCGTCATTGGTTTTTCAGTGGGTCAGCTATTCCACATTATGTGCATTGTAAGTCACCACATATGTGAATGTAAGCCGAATTATTAGCAGAGAGGATGTGGTCAATTTTCTCAGATATGCTCTTAAGCATACTAACTCCACTGTTGCGGGCGTGATCGAGGGCAGAAATAAATACAGTGATGTGAGCTAGTGCAACCGTAAAGCACATATAATATAATTAGGGGTTTCTCCGGATACATGCCGTCCACATGGAAAACCATCTTTTGTTTAGGCACATATTCCATGCCATGGCGGTGTAGGGGGTAAGCTTTAGATCTTAAGTTTGAGTATTCCTTAATTATTAATTCGTCTAGAGAAGAGGTTGGCCCCATGCCAGTTTCACTTAGAAGAATATGCCCGGTTTTGTCTACTGTCGTCTGGAGGTTTGGAACGTAGATCCCTGATGTTGGAGGAGACCTGGTACTACGGCTCTACATTGGTGGATGGGGTTCTAGGTTTATTCGTGTTTCTTTTTTGGAAATTTGTCATGTTGAGGTTTTGGGGTTGTGGAGCAGGTCGGTAGACTTGGTTGGAGCAGGACAGAGAGGGAAAATAAGAGAGAAAAAGACAATTTTCTGTGGCACATGATAAGGTAAAGCCGTAACAATTACCGACAAGGATTGCATCAACTATTGTATGGTCCAGAATCCATTTCACCAAATTCAGCAGCACCGGTACTTTGCACTTGCTGATAGGATAGCCTCCTTAGAGGTTAATCCAAGGTGTGTGTCCTTTACTCTCAGGCGAGTAACGCCAACCCAGATGAAAAGTTTACCTTCAGCACCCTTACTAGTGAGATGATCACAAGGATAGACATAGACACAGGCATTTTCTAACATCTCAGGCTACTATTTACAAAGTACTACCGCCCTAGAATGCAGCTTTTTCTTGACCATTTGTCAGAAAATCACTCATTGGAAATGAGGACTGAAGGACAAAAAAAGAGAAGCGAGAGTTACTGGAGCTGCCGATAACACATCCACATGCATTATCTACTCTCCATTGGAAAAAATACAAAAAAACTAAAAAATAAATTATAAATAAATAAAAGGTGAGAAGGACTTATTACTATCTAAGTCTTTTACCCATTCCCGGCTTAGGATAGTACTTGAAGATAGTCTCCCCTTCCATGTTAATTCATGGATACTTTTTGTCTTTATCTAGGTCGAGCTTGGATGTTAAACCGTTCCAGCTTGTCCCCATATTAAATATGCTATAATGGAGCTTTTATCAAATTGAAAAAGTCTGCTTATTTTTAACTCGTTTAAAAAGATGGTTAAGAAGTAATACCTTTATGGTGGTGTATTAACTTTAACTAGAAGTAATGCATACTTAAGAAAAATAAATAAATAAAATACAAAAAAGCAGCGTGTTTTTGATTTCAGATCATATGAAAATATAATTGGGGAATCCTGTATTTTATTTATTTCTTTTAAATTAGTCAATCTTGTATTTTATTTCTTTCTTTTATATTCAACATTGAATTATCTATGTAATGCCAGAATGTTCGACTACTCCATAATAAATATGATATAATGGCACTTTTATTAAATTGAAAAAGTCTGGTTATTTTTTAACGTTTAAAAAGCTGGTTCAGAAGTAATACCTTTAGGATTTTGGATAAACTTTAGTTAGAAGTAATGCATACTTAAGAAAAAAATAAATAAAATACAAAAAATCCGCGTGTTTTTAAGTTCAGATAATATTCAAATATAAGTAGGGAAGTGTTCAGTTTCATGGTTGAATTTTTTTTCGTTTTAAATATAAGAAAACAAATAAATATTGGTTAATAGTATTTTTGACAAAAACATTTAGGAGAAAGATAAGAAAAAGACAAATATTAAGGATTAGAGTCAAACCTGTAATAAGGAAAAATAAAAAAAAATAACAAGACTACACATATATTGTTGCATGCCTAACATTATATTTGTCTTTTGCATATTGGAACAAGGAGCGTGGAAGCAATGGAAGAACATTGTCTTAATTCGTTAAACATTCAAACAAGGAAGGACAACACACAATAATATAATTTTTCGCTCCGCATTATAGAAAAATCACATTAAACTCATTAAGCATCCGTGCAGCGACAATACAGATATATTTGACAGGGCTGGAATACTGTACTTTTTTCTATAAAGACACGCCCCGATGTCTTAAACTAAACTGCAAGAAGCATTTAGCCCATAGAAAGGCCTGTTTTAAACCAAACTCATTACGGGAAATAAAGATTGTGCTCAGAAATAAATGAAACCCAGTTTGATGGGCTAATTTTTATATTTTCATTTAAATGAACATTTGCCAGTATGGCTTGAAAACCTTCCATTGGCGCCGCCCCGACAATTGATTTTTATGCAGTACACTGCTCCCATCATACTTGGCCAAGGCTAACCAGGCCCTAATTTAGTCATTAGGAATTAGTAGAAAAAAATGATAACAAAAAAAAAAGGTTCTCAAAGTATAACCCAATAAAAAACTGGTCAATAATCAAGATGTTAACCTATGGATGAATTGCTCAATTTTTGTCGAAGGATAAAATGTAGACGAAGGTTTTGAGACTTTTTTATCAGATCCTATCCCTTTGAATCGCCGATTGACATCATCAGTCTATAAGACGCTTTTAAAGTTATTGTAAAGCGTGGGAGTTTTGAAGATTACTATATACTTGTCCCATAAATAATGTTAAATTTTGTTTGTTTTCGGTTATTATTGGAACTGGATATATACATTTTTTATTTCATATAAAAAGAAACATGAAGTAAGAATATTGTTTCATCAGCGAAAATATAGAGCTAGACACTTTCAATAAACTGATACACACACAATATTACCAGAAAATAGAAGAAAGTCCATACTTGTTTAATATACGTTTTAATGTCTCCAAAATCAGATAAATTATGCACCTTGTTATGTTATTCAATTGTACCAAAATATAATAGCTTTTCGTTTCATAGATATTTAAATATTAAAAATAAAATTGACCTGAAATAAAGCGATAGACAACGATATATATATATATATATATATATATATATATATATATATATATATATATATATATATATATCATAATTTAGAAATAAAAAAAATATGATGCGAACGGTTATATTTCCTATCTAGAATCTTTTACTATGCAAAACAAAAAAAAAATGCATCTTGATGATTATGTTCTCTCAACCCATGATCTTTTTTTTTAATTCAATTGACATATACTAAAAATTGTTTGCACCAAATTTGCTAATAAACATAGATATTATAACAAAAAAAATAAATCATACAATAAGGCTAATTAGATATTAGTGAAGAATGAAAAAGGATACTGAACTGCAGATCCGAATAGTATGGTAAATCCTGAAGTGCGATTTTTTGGTAGTCAAGAGGAACATAGATAAAATCCGTCCTGTAATTTGTCTAAGGTTCATGGTGGCAACCCGATGTAGACATTATTCCTGGTTTTCTCGTATGTTTGGATGATAAATCTGAAAAATGTTTGATGATATCAATCAGGTGAAAATGTTTTTTTTTATTAAACATATATTATTTTTTGTTGTATTTTTTAATGTGATTTAATATATAAGTTTCATAATCCAAACTAACTGTGACATCAATTTGTGAATAAAACGTCAAGTATCCGGAGACGGATAAAACAAAGAAAAACAATAAAACATAAAAATAATTACTTATCTAAGTAAAGAAAAAATCCATTACAAAAATAGATGCATAGTAGTTAAAATTATATTGATGCATAATATTTATAAATCAGCAGAAGAGAAAATAATTTAAACTTCATATAACTAAACGATTGCAAATAAAATCCTTGTTCTAAAATTTCGATGTTAAGGAGAGGGGCAGTGAGTAGAGAATGATTAAGAAAAAAAGAAGATAAGAAAAAAGAGCGAGATTATAATAATAATAATAATAATAATAATAATAATAATAATAATAATAATAATAACAATAATAATAATAATAATGATAATAATTATAATAATAATATAAAAATAATAATAACAATAACAATAACAATAATAATATAATAACAATAACAACAATAATAATAATAAGTTTAATTACAATAATAACTAACAATAAAACTATCGATGACAATAACAATAATACTACTATTACTACTACTACTACTACTACTACTAATAATAATAATAAATATAATACTGATAGCGATATAGTGATAGTAATAATAATAATGATTATTATAATAACATTAATTTTAACAATAATGATAATAAAAATTATGATAATAATAATAACAACAGTAATAATAATACTAATAATAATAATAAAATATGCGGAGATAGGAATAAAAATAATAATAACAATAATATTAATAACAATAACATGTAAGATAAAGATAATTATCTGTATAATACTATCACAAACGCAATGATAATCCTAATAATCCTAATAATAATAATAATACCAATAGTAATAAAAATAATGATAATAATAATATTAATAATACTATTATTATGAATAATATTAAATCATAATACTACTACTACTACTACTGATAATAATAATAATAATGATAATAATAATAATAATAATAATAATAATAATAACTTTGAAAAAAGAATGAGAGAAGTTTGAATCAAAGAAATGACTGAAAATACAACGAACAAAAATCAGGAAAACAGCTGAAATATAAAGAAACACCTTTGAATGTCGAAACTAACATATAGGAGCAACAGGTTCAGGCCAGACAAACTGCTGCTAAGGCAAAACATGTGACACTACATGGAACCAAGAACACTGAAACCGTATTTCTATAAGTCCTTAAAGCCAACCTTTCCCCCATCAACACACTTGTGTCCTCACTACAAAATAGAGAGACAAAATAATCAAGTAGACACAAGGATGATGGAAAAACCTCAACAGAATAAGTGTGAAGATATCTGGGATCTTGGGGACGCGAGTTGCCACACATATCCCTGAAAAGATCAATAGCTGCTGCGAACGAGAAATATATTGCAAGCAGCTCATTTTGGGGCCATACTACTACTACTACTACTACTACTACTACTATTACTATTACTACTACTACTACTAATAATAATAATTATAATGCCAATACTCCTACTACTACTAATAATTGTAAAATAACTACGAAAATTGTATTGTCAACTAGTACCAACCATGACGCATTTTCAATTATTTTGAGTTTATTTTCAACTATGTAAATTGGTAATGCATATTCTAAAGAGGGAAGACGTTAGTTAATTAAGAGTATGACCATTTAGCTTTAAAATAGTATTCATTAGGAGTTGTTAAAACAGTTTAGATGTAGTCTTCACGCTAATTCCTAGAAGTGTACATTGCGAGTTGGGATTTAATTTATAATATGTGAATGCATGCACGGAAACTCTTAAAATTGTAAATGATTCAGGATAATCTATGTTTTTGTTAGTTAGATGAAGTTAATGTTTGTCTTGTGTTTGCCTCTAGAAACAAACTCGTTCTTGGAATTTAGGGAAAGTGATAATCTTAACTACTTCGGAGATATGGAGATTCCAAAATGTGGCTCCTGGAATCTATGGTCTATCTTTTTTTCTGTATACTCCATTTAATTGAATAGGGAATCTTTCTGTTCTCTATACTATATATTAATGTTGTTTTAGATGAACTATTATTATTTGAAACCTTTCATTTTCTAACTAATGCATGTGGTTTGAAATTCCTACTTTTATGTAGTTTAAGTTGCACTTATATAAGGGAATGTAATTAATGTACTATCAATGTATTGCACCGATTACAAACTAGGGTCGGTATTTATTATGTTGTAAGCTGAGTTGAATGAAGTTCTGAAGATGTGCACAACGTATTCTGGCTAGTGTTCTGCGGGCTAACACAGAGATTAATTGTATTAGAATTTCAATTTTGGTTGTTTAGTTGTTATTAGATCCTTGTCTGAACCCGGAATATTTTCATTACACAAATTATTTTCTCCGTAGATTTGGTTGCTCCTATGTATCAGCAATTTCCTGATCGTGCAAGTGTATAACACGCCCTTGTGTATGCAGTCGGTATTTAGATGGAATTCCTCTTTATTTTAGAAGTTACCTGCATTACAAGGAACTAAATTATGGGGGAGAGTTTGAACTATTTATATTATCATATTATTTGTTGAAATTATTGGCAGGGCTAGATTTGGCATTATAGTCTATGATATTTTATGGTATTCCTGTTTAATAAAAATATAATAATGACATTTAATTATAATATAATTAATAATAATATAATTAAAATAATAATATTAATAATAATACTATTAATGATATGTATGATATTTTATGGTGTTCCTGTTTTATATTCTGTTGTAATTATATAGGTAATTAAAACAATCTACTATTCCAAAGAATTTCTCTGTTATGTTGGTTTTTACATTAGAACTAAATGTTGGATTAAACGCACTAGCTTTCTTATGCTTTACTCCCTTTATTTTTATTATATTGTTTTTTGTTTGGAGCAGTTCATATGTGATACGATTATTATTGTTAGGAATGTGCTGTCTAGCTTTATTATTATTAGTTTCAATTGTCCTACAAGAGGTAAGTACTAAATTTTACTTTTTTCATTAGACGAACTTTTCTTATATTCTACATGCTCTGTATATTCCGATTTCCTTAAAGCGCTGTTGTAAAACGTCGATACTTGGTCAAAAGTCTTTTTTGTCATCTGACTGATTTCAGTTGATTTTGGAGAGAGAAGGGACTATTGAATTTATTTTTGCTTAGAATTATTGGGTATTTCCTGCACATAAATAAGGTTCAGATTAAGTTCATGGTAAGGGGTGTATGATTTAGAATATAGATTCAATGAAATATCTAAAAAAAGTGGGTGTTTTGTTTTATTTGGGTCAACTTCAATTTTTAGGCTATAAAATTGGAACTAGACGTGAATTTTTCTTAATAATCGAGTTTTCTTGCATAGTCCTGGCAAAAGTTATGAGATTTCCTAATATTATTTTCGCTGAGATAAATAAACATCGAAAACTCATAGGTAAAGTAAGTATACTTGCATAAAACTTTCCTTTTTTGCATATAATACAAATTCTAGATTTGAAATTTAACCGTTTTAAATAACACCATTGACATTTCTATATTATGATATATTAGCTCTATCTGGCATATTGAACAACTATATATATGTGTGTGTGTTTGTGTGTGTGTGGGCATGTGTGATTTTGTGTGTGCCTTTTTATCTAATCAATACATAAATATGCTTATAGTTTGCATCTGCTTATATATGTGTAAATGTATCTATCTATGTTAATATATATATATATACATATATTTAAAAATATTTATATGAAATACATGTATATATATATTTATATATATGTATATACATATGCATATATATATGTGTATATATATACATATTATGTTTAAAGTGCACGTATGCTTCTAGGATAGAGATTTAAATGTTATGAGGATGTTTTAAGACATGAAAAAACGATGTTTCTTTTTGTATTTAATATTTTTATTGTTTTATTTATATGTTAAGTAGACCTTTGATCTGGGTCCCAAAATTATCGAACACCTCCGATACTTTCGATGATTTTAATTTTCTGGGAATACGTTTTTAATTTATGCTGAGATTAGACATACCCTGTGTTCTCTTATCTAGATGCGGGTTGTGTAAAAGTAGTGGAAGTATTCTTATGTCACTGTGAATTAGGTAACTATGTCGGCGCAAAATCCGGGTTCTCTTTATTTTTTTTAAGGAGACTGCCTGCGAATCCCACTTAGCATATTCAATTGTTGACAGAATGCTAGTATTTTCTAATGCGTCCACTTCCTGATGTCGATTGTTCTAGGTGAATAAATGGAAGTTGCGTTTTCTATCAAACCGGTTGTGTGACCAGTTTTAGTGTACAGATCGCTGCCATTTTTGTACGCCTTTAAAGGCCAGTAGTGAATATATCTGAGATCTCTTTCTTAAAACTAGTTTTTTTTATATTCCGGCAGGAAGGCTTCTATTGCAATAAAACTGAGAAACGTGGTTCTTAATGGTTTATCACTTCCATCCCGTCGGAGCCAAACATATTTTAAATACTTTTTTCATACATATATTTAGAGCTTTGTAGAGTGCGCCATCAATATGGAGTTAGTGATTAATTCACACTCAGAATTAATTTTAATGCTATTGACGGTTGTTTGCTGTTCTATGGAGTTTTAGCACTGTATGTTTTCATAACGTCTTCCAAGTTTAGAAATATGATATTGTAAGATCCGGAGATTTACCTACTAAAGAATTTATATAAAGTCCTGAACTTTGAGAGTTTCATATTTATCGAGGTTTTCATTTCAGGCGTATCTGGTTATGATTCTTACACAGTCGACATTTGTTTTGAATTTTCCTACATTGAAAGCAATTTTGTCCAATCTTATTACATATCAGACATTTCCTGGTTTACAAAGGACTATTCTGAACCTAGTGTTTTCAGCCACATCTGAAACAAGGGCTCATTTCTTTTGGTTTTTAGACTTTTGAGATTAATTTTGACCTAAAATACAAGAGAGGTATTTTCTTTGTTATTCCTTCTTATATTTGTGATGCCCGCGTCAAGATGACTCCGTTTTTTTAAATTATTTCCAATTATTTCCAATATTCTATCCATTTTTGCAAGTTGGGTATATTCCCTTACTTCGTAAAAAGGAGTAACTTTCGTGTTTTTCCTGAGGTTAAATAAGTCATTTATTATTTGATGTTGTGAATTTCGACAACTTAAATTCATCGCAATGATTGTTGACTGTGTCTGCATGTGTGGCAAAGTAGTCATTATCGTCTTCGGTCACGTTTTAACATCTCCACCTCTCATAGAAAAATATACGTTTTTAGAAGAATGTTACATATAGGGGGTTCATTAAAGGAGAGTCTAATTATAAGTGATGCTTAGAAAGAGAGTTTTATTAAAAGAGAGAGATGCTTATCTCAGAGAGAGAGAGGGATGTTGAAAGAGAGATTGTGAGAGATTTTGTTGTAAGAGACTTAGAGAAATTATTCATGTTATTACGATTCCTATGTTTTAAATGTTCATTCCTTAGACGTGTAGAAAAAGGAAGCTCTTAGAATGAGGAGATAGTGTTCACTGTTCAGACATTGTGTTGACATGAGATGTCGAGACGTGTATGTAATGACATTTTATAACACAGACATATAATAACAATTCACTTTACTTTTTTGTAAGAATCACAAACACAAGACGAGCTTTTCAAAACACATGATGGTTTATTTCGTCACGACTGGCCGTGGTCTTCTCACCAAGAATTCAAAGCTTCACATTTTATTTTCAAAGTTATCGTCTCGCTTCCTAGACGTTCGAATTCCCACACCCTCTCTGAGTTTCTCACTGACTGTCTCTAACTAACTATCACTTCCTGTATTGAGAAATCGGTGCATGTCCGGGCACGTGACTAAAATTCACGTGCCCTCAACATGCGTGGACTTGCACGTTTCCAATATTATGATTTCCCCATAACCTATTTTTTTTCTTTGATGTTTTTACAAAGGAATCTAACCTACATATCTATTTTATTTAACCCATATTTTATTATCCAGATTCTTTCTAACAATTGAATAGTTTATTTAATATTTATTTCATCAGAATTAACAATTTACTGGGCATTCCATTTAAACCTATTGTTCTTTAAAACTTATGTCCAGGGTTCGATTTCTGCTTTCTCTCACTTTATTTTCATTTTAACTAATCTCTCTATTTTTATACTTACATGAAAAAGGGGCAGCCCTTATAATGTAACAAGAACAGTTATGTTAGCGGATTTACCGTCTCGCTGAAGGATAATTCCGCGGGTTCCATAGCAAGATGAAGGCCACGAATTTGTTTACAGGCGTTTCAAGCTTATGAAGTAGCAGCCGGGTCCTGTTTTGATCAGACCAGTTACGGCAGTCGATGATAACAAGGGCTTCATATGTCCTTAAATAAACTGTGTATGATTTTTTTTATCTTCCTCAATTTTGAAATTATATATTACGGACGTTTTCTTATGTTGGAAACAACTGGTTCATTCTCCCCGTGCGCAGTACTCTTTAAAATTTGCGTCAGTAGATCTCTGTTCGTTGTTGCTGTTCGGGCGATTGTTTTTGCAGTTCCATTGTTTGTATTTGCAGTTCCCTTAGTTGCACGAACCATCGTTTCTGTAATTCGAGTTGATGTACCTTTGACTTCTGCTGAAGGCGTGCAAGTAGTTCCTGTGTTTATTCTCATTTATTACTTTTTGCATATTTTTTGTCCAATTCATTGTTCTTTCTACAGAAACATATACGATCACAGATCCTCGATCTTTTGTGGTTGGGTAGTTTAGAGAGAAAAACAGTACAGATGTAATTCTTTTTTATCTGGTCCGTCGCGAAAAAGTATTTTGAAGTCGTTCCTCTTCTTTTTTTTATTTTATTTACTTATTTATTTTATTTTGTTTAGCACATACCAGTCGGGAAATGATAATTATTTCCACATTGGAAACCGTCATTAAAATGTGTATAAAATATCTTCGTCGTATTTAACAATTTAAAGAGGTGTCAGTTTTCCTTCTGTGGACTCCGTCCCCCCAGGGCTATCTAATTTATTTAGCGTAAATAGCAAGTCAATCAAAAATAACAGTAACAGGTTTAAAAAAAAAACAACAAAAAAACATGTATATTTTTCCAGGAGGGGAAAACTAGAGTGATTTTTTTCCATCAAACATCGACGATTAGTTTTGAAACATTAAAGCCAACAAATAGATTAAAATTTAATTTCTGTTTTTTATGCTTGTGAAATGAAATTTAAATTTTATTACTAGCTTATCGTCTCGCTTATCCGGTTCTGATTTTTTTTCCAGGAACTGGTGTTCTACCCACTCATTTTTTGAAAGTGAATTAGCGGAGTTATTATTTTTCTCCATTTGTGGTTACCGCAAAAAAAAATATATTTCTGGAATCCACGTATTGCCAGTATAACCGGAACACTGATTTATTCAAA
Source organism: Euprymna scolopes (assembly GCF_053919585.1). Taxonomy (NCBI): domain Eukaryota; kingdom Metazoa; phylum Mollusca; class Cephalopoda; order Sepiida; family Sepiolidae; genus Euprymna; species Euprymna scolopes. The sequence goes on from NC_136492.1 coordinate 131,249,557, forward strand.
TCATTTTCTCTGCAGTGTTATGAAAAAAACTGGTGTTATTTCTGTTGGATTGATAATGTATTTGAGTTTCTGCCGGCGTGTATTCCTCGAACTCTAATCTTTGCAGTGTAATAAAGAGGTATTAGCAACAAAATACAGTATAACGGTTTAACTCATTATGTATATTAATCACAGACAAACAACAGGTTACAGAATGTATGTACACTTTGATAATTGCCCCCAGATTATATACTAATCGTAACAATACCAATTGTAAAAGGGAAACAAAATATGATTAATTATATAATTAATATGTGAATGCTAAGCAGATACGTTATCGTATGCGCATAGATAGTGATATTATAAAGACAGTTAAATATATCCAACTATTAAAACCTAATGTTTTCCGGTGTATGCACCACGTTTGAATATATTTAACAAGACATGTATATATATATATATATATATATATATATATATATTTATACATATTTAGATATTTTTACTAAATTGATCGTAATTATAATTGATGTGTGGCTTTTGTTTCTCACACATACGTTTTATTTTTTTATAAAAGATTACAAATCTCCTTGACACTTTTATAAAACATTTAAAACTAAGTAATTTATATATCTATAATAGATAAATCGGCATATATATAATATAATATATGCATACATATATATTTATACATATGTGTATATATATATATATATATATATATATGTATTGTATCCATTATTATAAGATATGATACAATAAACACATGCTAAACAAAAAACAAACTCATATATACTTACGAGGGTAAACATTTGAATGTATTCACTGCGTTCATCTTTATCTGTGCGAATAGAAATGAATACTCAAAACTAACGAACATACACAATATTACGCGAATCAATATATATATATATATATATACATATGTATACATATATGTGTGTATATGAGAGAAAACAATAAAAAAATGACAATATATTAAATTGTAAAGATTAATTCTTGCTCCATCAGACAGTACCTAAATGTTAATACCACACGATAAATCAAAGATCAATAATCGAAATAGAAACTAAAACAAAAATCAGGAAAAACATTCAAAACTAATAAAGTCAACGCAATAAACCTACATAGTCGTAATGAAATTTTCCTACTTGGAATTTATCCAATAAAAAACAGAAATTAATGATTTCACATAAAAAAACAGACACCAAATGTTATCTTTGTTTTCTTGTTTGCTCTTTATTTTGTCAGCATCTTCAAGAGGTTATCATTAAATGAGATAAATGGCACTTGCTTCAAATTATATTAAGTCTTATATGTTTTTAATATTTGGAGGACTGCACAGCAGATCGTAAGTATATTGTAGAACGACTTTTCTAAAATATATTAACAAATTTCCAGACATATTTAAAATAGGGGTTCTACACAATAAGGCAAAATATATTTTTCACCGCTGTCTTAATATTTATTTTGGTAAACTCATTATTTACAATAGTATAATAATGTCGCACTTCTATGCAGGGAAATCGTAATTGAAACTGACTAATGACTACATTATCAGATCATGGGAGACCTCGTAAAATTGAGAGGAGCGACATCGTATATATTTTTGAAAAAAATAAAACCTACAGATATTATTAAATAGACGTGTCCTGTAATATGTCGTTCACTTTAATGAAGTACAAAATGAATATGTATGAGCGATCATTGTTTACATTACATGGATTAATCACATGGATACGGCGACGGCAAATAAATGTCATAAATTCTTGCTACGAGAAATACTTTAGATCCTAATATTTTACATTAATGTAAGAGTTAAAGTTTTTCCTGAATGAAAAGTCCTCATGTGTATTAATTAATTAAAAAATGACTTCATATAATTCATGGGAAATTTGACGCTATTTTTGGAATGTACATATTGTTGTCAATATTACGGAGAATATTTTTCCCCAGCTGGAACAGACTGACAATAGACGTAACCCAGCACAATGTTAGAATTTTTAACTATTAACGACTGTGGCATATCTAGATGTGCAATCTGGCGACCACTCGAGGCCCATCGACGAGAATACTCACCAAAAACGCAACTGCTTTCACGAGTAACGTGGTCCACTCATTTGCAAAAAGTTGGAACATAGATATGCGATTTCAATGTGCATACTCACCAAGTGGAAATGGTATTATAGACTGGAGCCATAGAACCATTATTACCATCGCAGCGAGAAAGAACTGTTCAATACTGGAGGCGGTCCACTGGCATAACGTCACCCCAAAAGATGACGTTTAATCGCCCACCGTATCAGGGGTTTTGCTACTAAGATATCATATACGAATCAAAGGTATCGAAGCTAACTCACTGCCCAAACCAGAAGTGACTGGGCGGAAGTATGAAAAAGAGACACCGATTGAGTTAAAAGTCCAAGTGGCAGGTGCACCACGAAATATAACTCTGGTCGGGTTACTGAAGTGATCGGCCTGCAGTTTGTGAAAGGTGATGGGGTGCCGAGACAGGTTAATGACCTTCGACCACTAACACAGACGCACTTGTCACGTGACGAAAATGATTCTGAGGACAGTGATTCTGAGTACAGTGAGTGGCTAATCTATTTTTAATCAGGTCTGCTTGAGAATGATTCTGATGCTAGCAAACTCCTTACTGGTGAGGTGTCTTCTGAACGCCGACACCCATACGACCGTACGCACGAAAGTTAGGGCATCGTTTTTCTTTTCAGAAAAGTACCCGAAATAGACGGATACTACCTATCCGACCTGTTTGTGGTTCTCAGATAAGGGGGGGGGTATGTGGGGAAAACTGTAACTTACCTGAATAACACGTTTCGTGTTTTTTATTTTCCTCAAAGAAAACAATAGTTAAAATGCTTACTTCTCATTTATATGTATAACGGTTATGCAAATTTATGTGTGGGATATGCAAATTAGATGCGAGGAAGTTTGTTGAACGGGTACAAAAGAGGAAGGAAAAGGAATCACAGGCGAGTTGGATGACAGTGTGTTGGGAGATCGTGTGTCCAAACGAAACTATTTAAACTAGATCAGAAAAGACAAAATAGTAAATTTGACTCGGTACAAATACTGTAGAACTACAAACTATGTGTTTACTAAAATGTTTCTGATCTCAATATCATAGGCTACTATATTAAGCAATCTTCTCTGAAGCTTGATGTACCGATGTACGAAAATAAATCTGGGATAACATATTAAAACCACTTTCTGTCTCAGAAAGCCTTATTTTACACCGCAGCACAAATATAATATAATTGATTAATAATTAACGCGTGTATCAGTACGGATATGCTTAGTGAGGAAAACAATTAAACACTTGTAGAATTTATAACTCGGTAAAGCATTCTAATTCTTTTAGAGATGTATGTTATTTATTTGAAACGAGAACAAAAAGAATATTGGTATAATAAAATGGATAGACATTTCTACATGCATACCTTATTAACAGCTATGTTATATCAGGTAACTGTGTTAGACGTTTCTATAGTTTGCTTAATAAATAAATGTACTGATTGCACGATAATTCTCCTATTCTACTATCCATTGATAAAGTACAACGTTGATTATTTGAAGTCATTGGTCGACATATATGAACACAATTAGAAAGTTATTGTTTATCACCGAATAAAATGCATACGATAATGTAATTGAAGTATCTTCTAATAGCAACATCAAAAATTGTTTAAGCAAACCAACCAACCGATATTATAAACTATTTGATATAATTAATAGACGAGTTATAATGTTATATTGGTAATTAAGCTTTCTATATATTGTAAGTCAAAGACATTTTATTATTAAATAAAGGATATTTATTATTTGTAAAATATACACAGTTATTGGAAATACTATGTTCATGTACCCAATACGTAAAATTAGTAACTATTATATTTTATGTTTATTTCTGTGTGAGTTTTTTTACGGATAGGCAGAAATAGTTTATTAATCTCTATATATATATAAACCACAGTCTGCAGAAATTCCCATTTTATAACTTACTTCGTAGCTTTCCTAACACGCCAACTCAAATTGAAATACCCCCCCACTCGTTGCCATTCATTTCTATAGAGATCGGAGTAATTGCTACTGTAGATTTTTTATTTCAGTTCCACCCGCATTTACTCTCTCATGCAAATAACGTTTATAGGAAGACGCATATTTTCCCTCTATAAATAAGTATTCCTTATTCCGGCTCATCATACACCGGAGGCACGCAACTGCACAGTAGAGCCAACCCGTTTTAATTTATTTTGAATTTACTTATCCTAATCCTATAAACCCATCTATCAATACACGAAAACAATGACATGTATTTGCTATCCGTCTCATACATTTGACAACTATATATTACCCAACTTTAGGCATTACGACAAACAAGCACGTCAATCTGTGGCAATAACGAACGGTAGGAAAATAGTCAGGTGCCCTTCAAATATGTTCCTATTAAATTGACATATTTCTCTCGCCCAGCAAGGCAACGGCGCTTTTTTTATATATATATAAAAAAAAAAAACAATGCCTAGATTATAATTTTCTTTGTTGGGGAGGATTAAACACGTTTACTGCCGTTTTCCTTTGGTATAAACTGAACGCAAATGCTAATTATTCTTGATACAACATTGTACTTTCACATAACAATTAAGGCTTTACATAAGTACCATTCATATTTTATTATACAAAGCGGGGGTACACGGCGTTGCCCAAGTGTGGAAAGGTGAGGGTGAAATAAAAACAAAACAATAGGGATCCTGGGCTAGGATATGTTAAAAATAGTAATGGTAAGATTCCCCGGCGCTGTCCGGGTCGAGAAAGCGATGCAGAGTGGGAATAAATTTGTAGTAGCGGAAGGGGAGTACGAACCAATAGTATGCAGTTTGGGTGGAGAGATGACAATGTGAGAGTAACCAGGAAACGTTGAAATGAGTTCAAGACAATCGGAAAGAAAACGATGACTTGAGCACATGTCAACGAAAAAAACAGACCCCCGCCTTGTAAAAAAATGACCGAATGAATTAATGTTTTGGCGAATATTAGGATATTTATCGTCCAAATGACGCCGCTCTAAAAGGATACGGATATCGTAAAAATCAGCCGAATCTATCGAATCGTTTCACGAGACATAGAAACGTATGCACACGCACACACACACACACATACACACACACACACCGATAGTTTGCATTTAATATATAAGACTACCGGGCGTGCCCGGCGTTGCCCGGGTGTTTTGCGGAGTAAAAAAAGGTGGTAGTAGGCAGGAAGGCTTGACATCGAACCGCAAAGAAGGAAAATAACGTGAAAAAAGAGTTAGTAATTAAAAGACGAAAGTTGTAAAAAATGGAGTGAGGTGGATCGAACCTCAGAATGTGGTGTGGTTGGTCTTTATCCCTAAGCAATACGCCATAGCGGACAGTTAAAAGTATGAGTTGCTAATTCGGAAAAAAAAATCACACAGGCGCAAAAATGAGCGTTCCTTATTAAAGCTGCCTGAAGACCAGTCAAGCTTCAAATTTCTGCCGTAGTTGTTTCCACACTATGTGGGGGATATCCATCTTCCCCCTACAATAAGGAGCTCTGGCAGGGTCCAAATTAATATCAATTGTCAGATGCGACGGGTTTCACTCACATTAATCAAAGCTGATTGCCCTCAAGACGGCCGCAGCGGAAGGCTAGACGGACACCTTTGCTTCGATCATGTTCGCTTTATTTATACGAAAAAGGCAAACAGACACTGGGAACCACAGTTTTTTTTATTTGCGCAAATAAAAGATAGAGACTACGTCCGTCTAAAGTCGGAGGTATTACTATCTAAGGAATATGAGAAAAGTCCTTCAAAATAGTAACCGTGTCTGTAAAAAACGATTAAAAACTGTTCGCGGACATATACAAACGTGTGTTCCCACTAAGTTCTTTATATTATAGACTAACTTTGTGCCCGGCATTTCTCGGATTTTTGGAGACGTGTTGATCTAAACAGGGGAAGTAGAACAGCAGACTAGAACCTTAGCCGACTGAGGAAAAGAACGTGTAAAAACGTGAAGTATTCTCTATTGCGCCCATCGCTTAATAGTAAGTAACGTAAGTATTAATCTAGTCAATGTGACAGTCAGAATGCCTTTCGAAAATGTAGGCGAAACAACCAAACCCCTCCTGTAGAATACTGCCGTGTTGAGTGTGAATTGATTACATTTTAAAGAAAATTTTACGATATTTAATTGTGACTTCGAGTGAATAGGTGGCCGATTTCAAAAGTTTAAAGCAGACATAAAAACATTAATATATATATATATATATATATATATATATATATATATATATATATATATATATATATTAAAAAAGGTGAGATTTATATGATAGATAAACACATTTTATAGAATAACAAAAATAAAATCGTTAGAAATATTCATAACTATCATTTATGTTTTCTTATCTACACACAATGTTTAGAATAAAATTATGAAACGAAAAACTCACCCGTTTATGGTTTACATAAATGTCATTCATATTTTATTATAAAATATATTTTTAAAATAGAAAAAAAAAAACGGCCAAATAAAAACAGACTTTATTTTATCTTGACGTACCTCGCCTAAATCTTTACGGTTTTCCTGAGAATAATTCATGATGTATTATGAGAAAATATTTACAATAGAAAAGAAAGGTACACTGACACGTATCGTTCATAAAACTAAAAACACATTTAGATTATTTTTATTTTACTTTATGCTGTAATTACAATAAAACACTTTACTATTAAAAAAGACACATTTTATTGAGAACCAAATAAAAAAAAAAACTATTTTTAACAGAACTCATCTTAGTATAAACACATCCACAACACGCCCGTTTCAAACGGCTTTCTTGAGAAAAAACAGAACAACACAAACAATCAACATACCTATAGTGACACCGATTTAAGAGGTCACGATGGTTTATTCTGAAAGCAGTTCTTACTGTCGACGATATTTGAAGTAACCTCATATAATATGAACAATTCGCACACACACATACATATGTACACGCACGCACATACCCATCAAACACACACACACATATATATACATACATATATAGTCTTTGAAGTTTGTAACCTTTAAAACTTAATAAAACACTATTTTTTGTCATTCGTTAGTAAACCATCTAGTCAGTAAGTCATTTAATCAACTACAAGCAGTGCATCAACTCGCTCTCGAATTTTCTATAATACCAATAATTTATTTTTTCAAGGGATAATCAGTTGTTTACCATGAAACACTGTTTATATATATATATATATATATATATATATACATATATATATATATATATATATATAGGGTTATTTAATTATGAACTCCTTTTATATCGTTGAGAACACTCAGTTGCAATAAATTCACTCAATTTATCTTGTATGCACACATAATTATATCATGATTAGATCACATTGAAAGATGTGAAAATCAGTTAAAAACATGCTTAAATGTAAACAGAATTTCCCGGAGAAAACTGTGGCCAAATGTATTTGGCCCTTGTTAATGGGATCAGAAATTGCCACAGTGCTGCCTTTGACTGGTTCGAGCAATGGTAATCGAAAAACTTTCACTTCTGATGATTTATAAAGGATGAAACACTCATGTTTGTATGCAGTTAATTACTATAGTAAATAATTATATATACATATATATATATATATATATATATACACACATATATATATATATATATATATATAGTAAGTTATAAAATGTATATGGCAATTAAGCTACACTGAATATTCCCCGTTTCATCAACTCTAGGATTCTTGGGGGATATGAATAAGCCTGATGAATCCTAGAGTGACTGAAACGCGGAATCATCATTTTAGCTTATCGCCATATGCATTTTTTTTATAACTTACTAACTAGCTCTACTTACGTATTGGCCACTTTTGAAGTAAATACTTTAAGTTTACACATAAATCTATACTTTCGCATATAAATTTATGTGAGTAAATTAAGTAGTTATATGTATATATACATATACATATATATACATTATTTTGTTTATACATACATTTATATATATATATATATATATATATATATATATATATATATATATATATATATATATATATATATATATATATATATATATATATATATGGTAAAACTGGCAATTAGTAGAAACTTGAAGAGAGTGGTCAATACTATTGAAGTATAATATTTTTTTTATATTTTTATTACCGTTTTATAATGTTGGCTACATATGTTTCCGATGTTGGACTATGTTCCCGATCCAGCAGCTTCATCAGACCTGGCAGAAGTGGTTGTTAGTCATTGGAAAACTGGCGTTTTTAAGAACTAAAAGAAAAGGGGAGAGGCGGGGGTTGACAATATTTCAGGTTTTAAGTTATATATACTTTCGTTTGTATAATGAGGCGGAGGTGGAGAGAGGATGATAAAAAAAACATGAGACGGGCGTAATGACAGGACGGGTGAATTCAATATTATGGTTTTGAATTTTAACTGGCTTTTGGTTTTCAAGCCAGGTATATCATATAGATGAGGGAGCTAGAGAGAGAGCGGGAGAACAAGAGGGAAAAGAGGAAGAACGAGAGGGAAAGAAAACGACATAGAGAGAGAGATGGAAAGGGTTAGTGTAGATGTCATTTTTTTACACGTACGATGTTCGTTTAACTTAGTGTAGTTGCACGTCGGCTTGTCTCTTGCCGTTTACACTGGGTGTATTTTATATTACATAGGTTTACGCACACGCCGATTAGCATACATACATATACATACACATGTACACTTGTAGGGAACCACATACATACACATACGTACACGCATATATATATATATATATATATATATATATACACAAAGTAAATGCAGACATACATGGTTCATAAGTAGATATAAACACATACACAACGCTTATATATATATGTACACTCACAAAGATATGTACGCACATATACACGTATATATATATATATATATATATATATATATATTTATATATATATATATATACTAGCTGTACCTTGCCACGCGTTGCAGTGGCTCAATTTGGTGTAATGGAAAAATTTAATAAAAGAGAAAATGCATGTTTCTTATATTAGTACACCAATCCACTGCAAAAAGTGAAAAAGAAGGCGAAACAGAAAAAAAAAATGGTGCTCTTGCAGAATTTGATCTGGATCATCGAGAGTTTCTGTCAATCATTCATGTTTTGGACTTGACCAACAATCAGTGGATGAAGCCGAACGTAGCAAAAATGTTGAAACGCTAAATGCTTTTTGTTGTTTTAAAAAATGTGATTTAGTAATTAATATTTGGTTGTGGGTGGGGGAGGGGGGTTACTATACACAGATTCGAAAAAGTCGTCCAAAAATAAATAAATGAAAGCAAAGGTAAGGTAATTTACGTTTCTACCTAATTGGATAATTGTTTAGTGTTTTTATGTAATGTAAAATGTTTAATTGGCTCAAAAAACAGAAATGGTCGCGAAGTCTGTTGAATACGTTAAGTTTGGGAAAGTAAGTTGAAAACTAAAAACTAGACAAAACAGTGTCTGAAACTCACCGAACATATGTTACCATGACATAGGCTGGCATAATGGATAGGTTTCTGACAGTATTTTGTATAGTTTTTTTTAGTTTTAACTCACTTTCTCTAACTTAAAGTAATCAACAGTGTCCACCACCATTTGTAGCTTTCAAATACACCAATAAACACTGTTTTTCGAGCCGACTAAACGTTACATTAAATGAAAAGGGTTTATATTACTAAACACAGATTCAAGGAAGTTGTCAAAAAATAAATATATAACAAATAAATGTTATCAAAGGCAAGAAAAGTAAGTGTTCTACCTAACTGGATAAGATTTTAGGTTTTTTTATGTAATGTATAATCGGTTCGAAAACATTCAATGTTTATCGGTATATCTGAAAAATACAAATGGCGGCAGACTGTATCGAACATGTTAAGTTTGGGGAAATTTTGGGAAAATGAGTTTAAACTAAAAATACTGTTAGGAACTCACTCAATATATGTTACCATGATGTAGGCTGGCATATAATCGGTGGTTTTAAACTTTTGCTCGATACAGGTGACGACTTTTAAAAATCCCTTTTAGTGATTACCTGATGTGAGGATATTTGTACAACTAAACGGCAAATCTGCTAAAAAAAATCCGGTATTATTTTACTTTAGGTCCCGTTTCACGTTCATATATAACGAAACATTTTATTGTAGATTTCGGTGTGCTAAAAACGAATCTGCAAACCGTTTACGTAGCCAAAAAAAAGTTTTCATGACATTCATGAAATTACTTTGTCGAAAAGTGGGTGATCATTTTTCAATGTAAATTTAACTTAGAATGAGCCCCCACTTTCTGGCCACCTGAGAGAGGGGCATTTTTCTGTTTCTTGGCTAAAAAGTTTTTTGTTTGATTTCTTTTGCATGGTAATAACCCCTGAACTCATGGACTATTTTCCATTTAACAGCCGTAGCCTTCGATTACGCTATGCGTAAGCATAAACGAAAGCTGTTTAGCAAATAAACATGGGAAAAAATCCCCCCTCTCTCAGGTGGCTAGAAAGTGGATGCTCATTTTAAGTTAAATTTACATGAAAAAGTGATCGCCACTTTTTCGAAATAGTAATTTCTTCATATCATAAAAACTATTTTTTTGTGACGGAAACGGTTTGCAGATTCGTTTTTAACACACCAAAATCTACAAAAAAAATGTTGTTATTTACGAACGTGAGACACACAGCCCTTAATGGAAAATTATATCAAAAATCCGTGGGAAAATCGTTTTCAATAAAAACAGCAACTGAATTCGATAGAAAAAAAATGGATGCTATTTTTTTTTCTTTCTGTGTGTTTCTTGGCTTAAAAGTCTTTTTGTTTGATTTCTTTTGCATGGTATTAACCCCTGAACTCTGGGACGATATTCCATTTCACAGACGTAGCCTTTGTTTATGCTATGCGTGAGCATAAACGAAAACTGTTTAATATTCATTCGCGTACCAAACTGCCTTGTAAAAAAAACCTTTAAGCCAATAAACACGAAAATAAATGCCCCTTTCTCAGGTGGCCAGAAAGTGGGTGCTCATTTAAGTTAAATTTAGATTGAAAAGTGATCACCCACTTTTCGGAAAAAAAATTCTTCAGATCATGAAAACTATTTTGATACTCCTTGGGCGTTGTGTTCCATGGCGACCCGCGGAATTATTTAATGGTCGTTCCCTTAGTACCCACCTAGTAGCAGTGTCAGAAATTTCGTGAAAATAGTGAATAATTCCACCCCATCTTTCCAAGCTTATAACTCCTCGAAAAATGCAATTCAAGCCCTCATTTTTTTTCAATTAAAGGAGCAAGGTCCAAGATTTCATTAAAAAATAAATTAAAAAAAACGTGTTTTTTAAAAAAGGTTTTAAACTTCGGATGTTACAGGTAAAATTCTAACAGAACACTATGTTTTTTTGTTTTAAATTTGAATATATTATGTTATGTATTAACTTTTTCTCTTCAATTTGTGAGTAAATCATTATGTACTTATCGGGTTCTAAATTAATTATTATTAGACATTTACAAAATGGGAGGCGTGAATTATTCGACTCCCTGTCTTTCCAAGCTTATAACTCCTCGAAAAATGTAATTAAAACCCTAATTTGTTTGTCAATTAAAGGAGCAAGGACCAAGGTTCCATTAAAAAAAAGAAAAAAAAAACAAATAACTTTAATTTTTTTTTGATTTGAATATATTATGTATTGACCTTTTTCTCTTCAATTTGTGAGTAAATGAAATATTTACTTTCGGGTTACTAAATTAAGTATTTACTATTTAATAGACACTTAAAAATTGGTATGGGGGGGTTCGTGAATTTAAAAAAAAACGTTTGTCTAAAATATTATATTCGATTTATTGGAAAGAAGATAAAATTTCACATTGACCCTGAAAATATCGTAAAAATAGAATCAAAAGAAAAATTTTGATAGATTTTTAAAATTTAAAAATTGAAAAATATTGAGTTTAAAAATTGAAAAATATTGAGTCCGGAAAATTCATTAATGTTTTAAAAAAAAATTCTATTACTTTTAAAACAACTGTAATAGTTTATTTTGGAAGTATAATCCATAAATAAAATAAATAAGCCACTTTTAACAGAGAAATTCCGAGATGTTTATATTGTATTCGCAGTTTCGTGTTAGGGTGTCAAAAATTCCTACAAAAATTCTGATACTGCAACGCATGCGCACGTGACATTTTTTATTTATTTACTTACGTGGTGGAGTTTCTATACTGATAGGTTTTTTGAAATTTTTCCCCGGATTATTATTGATTGAACACTAACCAGATTATGAAAAAAAATTGAAAAAAAAATCATTTCAACATTTGAAAGGGATACTCACTTTTTAGTTACCACGTTCTGGTAAATCGGTCACTTTTTATTTATTTATTTTTTTTTTCTAAATACGGAAGTGTCTTCGGGAGATATAAAATGGTCGCATGTTGACGAAGCAATGCATCGGGAGGCGTACGGGATTAAAAATTATTGGTAAATTTTTAGATTAGGTCCACTCCACCTCCTCAATTTTCTTTTAAATGACGACTTGAAATGGTTTTCGACTATGCTGAATACGAAAATCACATCGAAATTTTGCAGAAATAAGTAGTTATCAAGATATAAAAAGTTGTATTATGCATTGTAATCTTTGGCAGCCATCTTTTTTACGTGTGTGTATTTGTTTATGGCGCGTGTGCACGTAAAAAGATGGCCGCCGAAGAATACAATGCATAATACAACTATTTATTTCCGCAAAATTTCAATACAATTTGCGTGTTCAGCATACTCGGAAACCTATAAATGTCGTCATTGAAAGGAAAATTGTGGACGTGGACCTAATCTAAAAAAATACCAAATTATTAAACATTTCTCCAGCATGTTAGTGAAATTTATAATACTTTTAAAAAATTAAAAAGAAACAAAACAAAAGTTTTAAAAAAAAACTCACCTTTCACAAAAACAAATAACAAAAAACACACACACAAACTGTGTGTTTTTTTTTTGTTAGGATAAGTAAAAAAAAATAAAATAAAAATCTCGAAACTGTATTTTCATGAAAACAATTAAAAAAAGTCCTGTTCTCTCTATTTTTTCTTTGAGAAACAAATATATTTCTGACTTACAAATGCGGTAGAGGCTCATTATTTTTACTTTCTATGGTTTTGATATACCGCGTTTTTATTGCTTACAAAATGGGTGACTGATTTATCAGAACGTTGTAACTAAAAAGTGAGCACATCACCACTTTCAAATGTCGAAATAATGATTTCTTTTTTACCTTTTTTTTTATAATCTGTTTTATTAGTGTCCAATCAATAATAATCCAGTGAAAAAAAAAATCCAAAAACCTATAAGTATAGAAATAAAGCATGGGAGTAGTTGTTTATTAGTTGGAAACGTTTTTTGCCTTGTTTCGTTTTTCCCATTATATTTTTTGGAGGGGTTGAACCAAAAAATTGTCCGGTCCTATTTTTCTTGTTTAAGGTATTAAATCGATGTGGTTCAATGTAGTTAAATTTGATGTTTTGGTGGCAACTTTCTTTAAGTGCATTTTCATGAAATGTGTTATGCTTGTAAAATACTTCAGGTTTAGAGGAGTGAAGACTGAGTCTTTTTTCACTAGATGCATGGGCATGTGAAATTATATATTCTCGGTGTGTCGGTAGTGGGTGTATGCACAGTACGTAAGTATTGTTTTGTGTAAGTTATATGAGTTATTTGAGAGGTTGAACCTTATATTTAGAAAGTTTACACTTTTAAGGTTAGATTTAATTCCACTGTCAGATTTTGTTTCAATTTTTTCTAAATTTAGGGCGATTTATTTAAACTACGATAAAGCCATCATCTCAATGTTTTTATTGTTTATATTTTTCCTAGATTATATAGAATGAAGAGACCCACCAGGGGTATATCATTGAACGATCGAATGGTGTCATTAGTGTTTATCCATTGGTTTATTCATATTTGGTTTTTATTTGTAAATTTATTCTTTCTAATAATCATTTTCTTATTTTTCCTATTTCTGGCTGCGTGGGGTTTATAAGTCTCATTTGAGCATTTATTTCAAGGTTAGGTTTATTGTCCTTGAGTATAATGTATGCTATCTTACTTGATAGTGTTCATACAATGTTGCTAATTTTGAGTGTGTCAGTGATCTTTTTGCTACCTAAGTTGATGGTCTGTACCTGATTTTTTTATAGTTTGAGATCTTTTTTTACCATCTTTAACGTACACTTATTTGAAGGTGTTAATGATTTTGATATGTTCTTCTAGGTGATGTTTGAATGAGTGTTTTTTCTACGGGGAAAGGATACTTTGTTTGCACGCCCCATCATGCCTGTTTAAAATTTCGGAGTTGGTGGATAATTGAGGTTGTATCTTGATCAAATTAACCCCTATCCAATAAGCCAAGCAAATCAATACTTGCTTAGAATAGATGTGTGCTCTATGTGGGTGCACACATATATATATATATATATATATAATATATATATATATGTATACATATATATATGTATATATATATATTTGTGTGTGTGAGGTTATGTGCTTTTCTCGATATGTATAGTTGTATAATTCTATATTCCGATATAGGGATGCATGAGTGTGTGCGTATGTGAGTGTGTGCATAAACAGCTACATCCCACTGGAGATATGTGCATGTATCTTCGTTTATATTTGTATAACTGGACATATATATATACATATATATATATATATATATATATATATATATATATCCTTACGTATGATTGTGTGTGAATTTCTGTGTGCGCAGATGTTGAGATGCACGTCCGTGTATCGAATGCACATGCATGTGTTGATAAAGGTATATCTATATATGCATGTGCATGTGTGTGTTTGCGTGTATCTAGTTATGTGTGTCTCCTTGTATATATGTATATATATATATATATATATATATATATATATATATATATATATATATATATATATATATATATATATATCAGTCCAGGTGTTCAATGCTGAACATCTCTATGCGGATACAGCTTATGTGAGTTTATGTGCAGATTTTTTTATATATGTGTGTGCCTGAATCAGCGATGCATTTAGCACAGAAAATTACATCTAAAGAAGCCACTGCGAAAGCACACAGTTGGCTGCCCACCTTAATATTTGTGTGAATTTTCGATACATTTTCCCGGCCTCCTCTTTTTTAACTGGGCCCGTATATTTATTGTCTCTTATTTATTTATTTTTAATCATTATTTGTTATTAATTACATTTTTTTATCCTAGCTATACCTTGTTTGCTTGGTACTGTTAGGGGCGTATCAGATAATATATGTGTATATATGTATATATATATATATGTATATGTAGGCATATATTATATATATATATAAATATATATATATATATATGTAAATATATATATATATATATATATATATATATATATATATATACATACATGCATATATACACTTGTGCCCGATATTATTCATACCCCTCGGATCTTTGAGATTTCTATAAGATTATTGCTCAAACCAGAATGTAGACAATATTAAAGGGATTTCAAACAATAAATCAAGCATAAGCATTTAATTTAAACTCAACAAATAAATAAATTATGCAAGTTTGAAACATTATACACAGAAAAACAATAATGGCACTAGTTCAAAATTATTCATACCTCTCTTACTAATAGTCAATAGCATGCCCTTTATTCTTAATAACTGCCTGTAACCGTTTTGGATATTTATCAACAAGGTTTTTACAAGCATCAACACTGATTTTTGACCATTCTTCAATGCAGTAGTTGTCCAAATCCCTCAAATTTCTAGGTTTCCGCTTTTTAACCTCAGTTTTCAATATGTGCCAGAGGTTTTCGATAGGGTTCAGGTCGGGACTCTGGCTAGGCCATTCCAAAACATTAATTTGATTATCCTCAAACCATTTCTTGACTATTTTGGCAGTATGTTTTGGATCATTATCCTGTTGAAGGACCCAGTTTGGTCCTAAATAGAGCTTCTCCGCATCCTGTCTAATGTTTTTCTGGAGTATCTCCAAATATTGCTCCTTCTTCACGGTTCCATCTATCTTGACCAAACTACCTGGACCACTAGCCGAAAAGGAACCCCAAAACATTAGGCTACCACCACCATGTTTCACCGTGGGTATGGTGTTCTTTGGGTTGTAAGCTTCTCCTTTCTTCCTCCAAACGTAAGAAGCATCCATATGGCCAAACAATTCAATTTTTGTTTCGTCAGTCCACAAAATACTTGAGAAAACGGACTCTGGAGAATTCACATGGTTCCTAGTAAACTTTAGACGTGCTGCAAGGTGTTTTCCGGTGTGCAATGGAGTCCTTCTTGGTCTTCTTCCTTTCAGACCATTTTCATGCAGAGTCCTTTGCAATGTTTGCCTTGATATTTTTATGCCAGAAGACTCCAGATTTTCTAAAATGTCCTTAGTAGTGGTGGTTGGATTTGCATTAACACTTCTTACAATATTCCTAGTGGCTCTAGCAGACAGTTTCCTTTTCCTTCCTCTACCAATCAAGTTGTTTGTTGTGTGGTGGCTCTGGAATTTTTTGATGATGCTCTGTACTGTTGCTGTAGGGACCTCAAATTTCTTGGAAATTGACTTTTAACCTAAACCATCCTTATGTGAATTCGCAATTTTAGTCCTAAGATCATTACTAAGCTCTTTTTTCTTCCCCATTCTAATAATTTTTATTCTTTTATTGGTTTTCAATTGATATCATTTTAATTTCTGAAAAATGCAAAAAACGAAATGAAATTAATCAAAGGTTGTATAAAAGCATTCAAAATAAGAATCAAACAGGAAACAAACAGTCAGAAACTCGATTAATACTGAAAAAATAAGGGGGTATGATTATTTTTGAACATTGCAGATTTTATAAATAGCTGTATATTTATTTTATTACAAGTATCCCGAGATTTTAAAATGACGAAAATGATCAGAAGAGGTTTATTAAGAATATGTATCAATATGGACGTAAACAATAAATTCTAACAAAGTTACACCTAATAAACTCAATTTTCAAGGGGGGGTATGAATAATATCGGGCACAACTGTATATGCAAGCATATATATATATATATATATATATATATATATATATATATATATGCCGAATGCACTAGGGTGGGGCCCCTCCAATACATACGCGTCCTTTGACAGGCATTTGCCTAACCTCGAATTATAGCGACAACCATCTTCTTACTGTTTTTTTTTAATTTGTATTTCTTTCAAATTTTTTAATTTAAAAGTTTTTATTTTGTAATTTTTAAATTTGTATGATTATTTTATCTTCTATGTTTATTTATGTATCGATTATTGTCTATTTTTCCTAAATTCATCTGATTTACTTTTTATAAATATGGGCATATTTGTAGCTATATTATATTGTATATATATATATATATATATATATATATATATATATATATATATATATGGTTGTATATGTCTGCCTATATTTGTCTACGTACTTATATTGTTTATTACTATTTATTAAAATCTATATTTATGTAATTGCATATACGTGTGTAACATTAGATGCATATGTATGAGTATGGGCTATGGACATCTTGTTCTTACTTAAGACCGTATCTCCATATATATTTATATAAGTTGGCGCGTGTCTAAATATGCATATATATGTCTATATATGCCTAAATATCTATGAGTGGACATATATGTATCAGAATTGTGTGTATATCTACTTAATATTGTTTTAGTCGATTCTTTAGATAAACACCTGTGCATTTATCAAGATGATCAAACTCATGACTGAGTATAAAACTAACATGTTATTTAAAAAATCCAAGCGTCTGTAAATCATATCAACTGGCCAGTTGTGTTCAGTCGATTCCTACGTTGAGTTATTTAAAAGTTACGTGTGGATTCGTCCATCTCACCATTATCATTATCATGTGCTGCATATGTATGAGCCCAAAACAAACTTTTTATTAAAAAGAATCCAAGCGTATGTAAATTATATGAACTTGATTGTTGTTTTTCGTCGATTTGTATGTTGAGTTATTTAGAAAATTATGGGTGAATTTGTCAAGATAATCATAATCATCATCATGTACTTCATATGTATGAGTCTAAAACAAACTTTTTATTTTTAAAAACACCTAAGCGTCTGTTAATCATATAAATTGGACTGTTGTTTTTCGTCGCTTCTTACGTTGAGTTATTTAGAAAATTATGTGTGCATTTTCAGCATAATCATTATCATGCACTGCATATGTGTTAGTCTAAAACAAACATGTGATTAAAAAAAATCCAAGCGCCTGTAAATCATATCAATTGGACTATTGTTTTTCGTCGCTTGCGTTGTATATGTGCATGCGTGTGCATGTGAATATATGATTGCGTGTGTATGAGTATGCATACGTAGGTAAGTGTATGTATATATATATATGTGCATATGTGTATATATATATGTATATGTGTTCATGCATTTATAGATGTGTGTTTATTTATATGTATGTGCATGTGTATATATGCGTGTATCTATGTATGTGTATTATGCATTGTGTATGCATTTATCTATATATGTGTGTATCTTTTCAGATATGTGTGTATGTGTATATATGTATATTTACTTTATATATATATATATGCATGCCATTGACCGTATTCTGTCTGTTTATGTATGAATATATATGTATATTATGTATTGGATATGCATGCATACATGTGTTATATATATGCATGTATATGTATGCATACGTATACATGTGTGAATGCGTGTATATATATATATATATATATATATATATATATATATATATATATATATATATATATATACTAATGACCGTCTTCAGTGTTATGTCTGTTTGAGCGTGTGAATTTTGCTGGTAGGACAAAAGTACTTTTCGGCTCATGGAGTTTTAGAGCCTGATGGATTCGCACTCGTCTGACAAGAGGCTGCAATCAACATCATGTCTTCTTATGAACCATGTATGTCTGCATTTACTTTGTTTATATATATGTTCGTGTACGTATGTGTCTGCATGTGGTTGCCTAGACGTTAACCTATGAATGTATATGTATATATGTAAATGTGCGCGTGCGGTTACCCATGTAATATAAAATAAACCCATTATAAACGGGAAGGGGCAAGCTGACGTGCAAGTACGAACCTTTAAACAAATATCGTACGTGTCAAATAAATGGCATATACACTCACCCTTTTCCATTCCCCCCTCTCTCTCGCTCTTTCCGTGTTGCTCTACCTCTCTTTTCCTCTCGTTCACCCTCTCTCACTCCCTCTCTCATATATTTAATACATCATGCTGAAAAACTAAAAGCCAGTTAAAATTTAAAACCCAAATGATGAAACTTCCCCCCTTCTCTCTTTTCCTCCTCACTTTTCGCTTTATCATCCTCTCTCAACCTCCCCCTCACTATATCCATATATCTTCACCCACGCCTCCTGAATCTGCTACCCCAACGCACACAATACAGCCGAATGTATATTTTACCTTCAAAACTTAAATATTGTCAACATCCGCCTGTTCCCTTTTCTTTCTTTCTGTTTTTCTTTAAAATACCTTTTTTACAATGACTAACAACCATTCGTAAAAACCTGACAAAACTGTTGGATATTAAACATGGTCATCATCTGAAACATATGTTATCAAACAGATACACCGGTATATATATATATATATATATATATATATATATATATATATATATATATATATATATATATATATATATATAAATATAACACGGAAATTACATAATTGTCGATGCAATAATTTATTTCATCCTTACGGTATTTTCAAGCATCTAAACCAGACAATTACATTTTTGATACTGAAAAAAGGAAAGAAAAGATCGGGCTTCGACCCTCAAAAAACCAGAGGGGGTGGTAGTAGTGATCCATTTAATACATTTTATAGAGAGGGTGGTAGGGATTTAAAAAAAATAAAAAATAACAAATAAAAATATTAGACACTTATAAGCGGCAGCTCGATGTAACCATAGTTACACACACACACACGCAACACATATACATACACCTACACCCACATACCCACACACGTCTCTAAATAAGTACGTTCTTACACGTAAATGCCTTGGCACGCGTTTACTAACCTAGGAAGAAATGGGAGAGAATATACGGATATATAGCGAATGAAATAGAACAGCGCGTAATGGAAAAAGAAGAAAAAAAGGAGGAAGAAAAAAAGAGACAGTGATCAACTGTTACCTGTCATATTAGTCTAGGAACTCTGAGAAAGATAAGGGAAAGAAAATGGGTATTATACACGGGTCCTCTAGTTAATTGAGTCATGGAAAGTAGGTCTATTAAAAGATAAATAAAAAAAATAAAATAAATAATAATAAAAGTAAAAAATAAAAATAAAAGAATATTATATACAAAGTTTTAAAACTATCTGTATGTTATTATGTAAAAATTAGTTAGAAATAAATATTATCTTATAATGCATTTAAATATTGTATTTGTAATATATTACTATGAATTTAAAAAATTGAGTCTAATGTAGTTTATATTTTATATATTTTCATGTAAATAATTTTATTGGTGATTATAGCGGTCGTTGTAATTAATATTTCACTTCTTAATTGATTAAGAGTGGAAAATTGTAATGTTGGCCGCCCCCAATTCGATAAGACGTATCTAGTTTCGGTTAATATATACTTTTATTCACTCCGTACAACAAAAGTACTCCCATGCACGCATAAAGAAATAAGTAAAATAATTATATTTTTGTATTGATTTGTATCAAATCTAATAATATCTAGTTTTAGTATTTGATCTTTTTTACTTTAATCAGGTTTATAACTAATGTATTATCTGCAGAGAAAATTATTTTCTTAATGATATCTCATTTGTTTATAAGTAATTTGGATAAAACAGGTACTTCGGGAAAAAGTGCACCCAACTTAGATTTCGGACAACAAGTCATAAAGTAGTTATTATCGAGTATATACTGGACAACACTATAATTGCCAGTGGGGTGGGGTTGGAGGGTTATCGTAAATAATCTAGTCGTGTTAGATTCGGTGTCTTTACCATTATAGAATTATCTGTTCGTCGGATCTGGAGTTATTGGTTATTTTAAATTTACGTTTATGTCTACATCTGGCCATCAGTTCATCTCGGTTGTTTAGGAGATTATTGTGTTGATACTTCAGGATTCTTATTTTTTCCTCGAGGCATGAACTGCATCTCTGCCTAAAGCCGTTTGGAACGTCCGAATGACATAGGATTGACCATGAAATCACTAGGGATCGATGCTCATTTTTTAATAACCACCATTGTTTAGCTAACTCTGTTTTATTCTTAAGTTCTGGGTTATTGAAAGAATGTTTATGGTCATACAAAACATTGTTTCCAGCTTCCGGCGGAGATACCGAAGTAAACTTTTTTGTCCTGTTATTATCTTCTGGGTGGATCGTGACCTTATAAATCACGCACTCAACTTTACAATTACCGTCCAGTGGGCAGTTATTTTTCACTTGGCAGTTACATTTGTCTACTGTAGCCTTATTTCTATAAGAGTTGTTTAATATTTTACTATTATGAGTGCTAATTATTTTGTCCATGTTTTTTGTGCACCAGTAACTTATTTTAATGGTTTTTCTATTAAATGTCTTCCTAAGTGGATTATTTATGGTAACATGCTTATCTATTAGGTTCAAAAATACTTTCCCTATGTTTATGTTGGATAGTTGACAGTAAGGGGGATTAAACCATATTATTTTCCGGCCTCTGTTCTTAGATTTATTTTTATTTTTATTTTCCTTCTTAATATATGTGAGTTTTTCACTGTATCCGCTTATCTCTAGTGCTCTATTGTATAATTTTTTATTTCCTTCAAAAATTTCTTTGTTAGCCGAAATTTATTAATCCTAGTGTTTATCGTTTTAGGTATTTGTTTAATTATGCAACTTGGATGGTTAGATCTAGTATTAATATGAGATGGTGTGTTATTATCTTTATTGAACCGCTTGTATACCCCCTTATATTAGTCTAGAGTTATGTCTAGATAATTAACTTCTTTAAATTACATGAATATTCTTCCACTCGACATCATGGCGAAGAAAAAGAGAACACTAATATAGATTGACAAAGGAGTATATCTCCGGAATATATTTCTTTAAAAATGAACACTCCTGTATTTTATATAAAAAAAAGTCGCGTTTCATTTATTTGACGTCAAACTTGTTCAGTTCGTATCTTATTTTAACTTTCAAATTCAACTCAACGCCTTGTATGGATATAAACAAAAAATACCCATATATATATGTATATATATATATATATATATATATATTATATATATATATATATATATATATATATATATATATATATATATATATATATATATATATATATATATATATATATATATATATATATATATACCCTTATTGGTTTTGCAAACATTTTACATATATTCGCGGAATGAATACATTCCCCTTACCAAGATAGTTCACTTGATAATAAGAAAGTTTTAAACCCTCTGAATTTTTTCTGTTGGCGCCAATTGCACGTTGGAGCTGTCTACCATCGGTTTCTGAAATAATTAAAGTTTATTGCACTTCTGTTTGGATGAAACTGGAAATATATATGCAAATTTCATTTAAGTTCATCAAAGACTTTGATGTGATACATAAAGAAAAAACAGTTTGAAGATTTTCTTAATTAAACAGAAAATTATATCTACATTTAAATTCATACAAGTACCTCAAAAAGAAGAATAGTATCGACGCATTTAATACGGTAATTGACTGAAATAGAGAAGAAAACATAAACACATACTCAGCAACTACCGAAGGCCAAACTCTTCTACATACATGATTAAATTTATGTGGGTTTTGTTTGTTTAAGTGGTCTCTGGAAAAGCGTCTACGGAAAAAGTCGTCGTAATCTAGGGGTCAAATGAAAAAAAACACAGATTAAAACCAGGAAGACTCCAGAATTCTACTAAATGCTGATTACTAAGCGCATACTTGTCTTGTAAGTGATAAACTGTAAGAGGGCAATATACTACTAAACACACTATGCTACCAGAATTCTATTGAACGTACTTAATAAATGAAAACAGGCATCCAGAGTATTTAATAAACAATGTGCTGTTACCTTCTTTACCTGTATATTTTAATAAAATTAGTACACGGAAAATATCATCCAGGACGATTCAAATGTCCTGTTGAAGCGCTGAGTAAAATAAGGAAGTCGTTAGAGCATTATATAATTAACACTCTTATATCCCTTCCTTTAGATTTAATTAAATATGCAATAAAAAGTTTCGGAGAGCTCTGAAAACAATACATCTAAGTAGAACTACTTCGAAAAGATTATTATATTTTGAATAGACGAATGAAAAGTAGACTCTAGAAGGTCATTCTTGCTACCGAAATTAATATTTATTATACGGAAAACTTCTAGAGCTCTATCAAAACTAGAGTTTAGACAGCCAACTTTAAAAGAACATATATTTCAGTAAGCAGTTCAAAACAATAAAGTTCAGGGGGTCATAGTGCTTTTGAAAACCTAAGAGTAAAGAAAAACGAGTGTTTAATTATTACCAAAAGGAGTTTTTTTTTTGGCTTTTGGATGTAATATTATATTGTATATTTTTGATAAATAATGGTTGCAGAATCTTCATAGAAAAACATTGGTTTTATTAAACTTCTCCACAAGCATTACTAAAATCAAGTGCCTCACGACAGACTAGAAAACAAAATATTATTTTTTTATTTATTAAGAGCGGTGAAACGAACAGACATAAGAGCGCTTCTGAAACTTCTATTGTTGCGATTCCAGCAAATTCCAGATACGATACTTACATAGACTCGCAACCAATCAACTCAGTTATATTGTTGCTATTCCAGAAAAGTAAAGAGGATTTGAATGCGGTATGGGAAGTAAAATTTTATCCGACTTGTGGAGAAATTAATTCAAATAAGTGATAATGAAACTTACCAACGTTATATTTTATTGCAGGACATTTCACTTCCGTCAGGGATAAAATTTTGGTTTTGCAGATATATAACACGTTTATATTTACCTGATTTTCTAATCACAGGACTACCACATTAGTTTACTTTGGTTTTGGTTGTACGATATGTTTATATATTTTAGGAGGTATTGTTCAGTGCCTATTAATTAATTTAAAAGATAAATGGTATCGATTTTTTCGGTGCTTTATACGAACTTTTCAGTTCATAATTGTAAAATAATTAGTTTAGTAGTGTTTTATAAACCATTCTAAACTTTCGTTTTGGTTTCTTTTACACAAATAAAGAAAAATGAAAATGACGATAGAGCAGAAGTAGCGCGCAACATCTATTTTGTGGGTATGAGGTTGTAGAGATTTAAAGATTTGTCGTAAAATTGAAAATAGATTCACTTGCTTTCTAAGCCTATTGAATTATACCATATCTGATTTGAGCGCTCTGAACTGCTCATTCATAGATATGGAATAGGTACTCAATTTTTGTATCTGATTCTTATGAAGATAGAGTATTGCATCAGCAATGTGATACTGGGGCAGAAGTGTGACGCACAGTTTTTCAACGATCTTTGCAACAGATTTGATGTATACGTTTAATTTAAGATGTAAAGGTTAAATATAGAAACATATCAAGACATGGAACTTCACAAAACAATAGCTATGTATAATGCGTTTGGGCGTGATGGTTGTCAAAGTAATTATGCTAAAATGAGAGAAGTTGGGGTTTCCATGAATTAACATATACTAGCCACTATTTTCCCAATTGCATCAGGTACCTAAGAAAGAAAGTTCGACAGTTATTGGTAATTGCTGCGTATGAAGTGTTGCTAGATATTGTGATGTCTTTGTAAATCTGTCTAAAATAATAAACACACTGTGATTTTTAGATCATAAATGAGGATTCGAGAAAAGGGAGGTAAGAGAGAAAGAGAGAGAAAGGAGGATAGAGAAGTAGAGAGCTTCTGTGCGACGCCAGTATTAATTGCACAGGTTACAGATTACTGACCATCGACCACTACAATTTACGTTTACAAGTGGGTGTGATATAGATGTGCATAATAATAATTTGATATGTTTTAACTTAAATAGGGATGGTATAATAAAATTGTGGGGACTCCGTTCGCGCCTGGCCCAATAAAATGGAAAAAGGCACACACTTGTATGAAGACTTTTCATATCTATCTGGGTAATATACTTTGATAATTATGTTTCGGTTTGAAGAAATATGGTATAATAAAATTATGGGCTGTTCGTTCGCCCCTGATCTCCATAGAATGGAAATATGTCACAAAGATTGACAAGGTTTTTTAACATAGATCCACAGAATATTGTGATAAGGGGTTCAGTGTGAACAGGTATGGTCCACTACATTATGGGGGCGATCTATTTTATTTTATCTTTCATCATATTTTGTTTTGGTTTTGATAACCACAAATTCGAAGCTATCTCTTTGCAACACTTCCTTTTCAGAACCTATCATAGTTTCATAAATCAGAGCCCATTTTATGTAGGGTGTTTTTGAACCCAGTCAACGACTGGTATATTTGCTCATATTAATATATGTATATATCTATATATATATATATATATATATATATATATATATATATATATATATATACATATATTAATACGAGCAAAGATACCAGTATATATACATATATATATATATATATATATATATATATATATATATATATATATATATATATATACATATTCAAATATATATATATATGTATATATATATATATATATATATATATATATATATATTCGAATCAAAATTACAGTAAAATGGAAAACAAAAAGCAGAAAAAAGAAGCACACTATTTTTTTTTTTTGTTCATAAGCCTATAAAAGCGCACATTAACTGGTATAACTGCTATCAACATATTTGATCGTACTCCAAAAGAAGGAACAAACTGAACTGAGAAATAATACTATCTTAAGACTTGGCAAACTGTTAGAAGATGGTACTTAGTTTTATTTATTTCCGCATGCAGACGTCCTAGAAAAATGTTCGTCTTTGGGCGATTAAGAAGTTTGCACGAATTTTCGCATGGATAGATGATTGCTATTGAAGAGCGTTAGTGGCCTAAGGTTTAAAAGCTGACATAGATATCACTGTTTATGATCATGCATTATTTATAAGGTTTTGCTATGAAATGTTTACCCAGACGTTTGATGTTATAATGCCATTTTCTTTATTGGTATTTCCATCTACGCATACATCATAACTCAATAAACTAGCTGTTGTCTATTAATAAACATACAAAATAATACATTAATAAATTAAGGTGCATCGTGTGGCTATCATATATCAGGGCTCGTGTTATTGTATATTTTTATGTTGCGACAATTCACCTTTACTTTCTCTAGTATTAAAAGAAAACATTGAAACGCACCACAATAATACAGATAGGTGCATTTGTGTCTCACCCATTAGTCATGGTTGAATGTAAAAAAAAAAAAAACCTAGTTTGCCAACCTTCATGCAAAACATCAGAACACATGATATATCGTTTTTTTTATTGGCCAAGTTAATCTAACATCTATCTACCCATATATATGTGCCAATAGTTCGTTTTTATATAGAAGTTATCTAGTATACGTTATCAAGAGCATTTGTATGGTTTATTGCGCGCCATGATCTATTAAAATATATAATTCGCTTCATTGACTAGTGTGACAGTTCGTTCACCCGTCTATCCCGCATTAACCCAAGGTGGTAGTTTCTGTGGTAAAGGCAGTGCTATCTCAGTTGGGAATATGCAAAACTTTATATAACTGGGTGAATTAGTCAACAGTTGTTTTGTTTGTCTGTCTCACAGGTTATAATAATGGACGCAGTGGCTATTATTATATACTGTTTTGATAAGTTAAATGTGTATTTATGAATTTATTTTATAAGAAAAAGCATTGGTAATCGCGTCATTCGTTAGAGTGCTATACTTATTATGCAATATTTGAATGGATAATTATATTTCATATGATTTACTTGTACAACTGTTATCTGGTGAGGCACATTTTCATAACCTCTCACTATTCTAAAGAAATAAATGCATCTTTGTAAAAGCATAAGTTATAATCTTTAATATAAAATATATATTGTAAAATATAACTTAAAAATCTTACGGTTTATTAATTTTATATTAATTGAGTGCGTGGGATGGTGATGCGCGCGAATATTTAATAAATAATTCACACTGAGACAATAAATCTTCATATAACACAATCAATCAAATAGGAACTATTTTTCAGTGGTAATTCTTGTGTGCTTTTATTTTATATCTACTATTATATCAAAGTAAATGTGTGTGTATGAACATATGTGTGAGTTATTTCTCGAAGAGTCGAAAACATATGGGCAGATGTTTATTAAAGTTAAATGAGATGTTTTATTTTCGTGCAGTTTTCTTTAATAGGTTTTTCAGCAAAATGTCTTCGAACGGTATCAGTAAGCAATTATGAAAATACTTCGATGAAAGCGTGATCAGGCATTTTTGCCAAAAGTTAACACTTCACACCAGCTCAGATCATAAGCGCATTTTAGAATTTACATTATGGGGCAAGCCAAACAAAAAACAGTATAAAAAATCACCGATAAGTCTTTTGAGATGACATCGGTACTTTCGAAATGAATATTTTTATTGAAACAAATTTGCATCATGGTGCATGAGGTGTTTAATTTATATTTAACTAAAATGCAAACCATTATCACCAGCCAATCACCAGGGACAGTCATATAACATCGACAATAATCCTTTTCTTCTAAAAGGGCGTATCTGAAATAAATGTTACTGTTAGGACACTATTGGAACATGTAATATGATATTTGAAATTTAAATTTAAATTCCAGCAATTATATTAATAAAATTATATGATAAAAAATACATTCTATATTCAAACGTAGCATACAATGTGCGGCGGACTACGTCTCAGAGGAAAGCATTAAACACTTCCTTCCGGGGCCCTGGAATGTATCCACAACTAGAGAATTTGCTCGAAAATAGGTGATGTCAAATGTTCTGATTAAAATAACATATAGGAATGTTTAATATATCCCTGTTTTATTTTAGTATAATGCAACTTTGGGCTTCCACGTTATTATCTTTAATAGCAATAATTTATACGTGTCTATTTGTACGAAGTGGCTTAATTAAATCTCAAGAGTTATCGTTACAGATGGCTAAAACGTTCAAAGACTCTTGAAAACTTAGTGTGTTCTTGGGATATATCTTTCAAGATGACTGACTATTTATAATTTCACGTGAAACAGTTACACAAGGCATTGAAATGCACTTTACTACAACCTGACTGTCAAAGCTGCCGAATTACAAAAATACAATCTATATGCGTTGTTGTTTATGGATGGCGTTTTGCAATGAAATAGCATTGTTTAAACTTGAAAAATGCCACTAGTATATGTTATGCTTCAGACTGCTTTTAGATTATCTTCCATTATTCTAGCATAAGATTATGAGTGGGAGAAATTATTAAAGTAAGCTGGAGTCCAAGTGAAAAAATATGAGAGACGTTGGGAAATAGGAAAGTCAGAACCGTAGACTTGATTGGTTAAATAAATATATTAATGAGTAGGAACCTCGTGGGTCTATGAAGAAAATATCAATCTGGGAACTGCACAAACACTTATTCCGGACGAACTTAAGACGCGAAAAGTTTTCGTGGAATTTGTTTGCAGTGTGCTCTATCTTTGTAACAGACTATTTGACCAAGATGTGTATCAACACAATTATCCAGCATCCATATATGCGAGTCTTTGCTCGATATGCAATTTGTGATTCATTAAGCTTATAAAAATCATTCGAAGCCATTGCTTTTATATTATTGAGGAGATGAAAGAATTATTACGAGGATCATTTACGCACTGACACAAAGTAGAACTGCGATGCAGCATTCCCGAAGTTGTATTAATAATACAACAAAGGGAGTACAAGCGGAGAATATTTCATTGAAAACAGACTG
Organism: Euprymna scolopes; assembly: GCF_053919585.1. Classification (NCBI taxonomy): domain Eukaryota; kingdom Metazoa; phylum Mollusca; class Cephalopoda; order Sepiida; family Sepiolidae; genus Euprymna; species Euprymna scolopes. The sequence goes on from NC_136492.1 coordinate 131,278,607, forward strand.
TATTTTTCTCTGCGTATTATCAATAAAAGACATTACACGAAAAATATGGAAACGTATTTATGATCACTAAGATTATATATTAACAAAACATAACTTACTCATATAAATCGTTAAAAACAGTAATTTTTATGATTTTTTTCTATGTCCACACTGAAAAATGTGCAAATTTATGTAATTAAATGTATTTCTGAATAACGTTATTTTTGTAAGATATCCTTCTAAAAATATTAACATTTAAGTAGAAGTGCGTGTGAACATCTTGTGAAAACAACATCACATTTTATAGTGCATGAATTAAACAAAAACTTGTAGAAATAAATGTATAACTAAAAACATTTAAAAAAAAACACACAAACATATTAAACAAGTATTCAAATAAACAATGACAGAAAATCCGAATAATATTTTAAGATATACACCAATTGCTTTGCTTTTTACATTAGTATCCTTAGAAACAAAATTATTCGGTGTTACGTCAGGGTCAATCTGTATATTAGAATTTCTTAATTCGGTGTTTATGCCGTCCGATCTGATTCTAAATCAGTCAATGAATTAACTAACAGAATACTAGTAAATAATACAAATATACTTATGCGACTCGTTAAACATAAGTGATCGATTATGAGACTCTAAAAGAATCTAGTGTTCGCCACTCATAAGGCGTATTATTTTATTTAATAACGTGTAAGTAACCGCTAATAGCCTACTCTTGAAAATCCATGCATTTACAATAAAAACACAACTGCAATGAGTATCCTAATATAAAACATATTAATGGGTTTACTAATTATATTTAAGAACGGGAAGGCATGTTTACCTATAGTTTCAATCCAGACACTTATATCACGAATATGTTGTTCTCCTCAATAACTGTTACCCACTTTTTCGTCTTTTAGAAGTTACTAAGCTTTCATCTTATGCCATAAAGCGCGATTTCCGTTTCGGTTCATTTTATTCCTATTTTGCCTACAGTTATACGTCGGTTTTCGTTTATTTGTTTGCCTATCAATTTTGCTCGTCTTTGAGCTTGTGGACATTGAACCGTTATCACTTCATTCGGCGAGATTTATTGTTCACTCAAGCGTAATCATAAATAGTTGAGAGGAATCAAAGACACAGAAAAATTGCATCATCAAACACGACGTTCATACGTCAGGGTCGTTTTCGTTTCTATCAAAATGATGTGTCTTCTTCGTGATAGACGATGTAATGGCTCGAATTATAAACGGTATATGCAAGGTATAAAAAAATGAATAACAAAGAATGTAGTTGTTTCTTCCTCGGTTGATATTTTGTTTAGTTATGTGCATTATCAAAACAAGTAAAATAGAAAAAATTTAATTAGATAGCCTTCTTTATCTTAGAAACTTAAAATATGTAAAATTATATATATATATATATATATATATATATATGTGTGTGTGTGTGTGTGTGTGTGTGTGTGTTCATGTATATATGGGGGTGCGTCTGTGTTTATATGGGCGTGTGTATGAGTGTGTGTGTGTGTATGGGCGTGTGTATGAGTGTGTGTGTGCGTGTGTGCGTGGGTGCGTGTGTGTGTGTGTGTTTGTAGATACAGAAATCGGTTCGATTCGACAGGAAGAGATAAGATTATTCGTACGGGAAACATTATATCTAATGTTTTGCCGGTGTCAAAAAAAAACACTAAAGTGTATAGCACATATCACTACTCGAATTCATGTTGCTTCATGAACGCTAAACATCGCTTCTTTTCTGTGGGTTTCTTGCGTGCATTACAATCTGTTCGGACTACTTTTGCAAAACAAATTGATTTTAATGCCGGATAACATAATGGCTGAAACGTAATGCCGATTTATTTAATATAAATTATACATACAATTAAAGCGGAAATTATTGGTATCCTTTCAATTTTGAGTTTTTTGAGAGAATAACACATTTTTCACTAATTATTGTTATTAGAGTGTTGATGCACATTTATATCGACCATCTACACCTCTCCTGAAACACTTTTAGTTTATTATAAAATATTCAAAATAATATTAACTATGATAACAATTATTGCGCTGGTTAATCATTCTCAATATATCCCAATATTATTACGAGTATTAACCGTATGAGATCAAAGTTATTATTGTTGATGCAGTCTGTAATGTTACTGTAGCAAATATTTGTATCTCCATTAGAATGTTCTAATAAAACAATGTATTTAATAATGCGATATTTTGTTAATGTTTGTTGAAAAATAAGTGTTTTTAGCAAATACCATTTAATACTGTTTGTCATTATGTCATCTTATTTTTTATCATAAAAATCAGAAATATATATATATATATATATATATATATATATATGAGTTGTAGACTTACCATATGTTTACAATAAAGACGGCCCATTGTTTAATAAAAAAACGTATATCAAAGCTAGTCTATAGAGTGTCGACTAGCAGCTTATATTGTCAGTGAAATGTATTTAACTGTAGGTGGAGCGATTATCACGAAAATCAGAACATATTCATTTAAACTGTAAAACAGTCACATGGAAGTAACATTCCACCCTGTTGCGATTATTTTATTACCCTATACATTCAGTAGAAACATATTTTTTATATATTGTTTTAAGTATATTTTTGCATTGATATTACCGTAGTATTTTTCTACAATCTCCTCGTAACGTTTATTTTCTCTTTTCGTGCGTTGTCAAATATTTTTAATTGATGACTGAAAATATTTCTTTTAATATAAGCAGATACTAATCGTATATTTTTGAGCAGGCTGAATGGCATGATACGCTTCTAGCAAGTTAAACGGAAGATCAATTTAAGAAAAACTTCAATGAAACATACGTACTATGATTTTAATGTACATTCAAATCAGGAAAGGATTTGAAAAGCTGATTGCTTCCAGTAAACACACATCATACTAATAAACTTCATGTTTGCAAAATGCATTAATTTATTATCGCTTACCAATCCCAATACTATCAAAAACTTTATTGAAATACGAGCGGACGCGACCTGTAGTATTTTCGTAGGCTTTATGAATATCTAATGCATATGCAAATGAAGATTATTGTAATGATAAAAAATAAACTATGTAAAATTTATACAATAGCATATGAACTATACAATGATGCGATTTAGATAACATTTAACAACATCTCTTATATCATAACTTTGTGTATGCGGTCTATTTTATGAGAAAGACAAAATACTAGATAACCCATAACCGAAAGTCAATTTACTAAAATTGCCAAAGAAAATAAATACTCAGCTTGAGTAATTACTCGTGACAGGTTTAACTCGTTTTACTGAAACTGGTCGTATTGTCACAAGAATATTAACTGCAGCTCAAGGATGCACTTATGAATTGCCAAAATCACGTTGCCATGTTGTCATCCTTAAGATACAGAGATTCTACAGGACAGATGCACTACATTTATATCACTTTTAAAAACTGTGCCCACATTAGCATCTTTTACGTATAAATACGATCCAAATATATTCTTTCTGTATACAATATCGAGCTAAATTCAAAACATGTACGAAAATAAAGTAGAATTAAAATTGTTTAGCGATGCAATCACTAACGTTTTGAATCAAATATATATTGCATTATCTGTTGGCGTTAAGTGTTATTCAGTGTATTTTTCTTGTAATCAAACAGACTACTATGATAATGCTAGTATTAATTTGAAGTATACTGATGTTTAACCCGATAAAAATTAACAATTAAAAATAGCTCAATAATGGCACAATACGGAAAGTGTTGATCAGTGTTTTTTTTTTGTTTTAATCAAACACACTACTATCATAATGCTAGTATTAATTTGAATTACAATGATGTTTAACACATAAACATTAACAATAGAAAATAGGTCAATAATGGCACAATACGGAAAGTAAAATAGGCTCAAAACAAACCCATCTAGATGTTTACTTTAAAAGAAAAATGGTACGTCCAGAATATTAATTTAGTACATATAACGATTTTAAATGTGAAACCTAATCAAGAGAATATTAGGGATTAGTAGTCGACCATTGTTTGCTCCTATCATTATTTCACTATAAGTGGTCGGTAATACCGCACTTAAAACCTAGTAATTATGAGGCGCAAACAGTTGTATCTGAAGATAAAGGTAAAATATGGGGGCCATTAATTTTTCAGGTATTGCTTTAATATGTGGCATTGCTAATGAAAACAAGACACCATGAGTAAATATATTGGTAAATTCACGAATAAGTCAACTGTTTACACAAATTTAGTTGTATTTTACCGGGCAATGCAGATAAATAATTCCAATATTATCCGATACAATACCGGTATTATTACTGATTTGACAAATTGACAGAAATTTTAATTCAGATTTCATATTTTAAAATAACTAACTTTTTTTTACATTTTGTATGAATTTGTTTTGATTTATGTGTAAACGTCTACACGTTCAGCACTATTTACACACAAATAAAATCGGAACGATTTAGAACTGAAACTAAATTCCAAAAATCGTATTCTTGCATAATTTGACCCGAATTCTCGTGAATTCCCGTCAAGCCTGGACCGGGCGAGACAAGTAATCACCGGTGTCAGCCGTGAGCATTGTTCAAATGTTGAAACGCTAACTCAACTTTCATATTTTACTAGCGAAGCTACTCGGCGTTTCCCGGGTGTTTCCAGATGTGTGTTGGTGGTGGGGGTAGATTAAAACAACCATGTTAGAAAAAAACGTTCGTCGGGTGTTTGGAGGTCTAAAAGAAAAAAAAAAGCTTTAGTAGAAGAGTAGGCTTGAACCCCGAACCTTTGACGCGGAGGTGGAAAGGAAATGGAAACACAAACCCCTGCTACATAACCATTTCGACCAGGGGAACAGATATAATGATGTGTGTTAAGTTGACGTTTATAACCCGAAATTAGCTGGTGCGACAACGGCAAGATGCGTGAAGCGAGTTTTTGTTTTCCCCGCTGCGCGGCGATCAAAAACATCTCGAAAATAGCTTGTAGAAGTCGGGTTAATTAAAGCGACGCAAAAAAATAAAAAATAAAAAAAACCTCAAAAAATAACGCAAGGCAGACGAATGACGTTAAATTTAAAAATCTGAAAAGCAAAAACAAAAAAGAAAACAGAAAAACGAACGTAAAATCTTCTGAAAAATAAAAACCAAAAAAAAAAATAATAACCGAAGTAAAAAAAAAGAAAACAGAAAAACGAATGTTAAAACTAATCTGAAAAATAAAGCAAGGGGTAACCGGCGTTGCCGGGGTGTATTCGGTGTGTGTTGTCGGGCGTGGGTTGGGGTGTTTACGAACACCTATAAATAAACGAAGTAAAAAACAGAAAAAACGAACATTAAAAACCCTGCTTAGCGGGGGGGGTAGCCGGTGTTGCCCGAGTGTTTGTAGGTGGGTGTGGTTGTTAATGAAAAGCTAAGTAAAATCGAAGTTAAAGAAGAAAACAGAAAGCGATGGGTACCCGGAGTGGGGGTATTCAAACCATCGAAATAAAACACAAAAAAAAAACTAACGTGAGGCAAACGAACGATGTTAAGTGTAAAAATCGAAAAAAAAAGAAAACAGAAAGACGAACGTAAAAAAAAACACATACAAATGGTTAAAATAAACCTGTTGCGATATTAAAATTTAAAAAATCGGTGGTTACCCGCGTGTTTTTGGGTGTGGGTGGTCGGTCGTGGGTGTTAATGAAAACCTAAGAAAAAGCGAAGTAAATAAAAGAACAGAACAACAGGCGTTACTAAGAAAATGGCTTAAATAACACTGGTTCAATATTGTAATTTAAAAAATCGAAAAAAAAACACATTTCACACAACGATTCGAACCCAAAACGTTAAGATAATTACCCAACGCCCTAACCAACTGAGCTAACAAGACGTACATTAAATTCAGTCAGTTTTTTTACTATTTAAAGTACATCAGGTCATGGCGTCATCTGCCGAATGCGTAGAATCGGTCGTCGTCATGAGAGGACGGTTTTGTTGAAAATTGTCGATTTCGGGTGAAAAAAATTACATTTTGGGGCAATTCTTCGATATTTGTCGGGCGAAGGATGGAGCTTAAATATGCTACCAATTTTGTCAATTTTTGTTCCGTCTGTCGAAAGTTTTTATCAGGCACAAAACACACACACATACATACATACATACAAACATACATTATACATACGTACACACATTTTTTACTTATATATATATAGAGAGAGATTTCTTTAATTTTTCTACTATGTTTTTATAAGTTATAAGGTTATATTGAGCGGGCAAGATGACATTTTATTTTCTGATTTTTTTTCGTGTTTCTTATTTATTTATTATTTCTTTGAGTTGAATTTTTGGGAGTTTGATTATACCAAGAGAAAAGGCTATCTAAATGGAAGCAGACGACATTCGAATTTGAAGACATCGACTAAACAAACAAAAAGGTTGACAAACAAATATTTTTTCAAACTCGTTAGACTTAAATATGACAGGCCAGAAACTGAATAGTTACATGTTATAACAAAAGTAATGGAAACATATTTTAAGGGACAGATATTGATGTCCCCAAAATATAATATGCAACAATTGTAAATACAAATGTTTACCTTACCTGGAGATGTTCGAATAGACAGTGGCACGAAAAGATTTTGACTGAAGAACAAGTCTTGAAAATAAAAAAAACAAGAAAAAATAGGGTTACAAAAAAGAAAACCAAAAAAACTTGCACGTACAATATATTTTCTTGAATATAAAAAAAACAAATTTTTGTTGCTAAATATTTTGCAAAAAATAAAAATAAATACTGAAATGAAATAAACATAATTTCATTTTTTAAGGTAGTCATTTTTTGTTGTCATTTTTGATTAGTTGCGTGTGTATTTTTTTCGGGATCATTGTTTTTTTTTTTTCATTTAACTACGTCCCTTACGGCGCTTGGCTGACACCGATAATTGCCGGTCTCGCACGATCAATGCTTCACGGGATTTCATGAGAATCCGGGTTAAATTATGCAAGATTACCCACAAAAAAAAAATGCACGTGAGATATTTTTCCTTGTAATTACAAATATTTCTGACATATTTTCTTGTACCAATTATTTTATCGCTCCCGCGATGCCTCATTATTTGAAACATATTTAGGATCCGTTATAAGACAACATGCTAAGTAATATCTTCCGAATACGAGGGAATTTTTAGCGTACGAGTGTATAGTAAGATACATCTGTTCGTTAAACACCGTATAGGAGCGTTCCGAGGTACACATAGTCGAATGGAGATGATAGTAAAATAAAGTGGAAACACGAATTGATCTAACACCTTTTGAATACAGTTTATTCAGATGTAAACTCGAAGGTACAAACAGTCGATTGTGTCTCATCCAAATACATTCAGAGATATTTTGATAGTTATTCATTGTTTTTATTTGTGAGTTCCATTTCATCTAAGTGTCGCCAATAGAAGGAACTATTGTCATACGAACGGGAAAGAAAACAGCAACAACATCCAGTAGGCAGCGGTAATCGAACAAGAAGCAACACCTGCTAACATAACACACTTATATACGCATATATTCAAAAATGCATTGCATTCAACTATATGTATGATATAATTTTAGACTACACATTTACAGATATGCTTAAAATCTAGTTGGAACAAATGAATCTCGTCTTTATAATTTGAAGAAACCGTTTTGCTTAGATGCAGATTTTCTGCACAAAAAAGGATATATATATATATTTGTTATATATATATATATATATATATATATATATATATATATATATATATCTTAAACATATAAAGATATATATCCTAAAAAAGGATATATATATATATTTGTATGTATGTATATATATGTATATCTTGCAAGCGATCCTCCATCTCTCGTTATATATATATATATATATATATATATATATATATATATATATATATATAAGTATGTATATATATATGATTTTATTCATTCAATTAATTTAAAATTTATGACTTAAAATGTTTCAGATTAAAGATTTTTTATTATTCTCTGTGAGACAAAGAATATATTAGAAATATTTTAACTCATTATTCTATAGGATTTCGATATCTACCCTCTCTTCAGAGGAGAAAATATTAGCATATAGTTATAATAGTGTACACCGTATTTGTTGAAGTCAGCCAGACATAGAAAACTACAATTAAACAATTGATAGAGTAATTAAAATTCATAGAGTAAGGGGAAGTTAAAGAAAAGGATATAAATTTAGCATCCAAATTGCATGGTAAAATCTTATATGAATGTGCTAGAAAGCAGTGTGGTAAAATGATCCAAACTGTATTTTGGGTAATCCATATCACAATGTAATGCTCCGAATTAAGCATATTCCTGAAGTAATTTTTATGTCTTATATAATGGGCCCGATAAAAATGTTGTTAGTTATGTTGGTCCAGTGGATATTTTTATTAATGAACATGTAAGCTGATATATTTAATATTGTAATATTCATAGAATATGAGCTTAACAATCCACTCTAAGATAACTTTCAAATTATTAACAAAAGTAAAAATTTAAAAATAAAAAAATAAGTCACTTTATCGGGCAGGCTATGCAGAATTAGAGATATTGAAATGGTAGAAAGAAGGAAAAGAAAAAAAGGAAAGGGCAAAACAATGCTCGCGCGTAATAAAAAAAAAACGACTATACAATAAATAAAATGAATAACTGAAAGAAAATAAAATGACACAAAATAAAATACACCACAATAAAATCAAATAAAATAAAAGGGGGATGTAATAATTTAAAAAGAAAAAAAATAATAAAAAAGAGATTATCCGTAGACGATGCCAATCAAGCATTATAAATTAAAGTGAATAATTTAGCCCAGAATGAAAGAAAGAAAGAAACAGAAAAAGAAGACAACGGAAAAAAGTAGCATAGCAACGTATTGATAACACCCTTGACTTATACCCTACACGGTTTTTCCAAAACTTTGGAATAACAATTGAAGTCGATCCCAATAAATAAAACTTCAATGTTTTTAGATATCTCTTTAAATTTATGTTCTTATCAAACATCCTATACCATAAACTAAATCTAAACCTATTTTATGTACATAAACACTCTAATTATCCGAAGTTAATAATTAAGTTAATAGTTCCGTCTATCTCTAAAAGAATTTCAAATTCAGCAGCTGCAAAAACGTCTTTCATAAATTATCGAAATTTTACAATAATGCTTTAAGCAACCCAGTGTATATAGAACGCATAGAATATAACAAACAATACTTACTGAGAAAGTTACACTCAGTAATTACCCATAATATGACAATAAAAAGTAACAACAACAGAATAAGTCAAAATGTTCCTAACAATATTAATTTCTACACGAAGGATATACCCCCTACACTATTCACAACAACAAAAAAAATTAATAATATTAAAATAGAAAAATAAGACGTAAAAATGTAATTTGGTCCAATCCTCTTTTCAGTTCTAATGTAAAAAATAACATACCCAAATAATTCTTTAGAATAGTGGAAACCCCCTTCAATTATCCGCATATTTATAGTACTATAATTAACAAAAACTCTATAAAAATATCTTACTCTACAATGCCTACTCTACAACAGGCAATTATTTCAATAAATAACAGGAATATTTAACATTAAGAAACAAAATCGAAATAAAAAAAAACTATGATTTACTGGAAATGTTTTCATATTATTCTAGAAATTAATTATTTATTTATTGAAATGTTTAACATATTAAAAATAAATAACGTCAATAATAGTAATTATATTAATTTTACGATACTATAATAAATACATAATAATAGTAAAAATAATGGTAATAATAGCAACAAAAATTATACTAATAAAATAATTAAAATAATAATAATAATAGTAATAATAATAATAGTTAGTATATAGTTAGTTATAATAAGATGAAATTAGATAAATATTAAGATGATTTATATTTTATTTTATGGGGGTTTAAATCTATCAAATTTCTCCCGACGTTTATAAATGCAATAGGAAAAAAATCTCGTAATTCCGATTTAAAAGTGTGGATATATTGTAAGTGAGTTTTAATAGTCAGAGTTTCAAATATCCAAAGGGTACAGAATTTGGCCCCAGGATTATAGGCGTTACAACATCCTGGTGCATTTCATTTTTAATTAAAGAAAGTATTCATATATTTGAGATGCTAAACATATTTTTCTAAATTTTAACATTCATTTTTGGAAAGTGTGTGGAGAGTATGTGCTTTAAAACTTCAGAAGTGGAACCAAAAGATATTGGATTTTTTAATAGAACTTTAAATGTTTCTTGCAGTGTGATTAACAGGGGTATTGCTATGAAATATGTTTGATTGTGTTATACTGTTAGATGGGTATTTGCAGGGGGTGTTGTTATGCCTGAATTGTGTGTTGGAGTTAGTCTGTGCGAACTGATTTATATAATTGCATTCATTTAGAATTAATAGTTGGGTTGTTTGATAGTGTGCAGCTGTAAATAAGATTATCAACTTTGTAGTGTAACTTGTAAAGGACAAGTGTGTTTCTTCTATGGTTACAGCTTGTCATAGTTTGTATATTTGTATTTTGAGTTTCTCATTTGTTTATTGTGGTTGCGTATGTCTTGATGAGCATTATACATTGGTTTGATGGTGTTTTTTTTAAAGTACTGTACGTATGGGGACTTTGAAGTTATTTTCTAATATTCTTTGAAATGTTTATATCCCTGTCTGTGTATTTGTCTGTTCATAATATGATTAATATATCAAGCACGTTTCTTAGTTTAATATTCTATTTATGTTCATATATAGTATTATTCTTGCAAAGTAGGAAATTAAAAGATCATCTCAGTCTAATATTACATAAACAAATACCGATTTTACTACATAGCAGAATCTTAGTTATGTGTTTAGCAAGAGAATCCTTATAAGTTGTTATTTCAAATTGCCATAAAATAAGCTTTAAGAAACGTTATAATGATATTTTTTTTTAAATTTAATGTATGTGAACTTATTATTTCGAACATCGACTTAAAAAAAAAGCAATTTGCCTTTAGAAACTTCTAAACATAAAAACACCCTCACCAAATAAAATAAAATAATATGTTAGTCTCAATACGTTTCTAGCTGGAGAAAATAACAATCAAACTATTTCTTTTGTTTGATGTTATTATTTGTAAAACATCTATACGGAAAGTGGTATTTTTTTACGATATGCCCAATCGTCTTTTGACACCAAATATGAAAATCACCCCACTCTGCATTCCACAATTTACACTTTTTCGATTTTCATGCTAATCTCATAGATTACAAGTTATTTTATTAAGCAAAAGGTAATATTGCACGACGCCAGCCAGCATCGTTTAACCCCTAAACATGAAGATCTACTTTTTCGCCTAATAAGCTCCAGTAACCTTTATAAAAAAAAGGAAAAAAGGAATTTTGTAGAGAAAAATTATATTTTTGAGTAGTGGATGCATTTTTTATATGAACCTAACGAAAAATCAGCGCCAACTTGTTGGCCGCCAAGCATTTAACGAGACATGTCACGTCTAATATTTTTCCAGTTGGCTGATGAGGCGGGGAACAAGACAAAAACAATTCGTTTTTCTTTGGTGGTGGTCGAGAATTATAAAATTACTTTTTATGAATATATCTTGTACTGTAACCTAACAATTTAATAAACAAAACTAACAACAAAATGGGACAAAATCATGTTTGGGGGTGTTGTGGAGAGTACTACATTAGAAATAAAAAAATGACGAAAAATAGCATTTAATTGTTTTGGTGTTATATTTTGATACATCTGCACTTTTCATTGGGGTTAATATACGCTAGGCACTTTTGTAAAAATTACCACACGATCTTTGACGTTTTCGAATTCGAACTTATATTTCAATTCAAAGCACACATTTTTGAAAACAAAAAACAATTTGAAAAACCCGCCCGCCTAAAACAAAGCATATCGAAAATGTCCTTTATTTAGATTTAAAAAAAAAAACCCGAGTAAAAAGTGTCTATTAAAAGCGTGCGTCAATGTTTATACTCGTAATTTCTTAAGGTTAAAAAATCGTGAGTTTTCTCATAAAACCACCAAACCATTTTCCAAGTTACCTTTGCCCCTTTATACGCGTTTTAGTTTCAAGCCTGCCTACTTGGCTATTTTTATTTGCTATCTCACAAGCGTACTCGGATATTTTTCCCACAATAGTTGTAATGATTTTTTTAATTACTCATTTTTTAGAGGGCTGTTTTTACAGTGGTCAATATACGGAAAAGTGTCTACTCTTTGTGTCACTTTTGCCGAAATATCTGGTACAGAGTGTATCAGTTATGTTTTCTTGTAGGGGCGATTACATTTATATTTTTAAACCGTTCTTTTAATTTTAAATTGTTTTAGAGGTATAGACGGTACCCATGATGAAAATGATTATTATAGCACAGGTGATTTTTCCTTGTTATATAAAGTCACAAATACCATCTTGGACCCTTTTTAGCATCATGATGCTGCGTCGGCAAGGGCACACCGAGGCCGTTTAAGAGGTAAGCCACACTTTCCGCCAAGACAACATAAGCGAAAACTTATCAAAAACGTGGTGTGGTGACTTAATGCATAAATTTACCCTCGTCTATAAAAATATAACTTGTGTCCAGAAGCTATTAGATAATAATTGCCGAAACATTTTTTTCATTTTGCGAGGATCGTAATAGATTGCGCTGGTTTAAATGAAGTATATTTACATTAAATACATATGCAAAAACGTAACTATGTTTGCCACAAAATAATCAATTACTGGAACAAATATACGAAGCGAGCGAGAGAGAGTTGGAAACAGAGAGAAAGAGAGAGGAAACAAATGTTGTTTTTGTTTTTACTTTCAGCATCTCTGTCATATTTATTTTTGACAGAACAGGCGAGCGAGACGCAGAAAGAGAGAAAGGGTGAGCGCGAAAGAGAGAAAATGAACGCATCAATTTACTCAGAATTCACAAGTAGATATAATTGGGACGCCATATTTTACTAGTACATAAGTGTTAATATTGCATTCAAGAATGGTCAGAACTAAGGCAATCAGATTGTGCTAATTTTTCTGTAAAGACTTTGTTATTTTAAACCAGAAAAGAAAAGATTATGTTATGCATATCAGTGTATGATCCCGTTACGACGGCTGAAACACATACCAGTTAAAAGTGCAATTTACTTCCCTGATGACTGTGGCAGTAGGGGGAGTTGCTATCTTGAAGAGAAAATATGAACTACTTACTCTAAAAATGCTTCGATTGGGATGATGGTGTTTCTAGGATGTGATGAACGATTTTATTATTACGTCAAAATGTGTCTCAAATGTAGTTAAAAAGGCACCTAGATAGTGCCTAATAGTCTAAATAATTATTTTAGTGTCATCGGTTGGTGTAAACCATCCAGTAGATTGGTCCAGAGGGAATTTTCGCAATTAAATTATTATATATGTTGATATTATGCAATAAATGTATTTCCCAGCGCACACACACGTCATTATTTGCATATGTGTCATCACAGTTGCTGCTGCAAACAAATAATCTAGTCTGCTACCGTATTGCTGCTGCTTACTTCAAAAACGCATTGTAATAAATACCGTTCTATTCCGAAAATACTTTACAAGAATTTTTATAAAACCTGTCCAGGAAACATCTCAAATATTCACACTATAATTGTGGAAATATGACAGCAAAATAAATACATACGGTTGTATTATCTGTTCAACATTTGTATGTTATGCATTTTTGCCAGAAATTCCTTTATCATTTAATCCGTCTTATTTCATATTACAAATAATGGCTTTCCAAAATAGTTTTAGAAGTATGTAAAGAATAATTACGTGCGTTGAAAGTAAATAAAAACACTGTCAAAAGGTTTCAGCTTGTCAGTTTCTTTTAAGTTGTTATAAGTCTGAAGATATTTCATAAAATTTGTGTTAAAATCTTTCGCATTGGTCCTGCATAAATTCCGATTTAATGTTGCCAATAATTTACAAAATGACTTTTCTGAATTTTTGAAGTTGAGGTTTTTTTTTTTTATTCATTTGACTTCGGTTTTCATCTTGATTGTAGTTTCATATCTTTTTGTTTAATGTAATCTCTGACCTTCGTAATGTGTATCTTTTCGCACTAGCGAATTTTTCTGTCGAACACGGGGATTTGGATGGACACCAGGGTAAAAGAGTGCACTTGTTCCGCCAGCTATTATTGGGCAGGGGTACTAATAATTTGCAATTATATTTTTCGGTCGTAGAAATTGAGGATCGAACCTTCAACCTTCAAGGGAGTATCACATTTTAGAATTTAGTTTTTTATCTACTCTAACCACTGCGTCCCGTGTACTTGGGGACAATTCCAGTACAAATTTGAGGAACCTATTTTATATCTAGATGTAAATATCACTATTTATTACAAAATAATTCTCTCTCCCACTCTCTCTCTCTATCTATCTCTCTCTCTATATATATATATATATTAATTTTATTTATACAAACATTAATGGCTACATATGTGCATACATGTTTCTGTAATCACCCACGTTGGGGGATTACGTCTTCAGGTTCTTGGCCTGAAGACGTAATCCCCCAACGTGGGTGATTACAGAAACATGTATGCACATATGTAGCCATTAATGTTTGTATAAATAAAATTAATATACATGCTCTGTTCACTCATTGAACACTATTTTGGTAGACACGTGTTGTTTCATTGGATGTACTTCTAGGAAACTAAACTCTACTGGCTATATATATATATATATATATATATATATATATATATATATATATATATAAGTATATAATATTGTTTTTACTTATTACTTGTATGCATAATTCGTTGTTTATAATTACTGGCTCCATTATCGTATTAAATTTTATCCTGGGTCTATTTAGTAGTTAGTTATTCTGTAGCATATATGCTTCTTCTTTCAGTCGGCTTACACTCATCTCTTCCACTCTGCCTATAATTTGTAATTCGTCCCATAATGTTAGATGGTTCCCGTTTTCTTCCAGATATACTCAGCTATACCTGGCGTTTAAGTCTCCAAGTCTTACGGCTTTTCAATAACTAACAATACTTTTAGCGGTGGATATGCATAACCTTTGTATAATGTGTTACATTTACATGGGGTTTCATATACACAGTCTTTAGTCCCAATTTCTGTAGAGGGGACTTGCCTCTCACAAACAGTTTCTGGAGAGTTGAACCACTCCTTAATACTGCCCTTGTATCCTATGGATTACATACTCGTTTTAATTATTTAAGACAAACCTTCACATATGGTATATACTCTTTGGTGAGGCGCTGCGTTGTGCCCTTTTGCGCCCTGTCCAGATTTCTTGAAGGTTATGTCATGCTCTCCTAATAGTTGGTTCGGTGGAAGATTTTTCTTAAATTGTTTACTTCATCTTGATATATACTGCTGTTACTACAGATCGGTTTTACTCGGTGTTGTAGGCAACGTACGATTCAGTCCTTCACGTTTTAGAAGATTGCAGCAGTTCACTGAGATTCAAAATGTAACTCACGCATCAAATATTGCTGTGAAGACGCTCTTTATTTCAATAAATATGCACTCTTTTACATTCCAACTGTTTTGTTTGCTCAGTTAAGATATAAACAGAATGCTATTAGTCACCAGATGTAGTTTTCGATCGTAACGTATATCTGTAGTTTATGACTGACATTTATACAGTCCATACATGTATGTAAGATATACCTCATGTTCCAAAGTATAGCACTACTGGTGGAGAAGAATCCTGGTGCACTATCAGTGTAGAACACCGCCGATGATTACACCTTTAGGCTTAGCGATAGGGAACTATTCCCATCTGCTAATTGATATAATACGTTTAGACACACATTACTTTACATAAATCAACTAGTAGACATCAGAGATTGATAGCGTAATAATAATATATCGATTATGCGAGAATGAGACATGATTACGCTTTTGGTTTAAACTAATTTTCTAGCGATTAGCAAATACACATTTGTTTAAAGATTTAAATTGATATAAACAGAGTTAACATTTCTACCTGACTAATTGTTAAGATATTTTCTGCACAAGAATTAACACTGTTCAAGGCCCGGGATCACTCGAGGATAAGGTTTTCGGTTGTACATTAGTAAATGTGATTATATTGTAGTAAACATATAATTTGGAATTTTGTAAATTGGATTACTTCGGGGGAAAGTTCGTTAAGAACGTGTGTACGTTAAACTTGAAGAAAAGCAGATTGTAGTAAGCTTGAAAGCAGGCACCATGAGAAGCGTTACATATGCGTTCAGTTCTAAAAATGAAACTTTCTTCGTGGACTCCACATTTAGGTCTAGGCTAAGAAAAAGCGTGTGGGAAATTATTGATCGTTGTTTCGGCCAGACGAGTGTTTTCCGTGAAAGTTTAACAAATTGGGGGGGGCAATAGATTAAAGCTAAGATGAGCACTTAAAGAATATCAGTCATTGAAACACTTGGATTAGATCAATATGCATTGAATAAACTATTGAGTGATTGTCCGCGAGTCTCTATTTAGCGGTAGTTAATTGCATGCCATGACCGAGCACACTTTCAATAGTAATTGCCTTTCACATGTTTTTGTTCAGTTCTTCAGTGGGATCGGAAAATTTGCTTAAATAATTCTGGACTGGAACTTAAATTGCTCACGTCAAAGATGCACAGATAAATAATCTTCAAAGTATAAGTAGATTAGTGGAAACTCTGTAGATAAGTAGAAACTTGGTACGCCCGAATTCAAATATTATAAAATAAAACAATGTACAACCTCGATTTTATTATTCCGCCTTTATCTGAGGAGAGAGAAACGACCGTAAACGAAGAGGTAGAAGCAACACCACCACAAAGTCTGCTTAATGAAAACGTTAGTACAGTTCTTATATCTCACTTTTAAGTTATTATTTTTTATTTTATTATTTCTTCATCTGACTTTAGTGTGCATTATTGACATGGTTTATAATGTATACTTTTGTAACATCACTACTTGTCGGCTCATATTGTCCAGGTGGTATGTATGGCTGTCGACAGAAAACGTAGCTTCTGTTTCGTTTTGATTCTCGTTCTCCCTATTTCTCTGTCATCATCGCAAGAAAAACGAGACGACACGACGTCGCGCTCGAGCTTTTCCTGGATAATTCTTCGAACAAGACACTTCTTGGAACACGGGTATCAATTTCATATTGTAGAGTTCAGATCGCTAAAACTTTTCGTTACTTACGAATTACACACTATGTATAACGGTGCCTTCAATTGATAATAACTCCCATACGGTGGTACACATATTTTAAATGGACATGCCCTCCATAATATTAGACTTGGCTGAATTGCTCTCTGTTGACTCAAACGCCTTATATTCTGCAAAATATGTTAGCAAATACCTTAACGTGAGTCATGGGTCTGTCTATAATGCCGAAGTCAATGCGCAGAGAAATTGTTCTTCAATTGCATTTAACGAACTTGTTTTACTGTGACGGAAACCACCTTTTACATTGGCAGTAGTCAAATGAAAATGGTCAGAAAGAATACGAAAATGCCGTACACTCAGTCTGCTAAGTTCTAAGTATGTTCGCAGTGCTTTGGTGCCTACTAGAAATTACTGCTAAGAAACAGGTCCCTTAATAGAAATTTATTTTCTGTCACAAACACTGTAAGTATAGCTGAGGAAATATTTTCAGCATCAGACAATGAGGAACGCTTTGCTTGAATGTTATCAGCAAATTGAATGACTTTTAATCAAGGTTAGCTCCCCCTATGTCTTAAAATAGGCAAAAGGGCATGCAAATACATATGCGTGATCTTGCCAATTTTACCAAAAACATTGACGTCAGTAAAGAAAACATCTCTAAGGTCATTGCAATGATAGTACTCAAACAGCTTAAAGAAAAACTAGCTCCCATATTTTATAAGATGTTTTAATTATAAATGCTTCCCAAAAACTTAGACACCTCATCAGCTCCCTCGTATTTAAAAATTTACGCAATCGATTAAAAAAGATTATTAAGACCTTGATGCGTCATGAGTAATTTCCTGCATTTTTTTCAAATAAAGTAATTAGAAAAACTTCTAAATTTCCAGCTGTTTTGCTTAATGTAGTATCATACGGGATTATTGACTTGGTCTATTGGCATACGTTTCCGGTGAAGTTGCTGTCTATGTATCAATAGTTCTCGGTAGTCAATGAATATAGTTCTCATTCGCAAGATGTTCTGTCCAGTAATAACTTAGACCGTCTTCACATTTACAAAATTACTACATCCGTACTCTATTATAGAGCTATAAGAGTAGTGATAGATAAGCAAGGGCGCCAACTTATACACAAATCATATCCTGCTATTCATAAACGATTTCCCAAATTAGATCCTCCTTAGACATGTATGTGGACGACACAAATAAAAGTTAGCACCTTCACAGTGCATCTAAAACCGTACATTGCTTTCAAAGTCAAAATGAACTGACAAACACTAGATATTAACTGAAATGGCTATCTGCTATCTTGGCAAAGCATCACCCACCTGAAGTACTTTTTATGGCAGGGTGTATTTCTGAATTAAAACATACAACATTGGATTCCGAACTTTGTAGGAACCGTTTTTTATTCGCACCACATGCAATAGCTTTTCTACAGAAGAAATGTAGATTCGCTGTTTCATTTTTACTATTTTCATGGTAAGTGCTCGACTAGGTTCGAATCGATTGTTAAGTGTTACCAGAATTTAAATAAAAACGTATTTTTTGTGTGACTAAGCCAAAAATTATACCCATGATCAAAACCCTTTAATATGAACGTATCGCTTATGAGACGTGTTTCCGCAGTCTATCTTCGAGCTGCAAACAGTTTAGGTCTTGCAGGCATATGTAAAAAGTGCTTGCGTAGCGCCCCCCGGTTAATTAAATTTTACCTTATTATTGCTGATAAAAATTCGCATGAAATTGTCCTGATAAACATGAAACATTTATTGATTCTTATCTTCGAGGAGCCCTGTAGCCTTATAGCGTAAATTATGCAAAGAAAAATACGAAATATAATCAACTATAAAAAGAAACACGATGACAGAGAACAACGAAAACGAAAATCCAGCATACTATGCTAAACCAGCCCACAAGTTTTGGTCTCTACCTCAGATAGCGCATAATAAAAGAATTGTGACTAATGGGATAGTATCTATATAGGCAAACAAATCTAGCCTCGGAAATGTGCTTGGACAGCTGAGACTACAAATGCTCTTTCTTTCTAATTAAATCTTCAAAACGAAAAAAACCAAAACAATGATAGATACAAAAAATCCAGCAAGAAGACCATCGAAAACATAGGGAGACACATCGACAACAAGCCAGAAAATACCACAATTTATTTCCAGTCAGTAAATGAAGATCAACTTTGCAAAAAGAACTGAGTGAAAAAATACGTAATATTTAAAATAATATATCATCAACTGCACTACATTTTCTATTCAATAAACCGATAAGAACAAATGGGTTGATTCTTTCCTCAATCTATCCCTCTCTTTCTCTCTCTCTATTTCTCTCTCTCTCTCTCTCTCTCTCTCTCTATATATATATATGTATATATATATATATATATATATATATATATATATATATATATATATATATATATAGTAAAGTATGAAATATATATGCCAATTAATCAGCCCATAATATTCCGCTAGGATTCATCAGGCTTACGTATGCGCCTGACGCATCTAATTATAGTATAATTACTTTTACACAGACTAACTCTCCGGTAACATGTTTCACAATCGTAAGTATAGACTGTGACAATTTGCACCAGTCGAAGGGTTTGAACCTTTTCACCCAGCTAGTGTTTCCTATATTCCCTAAGCCTTTAGGTTCGCGCAATTAAATTATGATAACGCAAATACATGAATTTCGCATAAAGATTCTGGCAATAGAGATTCTTGAGTTTCGACATACGTGAAAATTTATTAATGCTAGTTTACTACATTTTAGAATTTTTATATTATTTCATCAAGTTTGATTATCCTTAAGGACCTTGATAATGATGATTATTAAAAATACTCATCATTCCATTCTACAGAAACCATTGTTTAATGCTCTTGCAAACATCAATGAGGAAGAAATAATCATACCGGTCGCGAGACTTGAACCCACCCACAAATATATATTTTACTATAATTGGTTAAACTTTATCTCTGGACCACATATAATGTAAACAGTATTTAAGGGAATTGCAATTTTTTACACACAACTACGCACACAAATAAACACAAGCGTTTACAGAGAGGTAGTCATACACACACATACATACACACACACCCATACACACATATATACATGTATATAGTATATAATAATATATATGGCGATTAAGCTACACTGAATATTCGGCGTTTCCTCCACTACAGGATTCATCAGGCTTATGCGCGAATTGTGTGGTTGTTTCTCGTTTTTATATATGTTGAGGATTTTAGTTAGCCAATCAGCTTTCAAGTATCCACCGCACCCCTTCCTATCAACCAATGGACATGCATTTTATCGAACAAAGGATCTGTTTAAAAGCTAGGTTAGTGTTTTAAGGTAGACAGTTTTCCTACTTTCTTTCTTTATATATTTATATATATATATATATATATATATATATATATATATATATATATATAAATATACATATGTGTACATACATACATGCACACATGCATTCATATATATACATATGTGTGTGATCGTTTATATATATTCATGTTTATTTAATTTATTTATTTGTTTGTTTCTATTGTTTTTGTTAGTTTTAAAGCTATTTTGTATCGCTATCCTAGAGTAAGTGTTATTTTGTTAACACAGTTGTTTGCTATTTCTCGTCTACATTTTCATAGGTTTGGGGTTTATTTAAAGTACAGGATAACAATTTTTTTATGAAGGCATAATTTACAGTGGTCGGGCAAATGGCTGCATGCGGTAGCTTGTCCTATTATTTTCCATTCGACTACCGGCGAATGTCCGCTTTCTTTGAGTTCCCAGTATTTATTCGCTAGTGTTGTTTTTATACGATGTTATTTTTTATTTTTGAATGTACTTTTGTGGTCATAGTATCGGGTTAAGTAATCTAAGGAAGTCATGGCTACGTAATATTTCTTGTGATTGGTGTTTTCTTTCGCAAATATTGTGTATTGGTAAAGTATGCTTTTTGTTAGACATTTATTTTGAACTGGGCAAAGTGTGCGGTGTCTACAGTTGCATTTATCTTGTTCGTTATTAGTATATTTATTTATGGTGTGGTTGTTCTTGTCCGGGGTTGGTTTGTTATTATTATTATTATTATTATTATTATTATTATTATTATTATTGTTATTATTATAGCCAGGGTTTGTTTAGAGATGATAATTAAAGCACATAATATGAAAATACTAAATAAAAACAATAAACAACAACAAAATAAACAATAAAACAGTAGAAACCATGACAGAAATATAAGCAACACTAGCAATAATAATAATAATAATAATAATAATAATAATAATAATAATAATAATAATAATAAAAATATTATTAACAAACCAACCCTGGACAAGAACAACCACTCCGTAAATAAATCTACTAATAACGAACAAGATAAATACAACTGTAGACACCGCACACTTTGCCCAGTTCAAAATAAATGTCTAACAAAAAGCATACTTTATCAAGAAACAATATTTGCGAAAGAAAACCCGAATCACAAAAAATATTACGTAGACATGACTTACTTAGATTTCTTAACCCGATACTATGACCACAAAAGTACATTCAACACTAAAAATAACATCGTATAAAAAAAAAACACTAGCGAATAAATACTGGGAACTCAAAGAAAGCGGCCATTCGCCAGTCGTCGAATGGAAAATAATAAGACAAGCTACCACGAGCAGACATTTACCCGACAACTGTAAATTATGCCTTCATGAAAAAGTTGTTATCCTGTACTTTAAAGAACACCAAAATCTATGAAACGGTTGACGAGAAATAGCAAACAACTGTGTTAACAAAATAAAACTTACTCTAGGATAGCGATACAAAATAGCTTTAAAACTAACAAAACCATTTGCAAAAAAACAAATAAATAAATTAAATAAACATGAATATGCATAAACGATCACACATATATGTATATATAGATATATATGTATGTATGTGTGCATGCATGTGTGTACACATATGTATATTTATATGTATAAAAAAGAAAGAAAGGAGGAAAACTGTCTGCCTTTAAGCACTAACCTAGCTCTAAATCAGATCCTTTGTTCGATAAAATGCATGTCCATTGGTTGATAGGAAGGGGTGCGGTTGATACTAGAACATTGATTGGCTAACTAAAATCCTCAACATATATAAAACGAGAAACAACCACAGAATTCGCGCATAAGCCTGACGAACCATATAGTGGATGAAACGACGAATTTTCTGTGTAGCTTAATCGCCATATATATTATAAATTACTAACTAGCTCTACCTTCGTATTGAGCACCTGTTAAATAAATACTTAAAATTTACGCATAAATATATACTTTTGTATTTAATTGTATGTAAGCAAATGACGTAGTTGTATATATATATATATATATTTATATATATATATATATATATATATATATATATATGTATATGTGTGTGGAGTATATGTATATATATATGTATATATATATGTATATGTATATATATACATATATATATATATATATATATGTATATATACGGACAAAGTATCATACACAAACTTGTTTTATTTTACTTTCTAAGGAGCCCGATGAAAGCAGTATTTTCAACCAAACAGAATAGTAAATAATAATTTATTCATGAAATTCAACCTATTCAAATCGCATTTGCTTTATCTTTTTTCGCTGATATTTGTTTGTCAAAGAGTATAGCTTCCATTGTTATTAAATGTAGGTCACGTATTGCAAATACATTGTTTATTATTTTTGTCTGCGTTCACAACAACTCAACATATGTGTGAAGATCATAGATCTGTGATCAAACACTAACGATACTGAAGCTGTGAATAATTGATCACGAAGAATCAGTAATTTTATTTAAAGTGTTTATTTTCGTATTTGATTCTTAAATTTTTACTTTATTCACATAAAGTTGGTCAACAAAATCGACGTTCATATACTACTGTTGTAATAATGGTACGTTCTTAATTTAATAATAATAATAATAATAATAATAATAATGATCACATTAATAATGATAATATTAATAATCAAAACAATAATAATAATAATTATAATAATAACAATAGTAATAATAATAATACTATCAGCTAGTTCGATTTATTGATTAAAATATTTCTACTAGTTTTGTAAAATGCTGAGCAAATTTTACCAATATTTTACCGGCGTGATAAAAAGATAGATCAATCTATTAGGTGGATGCAAAAACAATACCGTTTTCTCAGATATGTTATATTTATATATTATTTCTGAATTAATCTCTCTCTCTCTCTCTCTCTCTATATATATATATATATATATATATATAAATATATATGTATATGTATATATATATATACATATATATATATATATATATATATATATATATATATATATATATATATATGTTCAAACTCAAACCTGTCCGAAAAGTTGCCGAAACAATCATGTATGGCGTATTGTAGTCACAGTTAGATTGGTACATGCGCTAATAGTCTCTCACTCTTGGACATGATTTAAAAAAAAACGCCAACCTAAATGTCTTGAACTGACATCTAAACATGTACATCTGTTCCATCGGCGAAATATTCCATCCCTCTGTCTGGTATAAATGTATTTTAATGCCGACTGATAAGACGAACTACAAGTACTTGTGTCCTCTCCATGTAAAAAAAGGCGAACCCGACAAGCGGCTAAATGCCACCTTTACCCTGTTTAGATCCCTTTTGTGTAAGAACCATTCTACTACAATTGATTCTCCTTAAAGCTGCCAGATTTGAAACACTTTTAGGGGAGTCTGATTTCCGAACTGTACGGACATGGGAAAATAATTATAACCTATATCTTGCTGATCATATATAACCCAAGACAATTATAATAAGATCAGATTTATGATCTATTATGTACAAATAGCAACTTCTTATTTTATAATTAAAAACAAGACTTGTACAAACAAGAACATCGGTTGACGAAACCAACGTAGCCAACCAAGAAAAATGCTCCTTGGAACAATGCATCTCTAACAATTGAAACACTAATAGCTACATTGGCCACACGGATAACGGATTGCTCAGCACATTATTGTACCCCCTTTCATGTAGAAGAACGATTGGTCAACACCAAAAAGAACATACTGCTAATATTCCAAACAAAAATAAAATCATAGGTAAAAACACAACAATTTTTCTGGAATCAATCGTAAAAAGAGAAAAAATACTGTAAACACTGAGTATAAGAGGTAAAAAGCAAAAAAAAAAAATATGTTGTAAATTTTCAAAATACAACATTTTTAATTGCCTGGGTTATTTACCATTCAATATATATATATATATATATATATATATATATATATATATATATATATATATATATACAATCTGCATATTTAGGCAGACCCCCCTCTCATTTAAATAAATTCTATTGAAGAGCATAGATGTCCTCTGTTTTATTATCTGCCTGTTGTTCTTCTTCCTATCTCCGAATAGTTTTCGTTGTTTTTTTTTAATTGTATACGTAGGATCTATAGGTAGCGCTTTAGACCTAGATGTTTCTATCATCAGCAGCCATTATCTAGAAATTATTTTTTTTTTTGATTTTCCTTATGAATATGTACATATTTTAATCATGAGCCGTTGTGGCATATTATGAATTAGGTTGGCGGACTCATGTATATAAGTATTGTAGGCGTCTTTTTTATTAGGTTCATTGTTCATGAAACCTACGTTTATGTTTAGGCAGAGATAAAGGGTAGTGTGATATTATTGAAAGTGTCTTAAGCTAAACAACGTCCTCGCATGACCATTGGGAGACATGGGAACCATAGATTGAAGCTCAGACTTGCAATTGCCATAAAAATAACGAAAACGCAGACAAGTGGGTAACGTCTTTTTTGTGAGAAGAAGTGCCATTGAAGAGAAAAGAGCTACGAAGTCTATTCTAAACGCGGTCAAAGCAGGATAAGGTCTTCTATGCACCTCCTGACGAGATGTGATGGTAATACTCTATCCTTGGACGTACCTGGCTCTTGTATAGTTAAAGTGGTTCATCGCAGATAGATATCTACGGGCTTGATAGAATGATCTGATCATTTTTCCAGCAACTCTGGCAACGGATTTCATATGCATATTCCGTTGTAGATCAGGAGGAAAGGTCAACCCCAGAAGGTTGTGACCATATAAACCATTCCTAGACGAGAATAATTCATTTCAAGTGATGCCAGATTCGGATAAGAACGTTGATTATGTAAATATAGAAGCTGCCTTATGTTCCATTTCAAGTAACTAGTCACCCTTTTCTTCATATGCTCAGTATCAGAGAAGAGAGTATCAGAGATAACTTTGTGGTTTACAGCCTTGATGTATTGCCATAGGTGGCGTCAGAAAAATTATCTACGAATGATCTAAGGGTGCACTCTGGAAGACCGTAAATGTAGATCAGGAAGATAGCTGGGCCCAGGTTCGACCCTTTGAGGAATCCATTATTAATACTATGAGCTTCTTATTTATGCCCATCAACCGCTACGCTTATGAAGCTATCAGAGAGAAATGATTTAATAACTAGGAAGCTATACCATAGCTGGGTATTTAATGATGTAGACATTTATGAAATACGCTACCTTAGGCCTTAGATATGTAAAGAGCAATGGTCCTAGACCAGCACAGATACCTCCGTTGAGAGATACGCTAATCTCAGGAGAAATGACTGTAATTACATCTGTTGTAGATATAGCAGAACGCCAAACATATTGCATGTCAGCAAGAAGGACATTTTTGCTGACGTGGTTGAGTACTTCTTTTTTAACGCTGATTCAAGTAACTTAAGTATGCCACGCAGGAGACTTATTCGTTTGTCCTGAGAGATAGATTTATAATCACCTGAATTCTTTAATACAGGCATACCGATGAGATTGTCTAAGTTATTAAGAAGAAATTCTTCTTAAGTCAACACAAAAACAGCTTTGTAAGAATGGGAGCTACTCCTGGCTAAAGCTTTTTCAGCACTATAATTGGAGTTCCGTCGGGGTCAGTTTCTTTACGCGTTTTAAGTTTTTTTGATTAGCTTGGCCAAATCAAGTACACATACTTGTGAATCGCATAGGGTGTTTTCTGATACAAGAATAAATACGGAAGTTAGAAGCCTTAATCGCATGGGGTAGAAGAGTTTGGATTTTTTGAAGATCCTAGTGGAGAAAGAACAGAAGATGAACATACCTCAGGGCAAATTGTGAGTAAAAGATCAAGAAGACTTGCATACTGGCCGTCAAAATCAAGGAAAAATATATGTTCGCCTAAAGTTTTAACTAGATCATAAGGAATGGAGAAATCGTGACATTGTCTCGTTTCAGTGAGTGACCCGTTTGACATTGTGAACATTAAAGTCGCCACCGATATGAATGTTAGTCGAATGGTGAGTAGCTAGGGTGTGGTAAATTTTCTAATATATGCTCTTAAGGATAGTTGCGCACAGAAATCACTTTTTCCACTGCTTCCAACGTAATAGATGTATGGAAACTAACGCCGCTTTCAGGACTGCCAGCAACCATTGTAAGACAGTAATACAGAACGCAAGAGAGTTGTATGCTCAGTCCGTCAAGTCCAAAGTAGCTGAGAAGCGGCTTGGTTCCCACCAGTTTTGGAAAATTGCAAACAGATTCTTGAACAGAAGCGTGTGCTCCATCCCAACTATCATCAATGGACCTGTGTTAATCTCGACAGCATCAGAGAAAGCCGAACTCTTTGCCAAGGCTTTTGCAGCTAATTCTACCCTTTGTGCCAACCCCCAATATTTCCTCCTGTATCAGAAAACAAACTATGTGATATACAAATATCTGTATGTGATGTTGCCAAGCTAATCAAAAACCTTGATTCCAGTAAAGCAACCGACCCTGACGATATTCCAATTATAGTACTCAAAAAACTTCAACCAGAACAAGCACCCATACTTACAAAACTGTTTAAACGTTGTCTTAAGGCGAATTGCTCCCCATCACCCTGGAGAATTTCATCAGTAGGCCCTGTATTTAATAATTCAGGTGATCGTTCATCCCCCTCTCAGTATAGACCAATACGTCTCCTGTGCGTCATGAGTAAGTTGCTGGAATCTGTGTTAAATAGAGAAGTAATCAACCATCTCAGCAAAAATAACCTACTTAGTGACACACAATATGGTTTCCGTTCTGCTATATCTACAGCTGATGTGCTTACAGTTATATCTCATAGGATTAGCGAATCTCTCGACAGAGGAAACCTTTCTAGGGCAATTGCTCTTGACATATCAAAGGCATTTGATAGGGTATGCATAAAGGTTTACTTCACAAGATCTCCAGCTATTATATTGCTGGAAATGTCTTCGCAATTATTAAATCATTTCTCTTTGATAGGTTCATAAGAGTAGTAGTTGATGGGCAAAAATCAGAAACTCACAGTATAAATGCTGGAGTATCTCAGAGGTCGATCCTGGGCCCAACTCTTTTCCTGATATACATTAATGATATTCCAAATCACACCCTTACATCATTCGTAGACATTTTTGCTGATGACACGTCCATCTATGGTAGCACATCTAAGACAGTAAAATACGCAATTTCTCTCCGATTCTCTCTCCTCTGATCTGGATCACGTTGTACAATGGGGAAAGAAATGGCTGGTTACTTTTAATGCATCTAAAACCAAGCTTCTATCTTTACATCATCAACGTTCTGGTCCCCGTCTGGCATTAATTAAAATGAATGGTTATCGTCTTGGGGAGGCCTCAAGTTTTGACAGGTTTCTGGGCTTGATCTTTACTCCAGATCTTAAATGGAATACGTACATCAAATCTGTTGCCAAGGCCGCTGGAAAAATGGTCGGATCCTTCTATCTATCCAGTAGATATCTCACTGCTGATGCAATTCTCTATCTATATAAAGCCTGATACCTCCAAGGATGGAGTACTGTTGCCATATATGGGCAGGAGCTGCTAGAAAAGACTTGTCATGCCTTGATGGGGTTCAGAATTAACTTCGTGGCCTGGTGGGAGATGCCCTTTTCTCTTCGCTGCAACCTCTGTCTCACAGAAGAGATTTTGCGAGTTTGTATCTGCTTTATCGTTATTTTCATGGAAAGTGTTCGACTGAGCTTCAATCTATGGTCCCCCTTCGCCAAACATTCACAAGAAACACTAGACTAGCTGAAAACATTATCAATAATTTTCCCCACTCTTTATCTGTACCTAAACCTAAACGTAGATTCCATGATCAAAGCTTCTTTCTTAGAACTGCATGCCTGTGGAATTGTCTTCCGTTTTCCTGCTTTCCAGCTTTCTATAATATGGTTATATTCAAGTCCAATGTGAACCAGTTTCTGATGAGCCGTTCCACCTAAGTTAACAAATTTACCGAACTTCCATTACTATCGATTACTATATTGTCCTTTTGACTACTCTACACTGTTTAACCCTTATCCTTTAGTGGCCTATCGGCCTTGATAAGTGGTGACGTACTATGTAAAAATAAGTGACATAGAGTGCAAAAATAAATGCTGTTGTGTAAGAAAGTGCAATCCAAGAAGCATTTTAGTAAATTTTAGTTTAGCGTATTTTAGAGTCTTCTCTGGAGATATCCTTACAACAATGAAAGAAGGCATATATATATATATATATATATATATATATATATATATATATATATATATATATATATATATATATAGCGTGTCCAGGGTTGATGAAAAAAATCCAATAAAGTGCTCGATCGTAGATGTGAGAGCTGAAGATACAATATTTATTATGACACTATATATACATATTTCAAGGTTGAAATATGTATATATTGTGGCATAATAAATATTATATATATATATATATATATATATATATATATATATATATATATATATATATATATATAAGGCAAAACGGGCTTTTTCCATTGGGCTTCTCGGGGGGGGCGTTAATATATCATTAAACTGTTAATATAAACCATTAATAATATCAATGATTTTCGAACGCGCTGCGCGTCTAGATATATTTACGGTGACTTTTACACAATTATTGCTATTTCGGCTCCTCTCATGTTCATTTCATATAAAAGCGAAGCTAATGTGAAATAAGGTGCGAAAGATCAATATGTAGTATCTCTCGGTCGGTTCTGTACGTACTGGCCTTGGTGGCTCTGCTTCGCAAGCTGGGGCACGGGGAGGCAAATTCGGCCCTGCGCGGAGGGCTATATCTAGTGGCTCTGCCGTCAAAATACCCGCGTTCGTCGATGACGTCACGGTGTTATGTCGAGATGTTCGTGTCAGAAACGCTAGCTTGGTACGATATTATTACAGGGTCCAAGATATACCGCAGTAAGTCAGTCGGACTGCGCATGGGCGCCTGGAGTGACAACGCAAACCTCCCGACGCCTTTCAACTGGACGGATGCGCCGGTTCAAATCCTAGGCGGACCGCGTCTTAGCTCGAAAAAATTGGTCGAAAGTACGGTCCAATGTGGAGGTTGCGGTACAGTTGTGGCTTCCCAGGAAAGTTCCTAAAAGTGTAAGGCTGAGGCGTGCACCAAATTGCGGCTTTTCTCTCATCCTTTAATGACGGGTCGTACTTCCCCTGCCTGCACAACAACGAAAAGTTCTCCTCGGATTCTTGTCTTCGTACCTTTGGGACAGAGAAAGACATTGAATTAGTAGAGAGTTCTGTATTCAACGTCTGTGTGAGGGAGGCTTGGGAATGCCGGACCAGAAGTGCCATCGATAAGATTAGATCTAGGCCTTCCTGAGCCACTATTTGCAAGTAGATCAACCGTGGCACTTAAGGATTACTGCCGCCTTTTCCGCCGAGCCGCGCTAAAACGACTACCAATGTCGAGCAACCTTGTGAGTGCAACCCCTACGGAAATGCACAGTGATACAGTGAGGGGGAGCGCCGACAACCCGATATGCGCGTGTTTGGGTTGGCAGAAGAGTAAGATCCGTTTCACGTAGAGTTGGGCGCCACGTTTGAGTAATATAAACAATAAGCAGTGCTCTCTAATCTGGCGCTTCCACTACAAAAACATACAATGCAGTTCCGGGTTTTTTGAATCGTCTGCTTGCTTGAAACAATAACTACAAAAAAGACCTGTCTACACTTTCTTCGATTGCCGCGAACTAGGTCGGTACTAGTTGTATGTCAGTGAGGTGACGGATGGCATCGATCCTGGGCGTCATCGCTTGTTACCTATACAATGTGATTGACAATGTGAGGCCGCCGTTGGACCAGTAAGGAAAAAGGGTCTACATTACGATCCTGGCCGTGAGGAGAATCGTGATTCGGATCTTACCCCTGCAAGGTGGCCGGGGAGGGGGTTGTCTGTTTCTGATCAGAATCTGATCGCTTTCTTTAAACACAACTACGGGTGAAGATCAGATATGATAAAAGGAGAATGCACCGCGCGGTATTCAACAGAAGATGGATACATGTAGCAAGTCTGTGTGTACGAAGAAGAGCAAAAGTTTAATACGTCTTCCTCGCCTAGGTGTGGAACACGAAGTTTCGCCATGTATAACTTCATCTTAAACCTCTTTGCTCGCGGAGTAAGTTCTCCATCCCTCACCAACTAGGAAGCTTCCAACACCCCCACCTCCTCTTAATGCATTTTTTCACTCCAACCGTTAAATTTCACCAACTTTTGAGAGAAAGAAACCAATAACTAATCCACAATCTATCAACTAGACGGGTTGGAAAGGTCCTACCAACCACTCTTTGTATTTTCTCCCTCTCGACCTCGCCACAAATTTATTATTGTATTACCGTTCTTGTTATGTTTTTGTTTTCACACGGTTAAACTAATGTTTAAAAAATTGCGTGCTTAGTAGGACGTCTCATATACGAAAGCACGAATGTAGTATTATGGTGGAAGAAGTTTCTAGCTAAGATAAACATTTATTTAGTTCTAGAGGTAAATGTATTGCCAACGCACCGAATTTCTCACCCATTTAAAGTTGACCTTCAGCATAAGGTTTTGTGCATGTATATTTTTTGCCTGAATAAAAGATTAATATCTCAAAGTGCACTATCTGTTCTGCAGAAAACAAAGCTTTACTTTCCTACAAAGTTTGGAGAAACGTCCACCCACTTGTCTATCGTTGGGCAAAGTTAAGGGTTTTTCATTGTTTTGCTCTGAGGACAAACCCGTTCACTGGGTTGGTAGACTATTGTTTTTTTGTTATTTTGTTACTGTGCCTGATTGAGCATGTTATTATTAAATGGTTATCATTTTTCTCACACATAGCCTGGGCCTGGTGCCTGGTTCTGACTTAAGCAGTGGGCAGGGATACAGGATACTGATGTGGCTTTATAAACGAAAGTACTATTGGGGTGGAAGGAACTGACTACTTAATTTTCGCCCGATTTATGCAGGCTTTTTCGAGAGGGATGGTGATTGAAAAAACCCGCATACATCGGCCTAAACACTGAGTAGTCACTTGCTTCCCCTTCCATTCTTTTTTATATTTTCGGATTTAATCCAGCTTAACAAATATATATATATATATATATATATATATATATATATATATATATATATATATACATATATATATGTATATATATATATGTATATATAGCATATGATAAGGAAACCCCGTAACAATAATCCCTAATATGACATCGAGAACCCTACCCGAAGCTACTGCAGTGTCAGAATTTATTCACCAAATCACAATCCAGCCACCCCAGTACTTTGAGCTTGGTTATGGGATGGTCTCCTTAGTGTGTAAACCGAAGTTCGCGTCCCTGGATATCAGGCCGATAAGGTCAGCCAGATAAAACTTAAACATCCAGCATCGTTTTTACTGAGATGTCCTCAAGGGTAGACATAGAAATAGACAATTTCCGATAAGTCTTCGAATCTTCACGTAAGATACTGCACCCCTAAGATACTACTTTTCTTTTCCCATTTTCAGAAAAAAAAATTACTCATTCACAAATGTTGATCTAGGGACAATTAAGGAGAAGCGATAGTAAAAGTACTTGACGATAACACCACACAACGTATTGGCTACTCTCCATTAAAATATTAGTATATTTATAACGCATTTAATATGGGACCAATTTACGTGTGTAAGGGAGTGTATGGTGATAAGGATGCCCTCTTAATGAAAATAAATAGAATTATCGACACTTTTTATACTATATTTAAAATTAATTTGCATTGTGTTAAGTAATGCATGCATGGATGAGAAATTCAGTTCTAATAAAAAAGCAATATAATAAATATATCAAATAAACAATTGCAATGAATATAAATATTAATTAATATTTTACTAAAATGAAACGGAAAACCTAAGCAAGAATCTTATCTCTTAACACATTCCGTCTTAATTAAATATATTAATGAGATTATTCACTTTGTTACCTGTTGAGCGTTCAAGAAAAAATTAAAAATGAGCCCTTGTAAAAACCGCTACTCTTCTTATGAGAGATTAGTTTCGAAACGTGTTAAGGAATACGAGATACGGGGAAGAGTAGGAAGGGAAAATATTTGCAGATACAGGGAGTAGATAGGCGGGATAAAAAGAATAACATTTTTCGAATTGTTTTAGTTTATATTTCGCATCAATCCCCTTGATTTTAATGCACACAATTCATTAAATTCTTCAAGTTCTTTTACTTGGTTGTCTCTCCTGTGGCTGTTTCCTGGGTTGAATAATAATAAAATATATATCACTTCGTATAGCTTCATTGTCATAGAAAGCAGGTAAAACGCCTATTTTTATTAAGTCTCTGGATTGCCTATCCTAGATGGGGACGACATCGTGCAATGTATCGGTAAAATATATTCACATTTCTCCTAGACACATTTTAGTTTACAATATTCACTTACCTACATTGCACTTTTTATTGGAGGTGTATGTTAGCAAATAAAAAAGGTGGTAGTAGGCGGGCAGGCTCGAACACATACCGCGAACGAGGAAAAGTACGTGCAAAAAAAACATGACGAGCCTAATGTCGCATCCCTCGCCAAGGCGGAAGTGGCGTAGGTCTAAATTCAGGGGAGACAATCGAAAAGCGGAAGTGACTTTGGAAAATATCGAAAAAAAAAAGACAACACAAAACAAAAAAGAACGAGAGGTTCCTGTAGAAAAGTAGCCCGTTTAGGATGAAGAGAATTAACGTTTTTAGTCATTTTTATTTCGATATTTGTCGTCCAAATAGTCAAGCATCAGAATGATACCCTCTTGTAAAAATCCATCGCCTTTGTCGAAAGTTTCGGCAAACATTCATACATTAATTTAAACTGAGTTATGTGCCATATGTTATAGAAGACAATTGGAAACAAGAGTTTGCCTAATCTCAATTGTAAGTCGTCTAAGATTGTCCACCATTACCCTCGTGAACCTACTGATCTCAATATACTATTTACTCACCTTGTGAATTTCTTCTTATCAATAACAGTTCAACCGGGCTTGGATAATAAGTAACATCAGAAGGGCAGGGGTTAAATCGAATTTTAAGAGACCACAGATTATTAAGAGAATAAGCAATCTTGCCCAATTCGCCCCCAATAATATGACGACACATTGCTTCGTAATTATAAAACATAATCATAAGTATTATTATTATTATTATTATTATTATTATTATTATTATTATTATTATTATTAAGTTTCATACAAAATATTTTATATTTTTTCTCAGATGAGGTTTTCTTTTTCTATATGAATCTCATATTTCTATTCTATATATTCCTTTTTTGTTCTAGTAAACAGTCTTTACTCTCATTTTTCCTCCGTCTCCAGGAGGAAATTCCGATATTACATCCGTCATTTCATGTCTTTGTCTCCTTACTCCTTACCAATTCATAACTTAACGTTTCTATTTTATATCCCGTCTTTCAACACCCTCTAATACAGAACTGTTAGACAAAGATGGCCGCTTCGTCTTTCTAAAGCTAATATTACGAATCGATTGTACATGGCTCTCCTTATGCCTGTCTTGTCAATGCCACAATTGCTTAGGTAAATTTATGCATTTATTCATACTTTTATTTCGGCTGGATTGTTGCCACCTAAGCAGAATGCCAAAGAAATGGCATCGAATTAAATGGTTTCTCCGAGTTAGCCTGCTTGTTTTAAATATAATGCTAGACCGATATGACCAATATTCAATAAAATATGCCTGTATTAATACTTCTTTATTCCTTCAGACTTGGTGAATTCTTAGATCACTTCTAATATGTTATTCAAATTTATTTGTTTATCTATTGTTAGAAAGAAAATAATTATATAAATAGATATAAATAAGTATATATATATATATATATATATATATATATATATATATATATATAATTATGTATTTAGGTATGCATATAATAATTCTCGTGTATGAACTCCTTATGAAACTAAAATACATAGTAAATAAAGCCATTTGTTTTTACAACGAAATTGCGAAAAATGTCTGGCATTTTTTTATATGGAAGTTGTAAGCCAGTAATTTCCATATGCATTGTTGGTTCTCGAAATAATATAAACGCTCCATATTAACAAAGGCAGCCAAATTCGACAAGGTGTATTGAAAAATATACATGTGCAACAATTAAAAGAAAAATGTAGCGAAAATGTAACAACGTGGGTTTTTTCTAAGGAGGTGGGTTATTATGGGTCTCCACAGACTAAGACAATGACAGATTTCAAAAAATTATCAATTGCAAGGGTTAGCAAACTAATGATATACGCTTTAAGGGTATCTCCCCGTAACATTTTTTGAGCTAGATTTTCACAATCTACAAGAACACCTATCCTGAGTCGACATTGTTAAATACAAGTGGTCAGAAGAGGTTCAGAAAGACTGGAAACAAATGCCGAGATAAGCGATAAGCATATACATTGCCTAGAATTCTTAAATGTCACTCAGCTGTTATTAGTTTAGCTCAACGTTGCTTAACTTGCTGATCTGAGACTAATCGCTTTATATGTATATATATATATATATATAAATATAAATATATATATATATATATATATATATATATATATATATATATATATATATATATACATGCGACATCGCATTTTTATTCGCCTTATTCCTTTTGTATCACTTTTTGTTATCAAGTAAGATCTATTACTTACTCATAGTTTCATTTAATACTTTTGCAAGCAAAATCCGATCCCCACACTTTGCTAAATCCTACCTTTTCATGAGAAGGAAAGCAGTTCTTCGGAATTCCGCGTATTTAGGATTATCATTTAATCAGTATGTCCTGTTTTAAATTAAATATGTTTAACTCATTTTCAAACTGTTGTTAACATTTTTTATTAATTACCTGTTCTTATATATATATATATATATATATATATATATATATATATATATATATATATATATATATATATATATATATGCTCGCATGCTTTTTTTATATTGTACCAGCGGAAGGTGCACGACTTTTTCCAGCCGTAAAATATAATGTGATACTGCTAGTATGTTTAATCCTTAAATATTATGAGCAAATTCCTTGAAAGGTTAAACCCGTATCTACGACAGCGTTTACTAAACATTTATATACTAATTTAGACATATATTAGACTCTGTGAATCTATTTATATCTGGGATTTATATATATCATCTATTGTATTCCCATATTTTATTTTTTTAAGAAGAACTTCTCGTTAATAACGGAATGTGAGCCCATTTCATTTTTTTATTGCTACGTTAAAATTAAAGGATATTTTCCCGATCTCCTTATTTATTTAAGACATCCTGAATTGTTCCGATTGTTAGATTCTCGATTTCAAATCTGACTAATCGTCCTAACTTTTTTTAGAAAGATAGATAGAGAGAGAGGGAGGAGAGAAAGAAGAGGGAAAGAAGAGATAAAGAAAATACACATGGAGTAACTTGATATAATAACTTTTTTATATTATACAATTAATATGGGGGTAATAAGAGTGATAAAACCACTTATGCATTTTTACATTATTTTCTACACCCCCATTCAACATTCTGAATTTCCTTGTCATTCATACATAATAATATATTATGACTTCCATTCTTTACATTTCTAACCTAAATGTGTTACGTCGTGTAGTGTTTCGAGCTATCTTTGTAGTATTCTTGGTTTCTCCTTTTCTGATGAGAAAAATGTGCTTCGAACTGATATTAACTATTGGCATTATTCTATTTTTTCTGACACAAATTTCTAATAAAGAAGTTTAATTAGTTTAATGGATTCTACGTAAGTTACGATGCTATCAATAAAATTCAGTCTTTAAACGTTTTGATGATTTGGAAATAAAAACAGGAAAAATTATAGGATTTCTACTTATTCGATACTAACATAGAGTATAAAGGTTTAGTTTTTATTTATATTGAAAATGAGATAATTTTATTGAATAGAGTATAAAGGTGTTAAGGTGTTGGACAAGACTACTTTTAAAAACGTGAATAGAACATGTAGATTAACGGTAATCAGTCTGCAAAAATATAGACAAGGTTTTAATAGGTGATTAATTCTTCTCGGCAAATCAATATAGAATACTGCGATATGATCATATCTAGACCAACAAATATGGGGGAATAAAATATCATTAGTTTTATTTATATTGAAAATAAGATAAATTTAATGAATTTTCTGAATGTAGAGATAGATTACGTTTTAACTAATTTGGAAAAAGAATGTTAAACTAAATAATTATGAACGAATAAACAATAAATAGATATTTTTCTGCCATAACTTTACTATAAAACTGTTTAGTATCGGTAAAGTTTATCATGTCTGTAAAGCAATATGTTTCTCATATTGGATGTATACTTACACGTTACAGTGAAGTTTTCTATGCTATACTCTCACTTGTTTTGTTACTAAAGACAACCGTAAAGACGCTGTATTTCGCATAATAAATTTGCACATATTGAAAGAAAAATAAGCGAAATAAGTGGATTACTAAAATGTCGAATGTGAATTGCAATTCTTGCATGGCTTCAATTTTCACACGTTATATTTTGCTTAATAGTCGATCTAATCATTACTTACTTGCAATGATAACATTCTTCAAAGTTGTACGTTGTTTCGCAATAATATATCTAATTCTCGTTGCGTAAAAAAAGATTTTATTCTTTTTATTTTATATTTCCTACTATTTCTGCTACTGCCATTCATCATAGTTGTATTTTCTACTCCACGCAAATATTTCTTGGTTCCCCGCTGATCTAGTACCGACTCTCTTATATATCTTCATTAGATGGTTTAGATCATACATTTTAAACAATTTGTAACAATCAAATGTGTGTTTAAGTATATTGTATGGAAAGCGTATTTGAATTGATCGTTATTTGCTTTCTATAAGACAATACACAATCCTAATGTTTTGATCCGTTAGTCATGATAAACTATTAGAAATGATAGACATTTTTTGTCGCCGAAGTATAGAAATAATTATTCAATGTAAGACACCCAGCGTAGCTACGTTTGCTTTTGTAACCAAACGTATTTACATGATATATTGATAAGTTTAGTATGATATGTTTTTCATATATCAAGTTCCTATTTCTTAAAACCGTGTATTTCCAAAAGAACATGCAATGTTTATACGCGACGCTATCCAATCTACTTTTAGGGTTGTTTGTAATAGCATATTTATAAATATATGTAATTAAATAGGTAATCAATTGCTTTCGCAAAAGGAAATACTAATGTTTCTATAAGCTGAATTTGTTATAAAGGAATAAAAACCACAATTACAATTTCAATCTTTATTATCAACAAAAGTTTTTTATTTAATTAGTCTAGTAATAATATAACGTATCATTATCAAGATTAGTTATTATCATTATGATTTGGAGCAGTTTCTGTTGTTTGCTATAGTTTAAATAATAGCTAAACATGATTTAAAATAGTCTCTCTAATTATGATTTAATAGCAGGGTCTCTTTTACTTAACAGATAAGTGGATAATTTGAGAAACCCTCTTAGAAGAGAATCTAGATTGTTTTGAGCGCTTCATTCATAAAACGCTAGCGGGTAATATATAACATCATCCACACACACACACACAAAATTATATTAATACATTTTTAAAACTACAATACTTGGTTTGCTTTTTTTTCTTTGTCGTGTAATAAGACCATAAGAAATGAGAACATATGCTTTACATGTTTTCCCTCTATGTTATCATCTGTTTTTCGATCGGAAGACCTTTATAAGTATAAAAAGGAGGTCATCTTGATTCATTATTCTTCTGATTATCTGTCCTTTGTTACTAATATATATGGTTCCCTATTATAACCACTCACTCAAACTTTTCTGAAATGCTTTATTAGCTGGCTATCAGCAGCTTCAGATATAAGAGCACATAATTTATAATTGTGGAAATTGTTTCCTATCAATATATTTCTATCTATTGAATCTTTTGCAATGATATATGAGAAGGAAGTTTTAGGGAATGGGCAACAGCAACACATACCTATTTTTATTAGATTTTCTTTATTCTCCCCCGTCCTCCTCTAAATGGCTCGGCTGAAATTGTCATGAAAGTTCTCAAACTACCCATGTATAGCAGAATAAAACAAATTTACATTATTAAACAATTTACACAAATTTTCAAACCTTGACACTCACTACTATGTCGTACCCAACGCCAGTTTCACCCTCTCATGTTTAGAGGTAGAACTCGAATTATTGTCAGTAAAGCTTAGCCCGTTGCTTCTTTAGAAAACTGTTATTAGCTTATATTTCTTAGTAGACGATTTCACAGTTAAAGATGATTATTATATTTTATATTATAATATATATATATATATATATATATATATATATATATATATATATATATATATATACAAAACCTACCTAGACATTTACTTGGTTAAATGTATTTGTCACGTGCTTTCAAACTGCAATCGCAACAACACCATGGGCATTGAATATGTGCATCTATGAAAGGCTATATTTTGTGTTAGCGATGCATTTAAAAAGCAGATTCAAAACAACCTCACGTCTCCTTTTATTTAGTACGTAATTATCTTTTTTCTCATATGCCTTAGACAATATTCACCATGAGTTTCTCCGTACTCTTCCGAGTATATGACGTAAATTTGAGGGTGCGGTGTATGCCATCTTTATGCACAACTCCACATCTGTAAGAATATAAACCCTCAGTTTACTCGCATCTGACAGATTATGAATACATGCTCTGTCCTGGTTTTATCTTGCCATTAACCAAAGCCGGTTGTTAAAAATACATTCGTGTTAGCCTGTTGTTTTTGTATAGGTGGGAATGCCCCAAATAATCAATTGCCTTAATGCATATTTAAAAACTGAAACAATACAAAATATATACCTCTAAACCCTACCGCGTTTAGCTACTAAAAATCCGTCTTAGCTATTTTTTGTGTTAATATCGGAAGTGCTATCGTGCTTCCTATGTAAAGAGGGTATTTTCTCAGTATGACATCAATATGCACATGACCTTTACCCCTCGCCTATGTTACTCAAATCATACGTGCATATACCTTTAAGTGACCTACCGGGCATATGCAATTGTGTTTTTTTTTCGTTTAGCTTACGAGTTGGTGTTTTTTACTTCCGGTTTTCATTTTTAGCTCTCTTTTCTCAATTTCCATTCAAACAACTTCTGTTATCGGACCCAAATCTTTAACGCCTTTCGACAGGTCGTTTTCCATGTCCACAACAGGATCGAATGCTTGTGTACAACATAACAAAATATTACACACATAATCTGCTTTAACAAATATTTGAATGCACTCCTGTGTACAATCATACACACACACACGAAACGAACATTTTTCTATATGCATGACAGTTCATACACACACACACACCACACACACACACACTGTAATGCCCGTAACATTTCTATGTACATAACTGTTTCTTTACATAGGTAAATATATAATCCTGCTTTGGCTTGATTTATTCTGCATCTTATTTCCTAATCTTACTTGGTAAACTCGATCTTGGACGTATGTCAATGTCTTTCTCCACAGAAAATATGTTGTCACAAGTGCTAGATCCTACATTAAACCCTTTGGAGCAAAAATTCAAACTCTCCACGCCATCATATAACACAGAATAGACTAAATAATATACTACGTGCAGCAATAAAAAAGAAAAAAAACACTGACGTCAACAGCACTATGGCGGTTAAACGGACATGTTCGCACAGGAATGAACATAAAAGTACATACTAACAAAACTGAACAGTATTTTTATCATGCTTCTTGTTTTGTGTGAACTGACGCGCCAAAAATATTTTTTTTATTTCCCTTGGGATAGCATTGTCTCAAATCGTTCCATCACCCATACGTTTAATCTACGATTTACAACTTTTCAATTTCCTTCGCTGTCTATATAAATAATATTTTCCGCCATGCAGGCAATAAAAAAATTAACTACGTTTCAGCTTTTAAATTGCTTTATGGGAAGAAAAAGCGACAACAAGTCATCATGTGATTTCAAAGAGTAGTAATTCAGTCTTCGTGCAGACATCGCTGTTTCCGTGACCAGCAAGAACAACGACTGTCTCTTCTAGATTTGTTTCTGACCACAGTTCCCGATAATTGTGTTACGCATGTCCAACACATGTGGGAAAATTATACTGATGTGATAATGGTCAAAATCGCACTAAACTCTGGAGCCAAAACTGAAGAGTCGTTGCTTAAAACAACGAGATATTATAAAAAGGCTGACGCCATCAAGGATCTCATCAGAGATGTCCCATGGGGAGATATCTTGTGCTTCCTGCTGAACAGTGCGCAAGTGAGACCACTGAATGATTCCAAACGGAAACGGAAGCACATATTCTCACACGGAGGTTCTATGACAAGCTTCACTCTCTTTAATGGTTTACTTCTACTTGTGCAACTTACATTGCGACAATGCAGCATGCGTACTGCAGTTTTAACAGACATAAGTTCAACAGACCCAAGTATATAGACGCTTGAAGTAACTGTAAGAAGTAATGTCGAAATCTAAGAAGGAATTTACTGAAACCACCAAAAAACGCATTGAAGCACAAAAAATTGGAACCCGTAATGTCTGGAAAAATCTACATTGAGGTAGTTAATAATGGGCAATCAACAATTCCACAAACAACCAGGTTGTTTACTCAGTAACCGAGATGGACTATATGCTTGCCAGTCGGTTTGCCTCCAACTCCACGTGGATCTTCGGAACCACTCCTCCCTGACTTTCCTTTGCAGACAAACGCCACGCCCGACGATCTAAAAATAACCCCTTGTAAGTTACACGCTATAATAAAAAAAACATTGACACATCTAAGCAGGTTGACCTGACTTTATCCTGGCTGTGCTATTCAAAAAATACTGCGCCGAAGAAGCTCCAATTCTCTCAAAACTATACAGCAGACGCGGCTCTAATCCATCACCTTACAAATGCTAAACTTCTGACCGACCAACACTATGGATTGATTAAACCCCGTCCCCAGCATATATCTAACTGTAATCTCTGAACGTATATACCATTAAGTGGATAAAGCAGCGGAGATCTCGATTTATCTAATGCTTTGGACAGAGTATAGTATGAAGTTCTCCTCAGGAAAATCAGATCATCCGGTGTCTCTGGACAAACACTTAGCATAATTAAAGCCTTCTTAGATAAGAGAAAAATCCAGATTCTCCTCGACGCTCCTGCATCTAAATGATATATAATTTCGGGAGTGCATCAGGGGTCTATCCTCGGACTTTTATTATCCCTAATATTCATAAATGACTTCCCACAAATATTGCCTCTAAGATGGGTACATATGCTGAGGACACCACACGCTATAACATACAAAACAGGAAATCAAATGAACTCCTGTCTAATAAATGGCAGAAACACTAGAGGAGAATCTCCTATCAATAGTGGGATGGTCACATGCAATGCTGCCTAGACTAAACCTGTATCCTTTAATAATTCCAGGAAACCTTCTCTGCCACCAAAAACAATGGGCAACGATTCATTATCTGAACGCCCATTTTAAAACT
Source organism: Euprymna scolopes (assembly GCF_053919585.1). Lineage (NCBI taxonomy): Eukaryota > Metazoa > Mollusca > Cephalopoda > Sepiida > Sepiolidae > Euprymna > Euprymna scolopes. The sequence goes on from NC_136492.1 coordinate 131,320,739, forward strand.
CCTTGTCCTAAGGTTCCCAGGGAAATGAGCTGGAAAAATTATATTGATAGCATTGCAGGACGGCTGCGAAGAAGGTAGTCTCTCTCTACCGTGGAGAAAGCTACTAACGCCCGAAAGTATCCTGTACATCAATAAGGCCACCATTCGGTCATGCGTGGACTGTTTGAATCATATTTGGGTTGGCGCATCTGCTACTTGTCTATCGCTACACGGAAAGGTCCAAAAGAGAGTTTCCTATCTGATAGGTCCAAAACGTCAGCCTCTGTCCACGGACGGAATGTTGCTTCCCTCTGCCTGTTCTACAAGTATTTTAATGTTGAATTCTCTGACGAACTACGAACACTTGTACGCCAACGACGTACTTTCCCTCGACAAACCCGACAAGCTGCTAAATCACACCCGTACACAGTAGATATCCATAGATGTAAGAGAGCGATCTACTCCAGTAGTTTCTTCCCCAGAACCGCTCGACATTTGAATTTCATTCCGGGCCCCTGATTCCCCAATTTTACTGATATGCAGAAGTTCAAGTGTAACGTTAATTGATATATTGGTGTCTAAATCCCTACATAATATCCCAACACCTTATGACGCTGGTAATAGTCCCCTACATCAAAGAAGCAATGTGCTTTGTTTGGGGTGAAAATGTAATTCTAAAGAACGCTAAGAGAAATAAGAAAGTGTTATTTGCGTAGACATAGGCCCCTCGCGTTGTCTCATCAACACATCATCTCAACAAAACTGACTTTTTGACTTTATATCGAGGTGTTAACAAAGCCGAGCCACACTTGTTACTACTGATCGGCGCTTTGAACATGCTACCGCATATAAGTTCTGTACAACATCTTACGACTTAGCAAACTTTTACAAAAACATGTTACACGTTATCAACTCTTTCACACACACCTTACGGCAGCTCAACTATTCCCAATAACAACCTCCAAAGATGTTAACCAAGCACTGTAAACTTCTTCATATCAAAGTGAAAATGGTCCTAGTCTGGAGTAAAAATGTAATAAAAATAGTGTAACATTGATGGAATTTAGCGCTTTTTTATGAAAGCACAGTTAGGAGAGACATATTTTACTGGGGCAAGATGATAAAGTCGTAAGGATTCTCACGTACAGTCAATTTTAAGATGGTCACCGGAATGTTGGCTGACAGTTGCTCATATTTAAGGTTGAGAAAAGTTATTTTTCGGTTGCAAATATTTCGCAGGCTGGAATTGAAAATGCTCTTTAAACCCGTAAGACTTTGACGAGTGCTCCGTCCAGAAAATAATTTAAGAGGGCGTCAGATAAACGAAACAGAACTGACCGAATAGTTAATTGTAGGCATAGACCAATTCATACTATCCAAATATTCCAACAGAAACCCAACAGCCAGACATGCCCCCCCCCCAGAATGTGCTGCTGCCATTGCGCTAGAAAAATCACCTTTTCCATAGCTACCAACGTAATAGATGCACTGAGACTAAAGCTGTATCGAGGGCTGCACTCAACCCCTGTAAAGAGTAATAAAAAATGCAAGATAGTTCTATTCTCAGTCCCTCAAATCCAAAGTAGTTGAGCTGCGGTTTGGTTCCCACCAGTTTTGGCAAGTAGCAAACAGGATCCTGAAGAAAAGCGTGCATTCTATCCCAACCATCGTCAATGAACCTGACATCTTCTCATCAGCATCAGACAAGACGGAACTATTTGTCAAGAACTGTGTGGCTAACTCTGCCCTCTGCGACGAAGGTAATAAACTTCCCGTATTTCCTCCTACAACAGACAACAAAGTATCCAACATATAAATATCTGTGCACGAGGTCGGCAAATTGATCAAGGACCTTGATTCCAGTAAAGCAACTGTCCCCGACATCATTCCATTTATAGTGTTGAAAAAGAAGTTGCCCCCATACTTACAAAACTATTTAAGCGATGCCTTAAGGAGAAGCGTTTGGTAAAAGCCTGGGAAACCTCGTCAGTACGCCTTGTATTCAAGAACTCAGGGCATAAGTAATCTCCCGCTCAGTACAGGCCACCAAGTCTCTTGTGTGTCATGAGGAAGTTACTGGAATCCATATTAAATAAAGAAGTAGTAAACCACCTCAGCAGAAATAACCCCCTAAGTGACATGCAATATCGTGTACGTCCTGCGAGATCTACAGCTGATGTGCTAACGGTTATATCTCATAGGATTAGTGAATCTCCCGACAAAGGCTTCCTTTCTAGGGCAAGGGTTCTTGGCATATAGAAGGCCTTCGATAAAGTTTGGCATAAGGGTCTATTCACAAGATTTAAGCTCCGGTTTAACTGAAAATGTTTTCTCAATAATTACATCATTTTTCTCTGATAGGTTCATAAGGGTAGTGTTTGATGGACAGCAATCAGAGGTCCACAGTCCTAATGATTGAGTCCCCCAGGGGTCGATCCTTGGCCCAACATTCCTTATCTACATCACTGATCTCCCAAAACACATACTTTAGTCATTCCTGGACACATATGCTGATGACATGACCATCTACGGCAACACATCAAAAGCCGTAACTGACAGAGCTCTCTCTGATTCTCTTTCCTCTTATCATGAGGTCCTGGTTCAGTGGGGGAACAGATGACTGGTTACTTTAATGAATCTAAAACGAAACTACTTACTTTACATCATCAACGCTCTGTCCCTCATGTTTCTGCTGAGATGCTTGACAACTTCTCTATTAAATATGGATTCCATGAACTTACTCATGGCACGCAGGATACCTAATCGATTTTATTAAGAAGGAGATGACTTATCACCTGAATTCTTTAATACAGGGCATACAGATGAGGTGTGTTGTAAACCACTTCTTTTAAAGACAACGCTTAAGCAGTCTTATAAGTATGGCGGGCAGTTCTGATTGACGCTTTTTTAACACTATAATTGGGATGCAATCAGGTGATGTTGCTTTACTGGAATCAAGGTGGCTGATTAGCTTGGCGATCTTATGCACGGAAATTTTTATGTCGCATAGCGTGCTGTCTGTTATAGGAGGAAATACGGGGAGTTGATGGCATTCGTTGCAAAGGGTAGTATTAGCTTCAAAGTTCTTGGCAAATAGTTTGGTCTTGTCTGATGCTAACGAGATGGCATCTGGTCCATTGATAATTGTTGGGATAGAACGCCCCCTTCTTTAAGGATCCTGTTTGTTATTTGCCAAACCTGGTGGGAACCAAGCCGCTGATCAGCTACTTTTGTTCTAACGGACTGATCATATAGCTCTCTTGCATTGCTTATTACTTTTTTACAGTGGTTGCTGGCAGTACTGAACGCATTTCTAGTCAAAATACATCTATTACGTTGGTTGCTCTGGAAAAATAATTTCTGTGTAATTTCCGTCCTTAACTTACATTCCTTAACTTACAAAACTATATCTAACCATACATTAACTCGTCTCTCTCAATCCAATGATGTTGTTAATTTAGCAGCCTCCACTGCATGAATTTTTACCTGTACCCTCTCCCAGTAAAAATGAAAACGGAAAGCATAGTAATGCCCTTTTTTAACCACGTTTGAGGAGTGAAAATTTTCAAGAGATAATAACCTACATAACAAATTAATATTAACTACCAATGCGGGGTCGCAGAAATACCTGGATTAGGACCTAGGCGCCAAGCGAACCCCCTCGCAGCTGATGGGCCCATAGATCTTCCCAGGTCATCCGTCTAGGAGAAGGAAAAATCTGAAGCAATACCTAGGGGAAGGAGTCCTCTTCAGTCCTGGACCACAACGTTCCTAGAGCTGGTGACTCAAACAAATAACCGGTTTGTCAACCTAAACTGCTTACGGAGGAGATAGGCTCTGTTTATCGTCCGGCTTTCATACTCCTTCTTTACCATGCGTAGAGGTACTATCACAGGGACTCGTCTGAATCACCAAGTGGTTGATCTTGTTTCCTGACTAGGGCAATGAACGCCGCTTTTCCCCGCTCCCGCCCAATCCAATCCCCCTAAGCAGGACACAGTGGGGTGCTTCTGTGCCATATATGTCGGTGCAGTTGTAATGGTCTGGCTTTGCCTAATGGATTGAGGGTACCGGATTGACAGTTCCTTGCTGCTGTTTCCGACTGATAGTACAGGACCCTAACTCTTTGGTAGCGCTTAGAGCGGCTGCTCCATCAACAGTTGTAAAATATCGGGATGTTTGTAGGGCCATGTCGCGCAAGGAAAAGGGACCCTGTACTCATAACCTGTGGGGTTTCTTTAGACCACACTCCTGTGGGTGAGGACAGCTGATGGTCTACTTGTATTGCATGTCTGGTATGCTATACAACTACTTGTCCAGCACCCCTCACTCACTCACCCTAACTGAAACTTTTAAATAAAAGGAAATGGCACCTCAAGCGAAAGGTACGTTTAAACCAGGACAAACTCAAAGAAAACCAACCTACCTCCTCCCTTGAGGCTTGCATTTACTAATATCCGGGGGCTTATAACAAACTTAGATGATGTTGAGTCATTTATCCTTGTAAACACCCCGGATATCTTAGCATTAAGTGAAACTAACGTTTACTGCTCCATTCCATCTAACTACTTAAACATGCCTGGTTATCTCCCACTCTACCGTAAGGACTCGGACAGACATATGCATGGGCTTGGAGTCTATATTCGTAACCCCCTCCCTCTGATTGGAGAAATAAAACTAAAAGCAGACGACCAGGCCTATATTTGCTTCAGACTAAATATGCAACACAATATTAGTAACTTGTATTTTCTCTACCGCTGTCCCTCAACCCAGGAATGTCCCCTAATAAACAAAGTCTCAGACAGCATAGATATACACTCTCCCTCGATAATAGCGCCCACATACATTTATTTGGTGATTCAATGTCAACCACAGTCACTGGCTAGGATTCTCTAATCACACAGACGTAGCTGGTAGTACAACACATAGCTTCTCTATATCCCATTCCCTATCTCAATTGGTTACATTTTCGGACACGTTTCCTAGACCAGCAAGATGAACATGCCTCACTTCTAGATATCTTTCTGGCAACGGTTCCCGATGACTGTACAGCAAATGCCCACAGCCCACTCGGGAATGCTGATCACGCTGTGATAATGGTAGAAATCAGCCTAAATTCTCGCCAAAAAAACTGAAGACCCACTACTCAAAACAACGAGCTATTACAAAAAGGCTGATTGGGAAGCAATCAGGGAACTAATCAGAGATGCCCCATGGCAAAATATATTTACTCATTCCAGGGAACAGTGTGCAAAGGAGACCACTGAATGCTTCAAAACTGCAATTGAATCACATGTACCCGAACGAAACTTTTATAGCAACCCCCACTCTCCCCAATTGTTTACTTCTGCTTGTGCAGCTGCCATTTGTCAAAGGCAGCATGCGTTCCGCAGATTCAACCGATATGAGTCCAGCTCAAATAAGCAGAAGTTTATAGAAGCTAGAAATAACTGTAAGAGAGTGATAGAGACTTCTAAGACGGATTACTCTGAAACCACTAGAAAACGCGTCGAAGCACAGAAATTAGGAACCCGGGATTTTTGGAAAATCTACAACAGCGTAGTAAATAATGGACAGTCAACTATTCCCCCACTATCAAAAGATCATGAGGTTACTGGAACGGCAACTGACAAGGCTAATCTGTTTGCCAGGCAGTTTGCCTAAAACTCCACACTGAACTCGGTACTCCACTCCCTCCCTGATTTTCCTCTGCGAACAGACACCACACTAGACGATTTTAACATCACCCCTTCTCAGGTACATGCTATTATAAAAAAGCTAGACACCTCAAAAGCATGTGGACCTGATCTCATCCCGGGTATGCTATTAAAAAAATGCTCTGCCGAGGTTCTCTCCAAACTTTACAATAAATGCCTTAACGAATCTTGTTTTCCCGACTGCTAGAATACCGCCTCTGTGTTACCAGTCTTAAAGAATTCTGGTGAAAGAACTGACCCTCTAAATCATCGTAGCATTAGCCTCCTCCCGCTTTTCGCCAAAATATTTGAGTCCTTAGTTAATCAAGCCTTAGTCCAGCACCTAAGAACTGCTAAACTCCTGACTGACAAACAATATGGATTCCCGTTCAACAGTAGATACCTTCATTGTAGTTTCTGAACGTATATACCGTTCATTGAATAAAACAGAGGAAAGGAACAGCGGTAGCCCTTGATATATCTAAGGCTTTTGACAGGGTATGGCACGATTGTATTCTAAGGAAGAATTCATAATGTAATAAAATCGTTCTTAACTAATAGACTAAGCTTGTCTCCTTCAATAACTACAACTAATAGCAATGGTCAAGAACACATTGCGTGAAAGTACTTCTTTTAAACTCCTCGGCCAACGTTTACAGGAAATATGAACTGGAATAGATACATTGAGAGCATTGCCAATACTGCCGCAAGAAAGGTTGGCTCCCTCTACCCTGCTGAAAAACTACTTTCGCCTGACAGTATCTCACACCTCTATAAGGCTACCATTCGCCCATGTATGGAGTACTGTTTTCACGCCTGGGCTGGTGCATCTGCTGCTTGTCTCTCGCTCCTGGACAGGGTTCAACAGAGATTCGCCAACCTGATTGGTCCTGAACTGTCATCTAGGCTTCAGCCTCTGTCCAATCGACGTTCCATTCCTCTGCCTTTTCTACAAATACTTCAATGGTGAATGCTCTGACGAACTGCAAACACGTGTACCTCCCCGACGTGACTACCGCCGAAAAACCGACAAGCAACTAAGTCTCATCCAGTTAAAGTAGAAACCCCTTAATGCAAGAAAGCCTTTTACTCCAATACTTTCTTCCCCAGAAGAGCGGGTTCTTGGAACTCCCTTCCGGGATTCTGCTTTTCCAACTGCACTGATATGCAGAAGTTCAAGTGTAATGTTAACAAACATATTTCTACTCATCTTCTTTCATAATAACCCCGCTAATTAAGTCCCTTATAGTAGGTCCCTGCTTCAAACTGGCACTTTACCTTGTTCGGGGTGAAAATTAAATTAAAAAAAAACTGATTGCAGCAGCACATTCTGGGGAAACCCATGGGTTGCTATAAGATTTTTGTAGGAATTTTTTGGATTGTATTAATCGGTCTATGCTTACAATTGACCATTCGATCAGATATGATACTATAGAGGACCCATCCTTTTTAAACATGGAATCAAGTTTAGAATCAGATATGAATGCACGTAAGCTATCCAGTCAGTTAATATTTTATTCGCAGGACATTTTTTCCGCTTGTATTTCATTTGATAGTAACCTTTTTTTATACGTTAGAGAAAATGGTAAATATGAAGAATCTCTGCACCCTAAAACATTACTTTAAAATTACCATATTAAAAATTTATTTCCACCATCGTTAAATCTTTTAAAATTACCAGTAACCTTAAAAATTAAAACAAACAAAAGTTTGTAGAATAGAAACAATGCACCCACTTATTTGACGTAGTTTCAAACGTTATTTTCGTGTCTGGCACCCCCGAAAGTTATAAAAGTTGTAATTGTAAAGGAATTTTCGAGGCGTGAGTGATTCTTCTTTTTTACTGAGACAATTATTTAAAACTAATGTCCTCATTTACTTACAGCGCTACGAGGGCAGAGTTAGTCAGACACAGGGTCAATTTTGCATGTGAGCAAAATCCATCCTCCTATTTGTTTTAGAAAATTCAATCGGTGTTCCCCAGGATTTATTTATTGTAATAATTATAACATATCAAGTGTGATTAATTCCAGCCGAAACAGATTTTCTTTACGATTTTTTTATATCTGAAATAAGTAAGGGCCAATTTTTTACGTGACTCAGCGTCGTTTAACCCCTAAAAAATAAAGATCTGCTTTTCTGAGGGTATTTTGTGTCAACAGTCTTTATAAATAATAATAAGAAATTGGGAAACAATAACATCTTAGCGTGTGGTATAACTGTTCTATATGAGTTTAACATAAAATGAGACCCCACTTTTTGGTCACAAATCTTTCAACCGGTCATGTCATCTCTAACATTTTCTACAAGTTTAGCGATCGAGGAGGGGGACATGACAAATACAATATTTTTTTTTGTTTCATTCTTGTGGTCTGGGAGCGGGAATTACATTTTAAAATTAAAATCACGATAAATTTAATAAATTTTTCTGACACGATTCTGTACCTTTAACTAAAGTTTTATAAACAGAACGAACCAAAAACATGACAAATTCATTTGGGGGAGATTAAATTAGAAATATAAAATGTTTTAAAAATATAATTGCTTTTGGAATTATTTTTTGCTAGATCTCGGTTTTTCTTGTTTTTTTTTTGCGATCGCAGGGGAATTCGGTGCTATTTTTATTAAAACAAAAATTGTAATGATTTATTTGTAATTATCAGTACTCACTATGCGGAGAGTAATCTCTTCTCTTTGTACTCATTCTACCGAAATATCTAGTGGAGAGTGTATCACATATTTCTTTTTCGGGGGGGGGGCGATTATATTTACTTGTTTTCATCCGTACTTTTATTTTTGTTGATGCTGTATCCAGTTTGCCAATGAATGAAAATGCTTAGTATACAGGTGTGTTTCAAAACGGAACTTCATTTCAACCCAGGTAACGCTGCTACCCATTCTTGTGTACATATATATATATGCATATATATATATATATATATATACATATATATATATGTATATGTATATAATTCTAATATAATTAGAAACCCAGATATTAAATCACGATGATACACCAAGTAATAAACAACAAAATCAACAGACTTAAATTGCTGTACAGACAACATGTGGATAGATATTTTGCTAGAAAATGCAGTGAATCATTTGTAAACAGAACTGTATACAAGGTAAATCTTATTTTATATATATAGTTTAACCATAAATATAATTTAATAACTCAGAGATTACTCACTATTAAATCGGTGTATATTGCTTAAGAATATTACGTAGTATACATCGCGAGATGAGACTTCGTAATTATAGCTACTACTGCGAATTTTTAAACACCGGTTGTGTATTTCCGTCATCGATAGGGGATACATTATTATAATATCTCAAAACAAAGTAAATAACTAAATAAAAGAGATAAAAGTACAATAAGCTGCACCCATTTAAACTTTTTCAGCCTTGAATATTTTTAGAAAAGTCTTGGTTAAAACGCAGTATTGATATCGATAGTAGTAAGGGTCGTTTCGTTTAACAATACTTTAAATAAATTGAAATGATGATTACGCCTAGTAGACATGAATTGTAGATTGAAATATGATAATTATAGATATAAAAAAGCTCTAATAACAGCGGTCCAGCATGCAAATTTTACTTTTCAAAATATATTGCATAATTGATTTATTCTGTGTTATTTCAGTTTTTCACTGTGTGGCCAGTGGAGGTGTGCGGTAAGGATCATCACACCTGGTACTCACTAGGCCGGTTTGGTGTAGGTAAGGTCAAAAGTAATGGGATGCATCTTCCTCACATATGTATTCAATTTGACCTTGCTAACTTTAACACTTTGTTCAGCCAAAAGGGGATCAATAGGTTTACTTGGGCACATATCCGTTAAAACAAGATCACTTGATTAATTACAGTATTTCCTTGGGGCAGATTTGCATGAGGTCTGTAGTTTGCGTGTAATGTTTGGAGCTGAATGTTGAGCAGCCCCCTTTTAGGGACGCGCGAAGTTGAAAATCTGTACATGGAGGAAATGTAGGTTGGGTGGTATAAAGATTCCCAGTCGAGTTTATGTGTCCAGGCTGGATGATCCAAGTGTACGTGAAAAGATTCAACCCGTAGTTTATTCTACAGATTTCGATGGGTCGTGGGCGCATTTTAATAATACACTCTATAAATAAGTGAAGATGTACTTGGCTTTTGCTAATCCAAACATCAGGATTGGTTTGATGATAATTATTGTAAAAATAATCAACACTTTAGTGTTAAAAATGGAGTGCATCATAAAATGTTGTCTGTCTCTCATTAAGGCAGGGAATACCTCCAACAGTCACTTAAAGCAAAAGTCTTCTGCTATGAATCAATAGTGAGCTAAATACGCCAACTACATGCAGATGACTTTTAATGGGTAAAACTTCCAAGGCATGTACAATTTGCTTAAAAAAGGCGTTTGGTGGACTATCAACCCCTCTATTCTTAAGTGATGGAATTATGCTTATAATTCGGGGAACTGAGCATTATTCTGATCGCTTTGACAATACCTCTAATATTGATGAGAACGAGTTTTATCACAACAGAAGCTTATCCATGCAATGTCTGAGTTCCCATTAGTGAACGAAATTAGAGATGCAATCAAGGAAGGGAATGCTGTGAGGGCTCCAGAGCTGGACGGATTGTCGTCGGATGTCCTCTTACATGACGGTGATAGGGTTGCTCATTTAATTCTTTATCTTATTACTGATATCTGAAAGGGTGTGCTCATCCATCAGGATTGGATTAACGCAATTCGTATATCACTGTACAAGGGCAAAGAGACAAGGGCCGACTGTGGGAGTTATCGTGGGATAAGTTTCTTGGAAGCATTTGGAAAAGTATTTCCCCCAGTATTACTCAATAGTTTTTTAAAGTATAATTGCCCATCCATAATTCCAGAAAGTCAAAGTGGCTTTCGTCCGAGCAGAGGAATCACGGGCATGCTCTTCTCTTCTCGGCATTTGCTGTAGAAATGCACTGAACACCGTGTTCCGCTTTATCAGGTGTTTGCCGAGTTGACCAACGCATTTGATACATTGAACAGAAATGTATTGATAATACTGAGGAAGTTCTGATGCCCACCTCAATTTCTACAATTAATCAGGGAGCTCCTCACTTACATGAACGTTCGCCTGAACGTCAATGGACACCTATCAGAACCCATCTAAGTTTACAATGGCTTAAATAGGGTGATATCCCAGCACCCAACAATGTTTTCTACTTATTTTGCAAGTATTCGTTCCTGTGCGTTTAATAACTGTTTTCTGGATGTTTATCAGCGTTTCAGAACACCAACAGAAATGCGTGTTGTATGATGAAATTATAGAAGAAAAGCATATAAACCTATGAAACGCTTTCAGGATAACATCAAACATAATCTTAAAGCTCTACGTAGTGACGGGCGCAGTTGGGAAAGTACTTCCGATGAGCGTAAGAAGTGTAGCTCCTTGGACTATCATGAACGTTATTGCTTTTAGAAGAAAAATATAGGTATGCAAAATGAAGGGGAAGAATAATCTTTCAGATATATCAATTCTGTCAAAAGCGTTTGTGTATAACCCCGTTTGTTATTTATGAGTAAAATGATGTCATGCATAACCGGTCCAGCTAGCAACAAGCGATCACATGGAGATCAGGCTTCCTTTGACGGAGAAAATACTGCGAGACACAGCTGTTCTGTTTGCTCTGTGCAGGTGGAGGTCTTAATCAGGTGGACGCCTGAAACATCAGATGAACGCCCACTATAGAGTAGAATAAGTTGGCGTCCATCAATATCAGATGAAATGTCACCCATGCAAAGGACCGTGTAAGAGCAAGGCTGTTCTAAAAAGCAACCTTCGTTTCCACACAAGATAGAAATTGATAAATTTTGATCACATCTTAAAAAGTGTATATGTATGTGTGCATAAATGTATATACATATATATGTATATATATATATAAATATATATATATATATATAATAGAAATATATATATAATAGAAATAATAAAATAATTTAACAATATATAAAAACAAATTATAATAAAATAATTTAACAATATATAAAAACAAATTATAATAAAATAAATAAATAATAAAAATAATCATACATATTTATAAAACGTATTAAATGAAATAACAAAAAAAAGAATATTTTAAATCTACATGAACATGGATTAATAATCAACAATAAAGCAAAGGAAAGAAGGTCTTCTGTCAAGAATTGACGTACACCATATGTATATATATATATATATATATATATATTCATCCACATACAGTACCTTTTCGCTGTATCACAACTAATTAGTTCGGCTAGACAGAAAACTACCTCATGCCAGAATCGAAACTCGACATGCTAAACGACACTCAATGCCGTTCACTACCTAGTATTCCTGCTGTGTAGGCAAATAATTATGACATCTTTCAAATACCTAAGTTGCATTCGTTCACACAAATAGAATCGCTAAATACGCCACAATCGCTGATGACAGATGGTATATCATTTCCCAGTATGCTAAACCCAAGGTAGGTAGCGTTATAGTCATTCGCATACAGAAAAAAAGTCGCCGTAACACCGCTCGTCAATACGGCTAGACAGGCAAGTACTTCAAGCCAGTATCGAAACCCAATCGCCTAAACGACACTCAAGGCCAATGAATCTTGAAGGGAATAGAAACACAGTTTAATTCACCAGGTGTTTATTTGATTGGGGTATATGTGTTTATCTGGAAATTAATGTACGTGTGTATGTATGCACCTTGTGTATATGTATGCAAATATAGATGTCATTAATTTTTCTGCTACATGTTTATTATACAATATTTTACATGTATATGCGTACGCATAAGTAAAGCATCGCATACAATAGGACGAGTGTAGTAATACTCTAGTAATACACGGATGCATTGTTAGTAAGTATATCTAGCTATACATATATATGTGTGTGTGTGTTTGAGTGTGTATGTGTGTATATATATTCATATGTATTTAGAAAACTAATTATAAGTAATGACTGTCTATATGTATATATCTCTCGGTTGCTTAAATAGATGTTATATTGTTCACAGAGTATTGACAAATAGTATGCTTCGGTTCAGTTTTACATTATACTGGAGGTAAAAACGGAGAAGTTCAAATATAACAGGTCATACTATTAAGCAATTTTCTCAAGTCGCCGTTGACAAAACAAGGGTAAACCTCGCGGGTATTTAACAGAGAATTGCACTATGGCTTCCAGCGTTTACAGATGGGCGAAACATTATTGAAATTAATATTAAATTAGGACAGCAAACTGAAGAATCAAAGTAATGCTTTGAAATCCTTCTGTTCAATTGCAATTTGTTTCTCATAATTTAAATAAAGAATCTTGCAGTGTTTATTTAATATCTGATGTAAATATTGCTCGATAGCGGCCATAAAATATGGTGAGTTATTTATTATTTAGGCAAGTCCACTGAAGTCTACGTGTAAGTCAAAGCGAAAAAGGAATGCATTTTTCTTCAAGTAAAGTAACCAGCCCTTAAACGCTAGTTATCTTAGCGCATCACTATGCCTACTTGATGGTGTATACCCTTTTTATTGTTTATTTACGCCGTAACAACCTTACATATTATGTTACTGCGTAATGATTAGACTGTCTTGTTACGGGCTTAGGAATCTATAGCATTATTTCGATACGCTGAGAGGTTCTCAATTCTCTTTTTAAAGTATATTGATAGTGAGCTAAATCGAAAATTAGATTTCATTCTTGACGCTGTCTCCCCATACGATTGTACATTCATTTTATGTATAAGTAGATAGCCTAAAGACAAGTCATGGCTACAATATAAATTGACAATGACAGATCATTCAATCACAAGAGAATTAGATGTGCTTATTTTTGTTCGAACCGCATATAGACTGTTGGGGACTTAGAAATGAGTAATACGTCCGTAGTGTGAAATCATTTTTTTTTGTCAACAATACTTACTTGTGTTTCTGTATTAGGAATTTTTAGGAAAAAATGAATACCTTGGCTGTCATATATTTAAATATAACATATAATCATCAAAAAGCAAATAACATTTATAGAGGTGAGTGATAAACTTTACAAGAAAAAGTATGTACACATGTACTTAGTATATCTATAGGCTTTAATAAATGACACTCGAATTTGTTTTTTTAAATAAAACTCTAAACCTCTGAAAATGCTTGCCTATTTTGTGATACACTTTTTATCTGATGCGTGTATGAAAGAATTTTACATTTGCATATGTGTACAATTATCTCTCTCTCTCTATATATATATACATATAAATACATATAAACACATAATTCGTGTGTATAGATATGTATATACATACATATATATATATACATATATATAGGCTAAATTTGTGTATAAACTGATATGTGTACAATAGTAATTCCATAAATCAAAAGAGAAAATAATAATGTGTTTATGAGGAAGAGTTTTAAAAATCATGAGTTGAGAATATTATGTGTTTAGAAACACTTAAATGGTAAAATAATGTAATGAAAAAAAATTCTAAATTGCAATATTTATTATTGTAATTATATTAAAAGCTTAAAACCACACTTTTTATAAGTAAAGTTTAGTATATATATATATCTAAACCGTAATTTTTACATATACCATTATATTTGGAAGATTTAGAAATATGAATACAGTAGAATATACGCTATGTAAAATGACTGTGTCAATATTAGTTTTTACTAAATTTTTGGATGCATGTTTCTTGGTGATTTATATATTTAAATGAACCTAGCCAGATGACATTCAGATAGTAATACTGAGATAGAACATGTCATTTGTGTACGTTCGTTGTAATGTCAAATATTTCAGCAAAAATATTTGCGTCATCTTTTAACCTAAACAAATAAAAAAAAAACATGGTATAAGCTATCACAAAATAATAGATAATATGTATAGCATTTTTTGTGCGTGTTCCCTAATATTATGGAAAACTTTTGAATACTGAAATACGGAAATTAATGTGAATTAAATTGGTAAATTATCTAAGAGGGATGGTGTTATAATATATATATATATATATATATATATATATATATATATATATATATATATATATATATATATATATAGCTTCGTTCTTGTCAACTTCAGAAGTAATATACTTGATAATGCTTTTTGTATTCTTTTGCCCAGTGTAAAACGGAGAGATTTATTTTAGGAATTTGAAATACTCAATACCGAAGCGGAGAGACGTGCCCCTGTCTCTGAAACAAAATCTAGGCATCTGAAGACAAAATTGAATAAACTTGCTCACAGTTACGCCAGCACACCAGTGTCGAATTCTGAGTTTAAATGGTGCAAAGATCAACTTCCAGTTATTAAAACCATACGACAAGAACAACCATTAGGCATTACTAACCCAAATAAAGGGTCAGTGGTTGGTATACTAAATCATCATGAGTACGTTGACAAAATATCAGTAATACTAGATTACAAAGACACATTTGTAAATTGGGGCCTGTCGCAAGTCATTAGTCAACCACCTCCTTGGAAACCACATTTCAAAAGAATCTTTTCAAGTGGGTAAAAAATGGTGTACTTCCGACGAACGTAGTTAGTGGGATAAACCCCTCGGGATATATTCTCACAAGGTTTTATGATGTATCTAAACCCATAAAGCGGATATCCCATTAAGGAGCATTCTCTCTATGATAGGGGCATCGCAACACAAGGTCCTAAAATGGATATTTGCCATTTTAAAACCTGTTTTACAACATTATAGTAAATATTGTCCTAAAGATTCATATAATTTTGTTGGTTTTATGAAAAAGTCTTAGATGGTTTATACATGTATGTGTTCTTATGACATTAGCAACATTTTACTTGTGTCCCTGCTTTGGAAACTGTATACATCAGTGCAGATTTTTTTATATCGGGGCCAGATATCACCTCCTCCCATTCCTGAAAAAAATCTCTATTGAATTTATAAAATTTTCCACGATATCTGTGGAATTTAGTTTCAACAATATTTTGTATTGGCAAAAAAATGGTGTGGTCATGGGCTCAGTACTTGGACCCACCATGGAGAATATTTTTTTTGCTTTTATCTGGACCCATAAAACCATTAGTGTTCTTCCGATATGTTGACGACATATTCTGTTTATTTAATAACCAAACGGAAGCAACACACCTTTTTCTCCTTATTCAATGGAATGCATCCCGACTTAAAGTACACCTATGAGGGAGAGGGCAATTCATTCATAGCTTTCCTTGATGCATTGGTAACAAAAACCCCATCTAGTTGCAATACATTTATATACCGCAACCGAACATTTGTAGGTATGTACTCTCGTTGGGATTCATTTTTCCCTAACAAAGGTAAGATGAATCTGATTTGGACCCTAACATATCTTGCCCTTATGCTGTGTTCCACGTTTAGGTTAGATGAAAAATTGGAAACACTTATGGATAGTTTATCCAAAATCGCGTACCCACTAGATGTGATTAGGTAAGTTATTCAAAAGAAATTGCCTGAATTCTCTTGAATTAAAGATAATATAGTGGTCAAATGTCCAATTTATCTTTGTTTGCCTTTGTTGGGTACAATGAGTGAGAATTTTTCCAAACAAATAAGGTCATCAGTTCATGGATGTTATTTTGCTGCCAATGTGCGTGTTCTGTTATCTACGAGAACTTTAATACCATCGTCTCGAAAATACGTTCTATCCCCCCACCGTTATTGTAACATTATTTATAATTAGGGATATGGTAGCTGTGCCAACTTCTGGGGTCGAACGACATTCAGATTAGATGGAAGAATCCAACAACCTGTACCAAGAAAAGTTTAGAATGGAACTTTCATGGCACCGGACGTTTTTACCAACACAAACGGGTCAATTACTGATCAGTTACTTTAAAACCCTCTTCATCAGCGAACTTTATCACAGACTCTTTCTCTATTCTTAGTCGTGCTCATTCACTATATCACCTTAAGATCATGGAAACTATTTACGTTTGACTTAGAAAACTTTCCCTTTGCAAGCAAAGAGAATGCCTCCTGTTTTAAACGTAATTAATCTCTAGGGTACTCGACCATAACGCTGTTTTATTTTAATCGTCTTCCCACTTTTTTCTACTCGTAAATTGAATAAAACGTATTTTAATCACTGTATCATTCTTTGTTTTAAAAATTCCCTCGTTACAGCTTTAAGCTGGCTTCCCATTTATCTTTCTTTCCTCACCTGTTCTCCCTTTTCCCCCTTTTTGGAGAGAAGATTACAGGAATATATATTTATAAATATATATATATATATATATATGTATATATATTATATATATTTATATATATACATATATATATATAAATATATATATATATATATACATATATATATTTTGTGTACAGAAAGTTGTTAGTTGAGACAGGTCATTGGTACCGTCGGTTTCAAGCCCAATAATAAGGCCCGTTTAAGGTATCCTTATCGAGCTCTCTTCAGCCAATATTCGTCTTGAAACCGACGGTACCAATGACCTGTCTCAACTAACAACTTTCTGTACACAAAATATAAGTACGCTCTTAAAATTTGGATTTTCCTTTTAATTGAGCACTCTGCTGAAATTCTTTTTCCAAAAAAACTAATCATATATATACATATATATAGAAATGTACATTTAATCATGAGCCATAAAGGCCTTCTCTTCCTAATAGCTATATTTAAAATTTGTATCCCTAAAAACATTATGATATATATATATATATATATATATATATATATATATATATATATATATATAAATATATATTTATATATATATAAATATATATTTATATATATATATATATATATATATATATATATATATATATATATATATATATTTTACACAGTGATCACCACTTATCAAGGGCCGGAAGCCACTCAGATATAAGGGTTCTTGCAAGTACGTTACGTTAGTGTGAAAATTTGATGAAGTGTTTACTTAAAGGGGCGGTTCATTAGGAATTTGTTAACGTCGGACTTGGACACATTGAAGTTGTAGTCCGGTGGTAAGCAGGCAGACGGAACAGAGTTCGACAGGCGTGCAATTCTAAGAAAGAATATGCATATATATATGTATATATATATATATATATATATATATATATATATAAACTAAAGTAAATTATCAATATTAAAGAACAAATATTTATAATGTAATCTCAACCAGCTGTGCAAGCTCGATAAAATCAAATAGGAGAAGGGGCTTGAAATAAGACCAAATAGATAATAAAATTTGTTGAAAACTCTTTAGACAAGAGTTAAAAATATATATTAATTTTAAAAAAGGAAACACTAAATAAATATGTTGTACTTGATCCTCAGAGTTTCGAATAAATCCTTTCCTTCTCATCAGAGGGTAGGATTTAGCAAACTGAAGGATCGGATTTTTCTTGGAAAAGTATTTAATGTTAGTACAAGTAAGTCATAGATATTACTTGATAATAAAAAGTGAATCAGAGGGAATAGGGTTACGAAAAACTTGAGTTCACGTGGAGTGATAGTCTGGTGAAGGGTAAACTTTCCAATAACGGTAACATCTAAATATCCAGAATCCAAAAGAGCTAGTTAAAATTCCATTCGCACAAGTATAATCCAAGGAAACCGCGTAATTGAAAGATTATCCAAAGTAATCCAAAAGGCAGAAATCCTTGGAATAATTCATAAATAGGCACAAGGATATGGAAAAGAATTCCAATATATTATTAAAACAGAGATACAATGTGTGTAAAAAAGAAATGGAACTAATGTGCAACTAAACTGTCGATACAAGATTAAATAAAAAAAATGGGTTAACAAAAAGAAAAAAAAAAGAGAAAAAAAGAAAAAAAGTTCAATGGGATTTGGAACAATTTTAAAATAGAAAAAAAAAACAATGTAAAAATGACCCAAGCAAGATAACTTTACAGGCGCTAAAAATTTAAGCAAAAAACAGGTCAACTGAAATTTACACGTTATTATTTAAAACTTGAATTATCAGCAAAAGTTTTTGAAGGACAACAAAATGAGTCAGAAGAAATATAAAATAAATTCATGCACATGTAAATACATGCATACACATATATGAATACACACAATTACACATACACCCCCACACCCACACACGCATATATATATATAC
>NC_136492.1:131344518-131367018 GCF_053919585.1 Euprymna scolopes
TCAAGGGAGGAGGCAAGTGTGATTTGTTTGTCATTAAACCAGGTTTAAGCTTATTGTATATTGTACTGCCCTCATGTTTTAAAGAGCTTCAGTTTTAAAGAGTTTCAGTTTTAAAGGGGGAGCCGAACAAGAACTTATGCAGAGTATCAGCCATGCAACACAAGTAGACTATCAGCTGGCCTTTCTTCAACTAGGACTGAAATCTCAGGAAAGCCAATCGGGGATGAGTGCGGGGTCCGTTTCCATGTGCGACAGGGCACTAGAAACATCTCGATATTATACAACTGTTGATAGAGCCGCCGCTCTAAGCGCTACCAAAGAATTAGGACATTGTACTACCAGTCGGAAACAGCAGCCAGGAACTGTCAATCCGGTACCCTCAACCAATCACAGGAAGATCAACCCAATCTAATTGCACAGCTATATGTGGTACTCAATCACTCCCAAGTGCCCAGTTTTGATAGGGGGTTGTCGGTAAAACGGCGTTCATTCACCTATACAAGAAGAAGGATCAACTACTGAGTGTTTTTTGTCGAATGACTGTGATAGCGTCTCTGTGCCTGACTAATAAGCAAAGACGGGGTTTTGACGCCAGGCGATAGACAGAACCTATATAATCCGTAAGAAGTTTAGGTTTGCAGACCGGTAATTTGTTGGAATCACAAGCCCTAGGAAGGTTGCCAGCCAAGACTAGGCAGGCCTCCCTTCACTTAGGTTTACTTTCAGAGTTTTCCACCTCCTAGACGGATGATCTGGGAAGATCTACTGAGAGGGATTTCTCCCGACCCTGGGTCCTAATCAAGGTATTTCTGCGACCCTCCGTGGTAAGTTAATGTTACAGGGTTAGTTTGTAGCGGTTATATATCTAATGAATAGATACACTCTCAAAGTGATTTAGGGACATTGCTATTTCATTGTTACTTTAAAAAAAAAACTCACGCCGTAGAAGCAACTATGTGAGCAGGCTTGTGGATTAAGACATTTATATTTAAATTCTTACATTTGTTTAAATTTTCTTGATATATTACTTTAGGTGCATGATCAAATTACAGTGTGAGTAAGTATTAGGAATTAAGCTAATGCATTTGCTCAGTCAATGTATATTTTAGATTACAGGAGACATAAGATGTACGTGCAGTACAGTACAGGTATAGCTGGAGATAAATTTTAAGTCATGCCGTATTCCGTATGTATAATTAAGTAAATATATATTTAGATATATAAGTTTTAAGTAGATGCGAATAGATAGAAGTTGTGGGTGTCAGTGTGATTCTACGATTGAAGGAAAATAATTTCGGTGTTCCTTGTAGAGTAATTGAGCGTTTTGTATAACAGAGGGTATCGTAGTTGGTTTTGTATTAATCGTTATAAACTATATGGGAAGAGGCATTGTTATGTAATGAAGAACGCTTTGCATTTGAGTGCATACTTTGGCTGGTAACTACCAAACTGACTGGTGAATCTCTTGTCAAAGGCTTCCTTTCCAGGGCAATTGCTCTTTAAATATTAATTCACAACATCTCCAGCTACGGTATGACTGGAAATATTCTCTCTGTAATTAAATCATTTCTCTCTGATAGGCTCTTAAGAGTAGTGGTTGGTAAACAAAGAACATAAGCCTGCAGTGTTAATGCTAGAGTCCCTCAAGGGTCCATCCTTGGCCCAACTCTTTTCCTGATATGCATCAATGATCTCCCTAAACACACACTTGAATCATTCGTTGGCATCTATGCTGATGAAACGACCATCTACAGTAACACATCAAAGGCTGTAAATAACAAAACTCTCTCTGATTCTTTTTCCTCTGATCTCGAACGAGTGGTTTAGTGGGGGGAAGACCTGGCTGGTTACCTTTAATGCATCTCAAACCAAACTCCTAACTTTACATCATCAACGTTCTGATCCCCATCTTACATTACTTGAAATGGATGGCTTTCGTCTAGGAGAAGTCCCATATTTTGACAAGCTTCTGGTCTTGACATTCACTCCTGATCTGAAATGGAACACGTACGTAAAGTCTGTTGTCAAGGTCGCTGGAAAGACGGTGGGATCCTTCTACCGCTCTGGAAGATATCTCACTACTGATGCAATTCTCTATCTATATAAAATATAAGTACGTCAAAGGATAAAATACTGCTGCCATATCTGGATAGGACCTGCTTAAACAGCCTATCCTGCCTTGGCAGTTCAAAATAGAATTCGTGGCTTAGTGGGGGTGCCTTTTCCCTTACCTGCAACGTATCTTTAACAGAAGAGGCATTGCAAACCTATCTTTGTTTTATTCTTATTTCCATGGCAGGTGCTCGTCTGAACTGTAAGCTCTGGCCCCCTCGTCAATCTTTTACAAAAAACACCCCTGAATCCATTGTCAAACACTTTCTCCACTCTTTATCTATGCCTAAATCAAAACGTAGATTCCATAAACAAAGCTTCTTTATTAAAACTGCACGCCTGTGTAAATCTGTTCCGTGTGCCTGCTTTTCTCCTGACTACAACTTGGATGTCTTCAAGTCGAACGTAAAGAAATTCCTGACGGACCGCCCCCATAAGCAGCCACTTCAAATATCCACACTAACGTACTGTACTTACAATAACCCTTGCCCCTGAGTTGCTTCCGAGCCTCGATTAGTGGTGACCACCTTGTAAAAAAAGATTACTGTTAGGGTGGTAGCATATGACTGTTAGGAGCAGGAGGCTAAGGATTCCACTACTTAGGCGTGAGTAATGTAGAATTTTCGTGGCAGCTGGAGGAGGGGCGGATTGTTAGCTTTCAAGGGGCGAGGTTATTAACTTATAGAATGTAGTAGTGTTTCATTATGGTTTAGAGTTTCAAGTAATGTTTTAGCTTGAAAAACAGAACAAAAAATATTCTTTTTTCTTATTTTCCCTATTTAGCTTGCAGGTTAGAAAAAGCCGTCTTGAAGGTAAAGAACAACACTTTTTTTTATGGCGGGCTGGAATTCGTATTCATAGACCTTTATTAAGGTCAGGGACAAAACATTATATCTATACAGACGCAGCATTGTATCTACTAGTGACGCAGCTAAGATCACTGTAGATTTCAGTTACAAATACAGTAACAGTTAATTATATGCTATATCCAGTAGTTTGGTAGAGCTATCAACGAGTCCTCTTTATTAACACAAACGAGCATACGGTAATTGTAGTTAGTAAGTATATTATTAAAAGTTCTTCTGACTTCTATGGATGAAAAAAAATCCACGTTTGTGATAATTTCGGAAAAGTTATCCTGCGTAAGCTATATTTATCTCCTTAGTTCAGGGCCTGGAATTAATCATTTATTTAAGCCGAAAGAGGACGTGGTTGGTGGTTGGCTGGGGGAGAATTTTCTAACTAGGCAAGGAAATAAAAATAATGGCACTAAATACATATATCAATCATTAAAATACATATAATTACAAATTACAAAATGAAATAAGACATTTAAAAGAAACAAAGTTTTTTAAGACTGAGGATTGATTAGGATAATGCATACAATATATATATATATATATATATAATATATATATATATATATATATATATATATATATATATATATATATATATATATATAATTTTAATAATAATTCTATGGTGATATTAAATTTAATCATTTATCCTGATCTAGATTTTAGTATATATATATATATATATATATATATATATATATATATATATATACACACATATATATATATGTATATATATATATATATATATATATATATATATATATATATATATATATATATATATATATATATGTATAAGGAATGTAAAAATACCAGCGGTGGTTAACGTTATGTTTTGAGAAAAATATAAAAACCGAATGAAATTATTAAAATAATCAACGTTTCGTCATTATTTCAGAGGACATCTGCAGGATAATTGAAATAAGGACGAAACGTTGATTATTTTAATAATTTTATTCGGTTTTTCTATTTTTCTCAAAACATATAGATATATGTATGCATATAAGATTGATCTTATATTGCATTTACTTTAAGTGTGATTAATCAAAATTGTATTGCTAAACGCCGTATCGGTAAACACGTCTGAAACAAAACTACTCCTCGACTTAGCTTTAATCGGAACACATACGTTCTTGGAAATTGCGGCCTTTCACGATACGCTAAATTCTGCAAGCAATGCCCATGTAATTGCCTTAAAGTTGAAGACCATAGTCAGGTTTCCTCTTTATGTTGAAATCAATGATAGTTCATTTTGTATCGTTTTTTTTTATTATCATTCATGTTTTTTATTCACGTTATATTTTTTATTGTTCCACTACTGAAATCGTTATTTTTTTGAGTTAACATCACTTGCAGCGAATAAGATCAGGCGGAAATGTTTACCACACTATTTTTGTGTGGCGACAGCAGTAATTGGAGTTTAGTACAAAAGGAATGAGTCTTATTGATCGATCATTTTAATTGCCCAATTATACTGTTTAGCCTTCTTCTGAATAGAAATGCATTTTATGTGCGTTGTTGTTTTGTCAATTTTGTTAATTTAAACTCAGCTGAAGTTATCAAGAAATTTATTAAGAAAATTAAACGACGCTGTGAATTGTATACATTCAAGTTAATATAATGTCATTCTGTGGCTTTCGGAAAAATGCAAAATGTGTATGTAATAATCATGAATAAATATAAGTTGGCTCGTGTTCGTTTACTTATATTTCCAAAAAGTGTCTAATAACACACGGGTTAGAAATTGCACGTTTTAATGAATGAAAGTTAAATAATATTCATCTTTCTGCCATTACAGATGATTGTTCTATTAGACTTAATAAATATTATTCATTTCCTCTGCCACCAAAAATGATTCCATATCATTATGTATTTTATTTACTCATTAGGAGGTTCGACACAAACTATCATAAAAAATGTGTTTTGGAGAACAAGTTTTGGTGTTTCCTGCACACTTAGTTACAAAAATGTTTCTTAGATTTTAAGTACTTTCCAACTATTTCGATGTTATTTGCGTTCCCGAAACAACTTTTTACGATTGATTTCTCATTTGGGAGCCGTCACGAATCGTAACTCGCGTTTAAGTCGCAATAAATATTTTATATGTTTCAAGTTCTCTTTGCACACATCCGGTTGAGCTTTGGTTCGTGTTTTCCCCCTCCAGTGTATCTATAAACTTTGAACTTTTGACTATTTGGTGCAGTGTCGTCGTGTTGCTGCCGTTCTTTTTTTATTTAAGAGGGAAAGGGCAAAAGGAAGTGATAGGGAAATGGGGGGAGGATAAGAAAAATAAATGTGCAAAGAGGAAGGGGATAGACCCTTTAATTTTTTTCTGCATTAGTTATCTTCGTTGCATATATTTGTTTGACATCTGTTGTAGTTTATACATACATGGTTAAGAATGTTGCCTTCATGGACAATTTCCTTGAGTAAAAAGTTTTCCTGTATATCTCGGCTGTTTTTAGTATTACCAATCGTAGCAATATCACATTTGCGACGTCAAATATGATTACGCTTTCTCTTTTTCAATATCGTTTGTTCTACATTTATTAGCTATTAAAAATGATCCAGCGCAATCGCTCCAGTTCTCTGAAAACTTGACAATAAATACCTTAGTAAATCTTGCCTCACGGACTGCTGGAAAACTGTTTCTGTGGGAGCAGTCTTAAATATGTTTGGCGAAAGAACCCCCGCAGTAAATTATCGCTCTATTAGTCTCCTCCCACATTTCGCTAAAATATGCGAGTCCATAAGTAACCTAGCTCTAGTCCAGCACGTTACAGAAGTTAAAGATTTGAACAAGCAAAAATATGGAGTTAGGCAATCTCGTTCCACAGAAGATATCCTAACGAATCCCTGAACGCATACACCATTCACTGAACAAATCAGGGGAGGATAGAGCGGTAGCTCTAGCTATATTTAAAGCTTCTAAGGAACATCAGATCATACGGTATCATTGGAGGAATACTTAACATAATTAAATCCTTCTTAAATAAGAGGAATCCGGGTTGTCCTCGACGGTCGTGCATCTAAACAATATGATATATATGCGGGAGTGACTCATGGGCCTATTCTCGGACATCTGTTATGGATGTTGATTATACCTGTAATTGTAGATCTCTGAAGACCACCTAACATATCGATGTTTCGGTGTTTATCCAGTGGCCTTCCATGCACCTTGATACTAGTGCTAGTATACCAAATACGACCGATATTATTTACGTTTTAACCCCGTTGATACGCCTTATCTCCAAGGCCAATGGAGCATAATTCTTCCACTTCTCATTCATCTTCTCTTTCCCCCTACTGTCCCAGGGTACTAAAAAGTCTACAATCTGCCAGTTATTTGATACCTTGTAAATTACTACCAACTCCGGACGATTGTGTTCTAATTGATTGGGCGTTATGACACTTTTGTCCCACCATACCTCTATCTTGCCAGACTCACTTGTTCTCAGTTCATCAGGCACCTCTTCAGATCATTTTCAAGCATACTTCATCCCAACAGTCTTACTCACCTCCAAATATATCCGGAGTCCCATGCGATCGTGCATTTTGAGGAATTCTCTCTTGGCCACTCCACTACACCCTGCTGCAAGGTGTGCAATTGACTTTAAAGTCTTACCACAAATGGGGCAATCTGCACCAACTGTCTCTCCTAGAACCACATTTTTTAACAATCGTGTTTCTAGTGCCTGCTCTTGTGCTGCACAAACAAAAGCTTCAGTACACTTAGCTAGATACCCAGCTCTAAGCCATTGCCATGATCTTTCGTCAGCCATTTCTGCATTACTGCAATACGTGTGTTTTAAAATATTGTGGGAAGTACATGCGTTTTTAGGCATACAACAGAGACCATAGACATTGCTTCCTACATCCTCCTAATTAAATGTAATTGGCTAAAAACTATATTCATATATTTTCATTTTTACTGGAGAAATGTATCCTAATTTACAGGAGGTAGATTAGTCCTTATCCTACAAACCACCTGGAATTTTCTTTTACCATATTATTTTCTAGTTCTGTTATATTATAAAATTTAGTACATCGAGGCATTTTAATCCAGACTTTGAGTTGATGGTGTTCTATTGCTTTAAAACCTGGCTGTTTCAAGCTAGAATTTTAAAAGAAAAAAATATTTAAGATGGTTTCCATATTTACATGGTTCAATACTGTAACCACCGATTATTTAGACTAAAAAGTATTGTAAGAATGATCCGAACAATAGCTTCTTCATAATCCATCTGATATGATAACGCAATTATAATTATATTTTGTAATTTTACTAGAATGTTGTAATTATTATTATTCCTACGTTTGTAATTCTTTTTAAAGATAGGTTAATCGCTTATTTTGGCTATCATTTAACAAAAAAAAAACACCCAGGCTACTCTAATGTGCATAATGCATTGTTTTGTCTCCTCTCCCTTCCACCCCAAAAATATGACAAATCCGACAGATAGTCTACAATTAGTCGCAAAGTGTGATACGAATTATCCTAGCAGTTAAGAAGAATGTTGAACAAACTAATAAACCTTGTTTAAATGTATCTAGTCTTAAAGCATAAATATCTATCGGTATCTGTATAGCAATCGACATTGTGAAATAGGAAAGTACAAGTGCAGGTTTTCATATGCTAACTCTGTAGCAATACCAGATGAATTAAACAAAATCCATGTATTTATTCGGATGCATATTTACACCAAGAGGATATTCCTATTTACAATGCCTCCTTACCGGACATAGTTAGACACCAGGCTGGTTTTTTTTAAATGCGGAGAAAAGGAACAAAAATAAAAACTGTTTCAATCGTGAAGGAGTTCTCCCCCGTGACAGAGAACAAGAAATTTAAGTGTAGCATCTGAAGAACAGATACTAGACTTTGATCTTGACTCAAAGGTCAAAAGTGCACATTTCATATTAACCATTGAGTCTAAAGTGTAATTTATTTGTTATTAATGCAACTTTATAATTGTATCAAATTTATAGATGAAATATAACATGTGACACATTTAGAAGCTTGTTAACCAAAACCCCCCATCACACACACACACATATATATATATATATATATATATATATATATATATATATATATATATATATATATATAAATATATTCATTTCTTTAAAAAAAGTACCTATTTCGTCCAAATGCAAGACTTAGATGAAGATAACCGGCATAGTTATTTCATTCGTGCTTAACATATTTAAAGTGAATGTGCAGGGCATACCATAAATAGTTTTTTTCTGTTTATTAAAACAAACAAAACTACTGTCTAGAATCCTTGAATGTGTTAAACGACTACCGGTTTTAAAGCGAAACGTTTTACAAAATTCTTGTGTAAACACTTTTAACATAAGCCGGTAAGCACGTCATACCTATACTTGCATGCAATGGTTTTAGGCGATGGAACTACATATGTTTATCGGTAAAACAATTAATGTGCATGTCGGTAAATTTGACCGAAGATGATTATCAATGCACGTTATATCTATATATGAAAATATTCGCGAACCCGAGTTTGTAAAAAAAAAAACGGTTTCATTTTCTAAGTATAAAGATATTAAAATTGTAATTTGATAATGTGATCACCTATTTATCTAAAATCCTTATCCTCATGTTTATACAACTAATTTAATAATTATTTTTATTAGCACCTCAGTTCAGTCATTAAAGACACAGCGTACCTTCTGTAGAGGGCAGCTGCTCGTGTAATTTTGAGGCAAGGGTTTCACAATCAACTCCTACACTTTCCTGACTCGCCACTCTGTGAGTTTAGTGGCAAGAAGTCCAGAAGTAATTTAAAGATAAGCAGACAGCATATAAAGCACAAGGAATTTCCAAATCGTCAAATATTTACTACTTACAAGGTTTAACGCTGCTTAACTTTGTTGCTCGAGCGGGAACCGGTGCGTATACGTGATTATGCCGAATATAATCATCAATAGAGTCATTATGATAATTCTCATTATTAGTATAATAATAATAATAATAATAATAATAATAATAATAATAATAATTCTTATTATTATTTTAGTAGCAGTACCCATTGGTTCACAAGGAGCTTCCATAGGGTTTATCAACGATCTCTCCTTGAAAACAACCCGCGGTGTTTCCTGAAATCCGAGTAACAACAAGTGTCGCCAGATTTTCAGTACTCTTCAGCTCTTTCGATTACATTTGCAAATAAATTTGCGTTATCGCAACAGCTGCTCGCCATTAATTTCTCGATGACGTCTTTACACCTTCACTGGAATTTGTGTGGAAATAAGCCCCCCCCCCAAGGTTTTAGGTCTATTCGTATTTTCCAGCGGATGTCTGGGCAGTGCGGACTCCTCGGTCTACCCTTCCTCCTAAACTCTGATTGGCGCGTTGGTCCCATTTGAGAGGGGCTAGTGATGTGTTAATAAATGATTTGGTAAAGTTATAGAACTTATAGATATGCGGCTTCAATGTTGTTGAGTCTATGTAGCGCTTAATGGCCTGTGCTGCAGTTTGTCTTGCTCGCGCCTGTTTCTTATGATTTTTAGTCTCGACTTTTCTTAATATGTCAGCTGTTTTCATTATTGTTCGTTGTATTTTACCAGGCAGTCTTCTGATGTCAATTTCTCCCATTTATTTTTCAAAAATGTTTTGTGATTTTTCGTGGTGCTGCTACTATTATCGGTATTTTTTGGATTTTCTTCATCTTCCATATCTCTTTCACCTTTCTTGCTAGCTCTGTTTATTTTCTTTCTCCGTTTCTTACATATTCACTATGTGGTCGGCTGCCAGGACATTCTCTTCTTGTTGATTATCACGACAACCGCCTTATTACTTGGACGAGTTTATCCTTTTGCATGTCAATGTCCCATAGGAGTTTGTGATTCTCGTTTTGAAGTACTATTGCCGGTGTATGTTTGTGCCACTTGTCTGTGCGTTCGCAATGCAGTTGTTTGCATAATTCCGAGTGCAATGCTCTTCTAACTTGGCCGTGCCTTTTTTTGAATTCCTTTTGGGCCACTTTGGTGCTTTCACACGCTATCGTTTCGTCTCCGTGCCTACAGGGTCTGCATTTGCTGTTTTCTTGTGTTTTGCATATATTTGCTTTGATGTGGCCTGTTCTTATCGAATAATCTTCGGCTGCGGGTATCATAGTTTCTGTTACTCAGCGTATGTGTCATTTTCGGTTCTAGGTCACAATGTTTTAATTATTTTCATCTTTTGTCACCCAAATTAATCTTTCGCGTAGTTATTTATACTGCCATTTTTTCCTTTTCCCTCTAGATGCTTTTTTTTCGGTGTCTCTTGGTGCCTTGATTACCCTTTCTGTGTTTTGCCTTTTTATATTTTTCTAATGTTTTTAAGGCATGCAGACTGTCTTCTACACAAGCTAGTCCTCCCCGATCTTCTTTCTTTTTTACAGTAGATACAACCAACATGGTAATTCAGGTTCAATGAATTGTGCATGGTCATTAGTTTCATTGTCTTCTGATCGAGTTGTCTCGGTTCTTATTTGGTCCAACTTATGGATGGAGTTTAGTATCTTACTAGTGATACCGCAGATTTTTTATATCGTTTATTACGTTTCCGCTATAGAATTTTGTTTGTAAAAGTTTTCTATTTCTCCTGATATATATCTTATAGATTCTGGTTTTAATTTCTCTTGCGTTGATTGGGTCTACGTCTAGTCCTCCCAAGTATTTAAAAGGATATTGTTTCTCTGGCTTACATGTTTGTGTAGTTTCATGCCTCCTGTTGTCTCCTGTATTCACTTTCATATAGCTAAGAGTGGGTGCTTTTCCATACAAAACTAAATTGGGAATCCTGGCTGAAGCACATGGTAGTGTTTATTAGTGTCTCTAGTTTATCTCTGGTCGTTGCAAAAAGTTTTTTTTTTCCGTCCATGTACATCAGGGGGGAAAATTCCCCCTTAGTATAAGACTTCCATCCAGCTTGACATTTTCTCAGTATATGGTTCAGGTGTACTATGGATTTGATGAACAGTAATGGTGATAATGAATCTCCTTGAAAGATTCCTCTTTGTATTTGTATTTCTGTTAGCGTTGTCCATCAGCTCTCAAATCTAGTATCCATGTTCTCATTACATTTTCTATCACGTTGGTAACCCTACTTAGTATTTTTTACATGTTAATAATTCTATTACCAATGTTTCCAGGATTTAATCGTATGGTTTTTATACTATGCTATGACTAAAATTGGTCTCCTTCTTTTTACCTCCTTTAGGTTATTTGGATCTAGGAATATCTATCATGTGCTCCTCTTTTTCCTTTTTGGCATCCTTTCTGTTTCTATGGAGAAGTTCACACTTTTTTTTTATTTAGGGAGTGGTAGATTTGTTCTCTCATTTGTCCTGCCAGTATTTTTCACATAGAGGGTTATCTTTTCTCTGTGATTTTCTGAGTCAGTGTAGTTGTGCATTTCGTAACCCCATCACGCTGTTTTTGTTGCTTTCATAAATCTTCTAATGTTTGGGTTATTATTTCGTGCATGCTGTGAATTTTTGGGCTCAGTACTAGTTACCCCGTGCTGTCTTGGTTATCTCAATTTGCCATGTTTCCTATGTTTTCTTTAGGGTCACCATTGCGTATTTAATTTAATGTTCCCTTTTAGATTTGTTGTAACTTCTTTCATGTCTTTATGTCATTCTGCATTTCAGTTGTGTTCCTCTCCTTCTTCCTATATCTTTCACCAATAGAGTTTTGTTTTCTGTCGGGTGTAGTAGGTTTGTTTTTATTTTTACTACGTTCACATTTTCGTAAAATCGAGTTTCTTTGTTTTTAAATGTCCTGTTTATTATTATTATTATTATTATTATTATTATTATTATTATTATTATTATTATTATTATTATTATTATTATTGGCTCACATGGAGCTTTCACACAAGTCAAAGCACGATCTGATTGGACACCTGTGGTGTTCTCTGGAAGCTGAGTGACAACAAGTCTCCCCAGACGACCGTCTCTCTCGTCTTTCTTTGATGGCATTTGCAAATGAATGTGCATCATCGCAACATCCTCTTACCATTGATTTCTCGCTGGCAGTGCCCATTGGTTTATACTGGACTTTGAGTAGCACTCAGCCTCCCAAAGGCCCCAGTTCCCTTTGCGCTTATCCAGCCGAGGTTTGGCTAGCGCTCTCTCTATTATTATTATTATTATTATTATTATTATTATTATTATTATTATCAAAATAATAATTATCATCATTATTTTTTATAAATAATAATACCAATAAGACTTATAATTGCAATAATAAAAAAATAATACTACTATTTATTATTATTATTATTATTATTATTATTATTATTATTATTATTATTTATTTTATTTATTTTATTCCCACTAGAAGTTTAATATTAGCAGCATCACCAGTCGTTAAAATTCGCATGCAAATTAGCCATTGTACGCAAGCGCGTGACAAAAAGAAAAAAAAACGTGGTCAATCACGAGAATCAAGTATTTATGTATTGGTATTACTACTCATACTATTTGTTGTATTACATTTGCTTTCTCCATGTTTCATATACTTTGGAGCTCATTTGCCAAGTCCATGGAGTTGCTTCGCTCCGCCGTCTTCTTGATATTTATTGATCTTTATTTTGCGGTCTTCTGTAACGGAATACGTTACAATTAGGAGAACCTTTCTCACACTTTTAATAATTAAGACATGGTGTCGTCGTGTTGGATGCGTTTATCCTTCTGTATGAGCATCTCCTACAGAATTACGTTACTTATTGTTACGAACTACTGCCTGTTTTTGCTAATACCATTTGTATGGGCGTTCACAATGCAATTGTTTACACACTAATGGTTGTACACCCTTCCGCACCTTATCCGTTTTTTTTTTTCATCCTGTTTATATTTTTAGTTTGCTACTTAATATTATTATGTGGTTAAGTATTTCATCTCGTTTTTCACAACATCTATATTTATGTTTTCCTGGACTTTGTCGATTCTTTATTTTGCGTGATAGGTAAGCTCATGTAGGTCTCACTTTTGCCTAGCCTGCCATCAAAACAGCTTAAATGATAACTCTCATTATAAAGGTTGCTGGGTTAAAGCAAAATGCTAAGAGTGCAAATAGTATCGTTTACCTTTGATTGCTACTGCCGTAAATGGCCACATTGACCCATGGACCCATATCTTCAAATCGAGCAGTGCTTCATTACTTCGTTTCAGCCGGCACACCCAGAGTTTAGCAGCGCACACATTTGTATTCCCGGTAATGACATCAACAAGCTGATTCAATTATTGATAATACATCACCGGTTGAATTTTTTGTTTAGTCGATTGTTTTATGACCATAGACATTTTTAGTCGATTGTTTTATAGCCATGAGCATTGAATTGATCCTTTGGGTTGACTTAACTCATTGCAGCGATTACATCGTGGTGTACTGTGTGCTCCTAGATAAACATTTGTCGTACCACTTCAACCACGACACTCCTCAAAATGGTAAGGACACCCACGTTTATAGCAGACAGGGCTCTCACGCTTAGCGTTTGCTGGGAAAGAGTCCACATTGTCTCCATAGGTGTATAGTCTGCACGAATAGTGTTAGGTTCGGATGTCATTTTTTTAGTACCTTAAGGGCGTTTCGCGTTTCAACCAATAAATAGTCTACTGTTTATCTGTCAATATGTGACGACGATCACAAATGTTTACTAACATCT
Organism: Euprymna scolopes; assembly: GCF_053919585.1. Lineage (NCBI taxonomy): Eukaryota > Metazoa > Mollusca > Cephalopoda > Sepiida > Sepiolidae > Euprymna > Euprymna scolopes. The sequence continues at coordinate 131,358,175 of NC_136492.1, forward strand.
AAAGATACATCCACCAAAAAAGGCCCGCTTAACATTTTGTCGTTGACACTAGCACACGGTGCTGATTACTTCCGTAAATCAGCTAAGTAAACTTCCACGATTTCATAGGGATGTAATCGGTGTGTAGTGAACTGTGGTCATGCAACAACAAAGTTCTCACAAAATGCTGTATATAAATGCTTTTTTAATGTTGTCCCAGTCAGGTTCATCCTTAAGTTGGTGGTACACTGCATAGACCCCTCCGGTACGCCTCATCAGAATGACTGTTGCTGGCTTCTTTATTTTGTACAACGTGTATATACGTTCAGATTTCAAAATACATACGATAACCGGCGACCCGAGAGTGTATCCATTAACTGCCCGTCGAATCTTGTCGTTCTTTTCAGTCAGAGCTCGCAAAAAAAAAACATTACAAAATAAAAATAAAATACAATAAAAACGCCAAGATAGCATATAAAAAGGAAACTGAACATACTAAAAAACTTAAACAAAGTAAAGTGTCAAAACGTCTTCTTGTTAAAACAGCACATGACAGACTTGTTTGTTTCCTTTCTTTTCACAACATGCAACAAACTGTCGTTCATTCGATATTATCATCCACCGTTTGCTCTCATACAAAGTCGTCCAAGAAAAAATTCAACTCCATTCCGGCTTAAGAATTCGACCCATTTGACAATTACCTATTGTGTACATATGCAAATTAATAGCGTACGTTCACCAATAAGTGACAGAAAATTATGCTTGTTTTTTTTTTTCATATCTCCATTTTATGCTGGTATTTTACATGGTAAGGAAACACGAGGTGTTTTGCGTAAGTGATTATTTCTTTAAAAAGTCCACGCTAACCTAAAACAAATATAAAATATACATTGCCCTACCTCGTTTCTGAACACATTTAGTTTAACTTCGATTGAATTCTATTGGCGCCTTTCGCTTGGACAGTATACATCTAAAATTGTATTGTATCACACACAAACACGTACACACATACATATATATATGTATGCATATATATATATATATATATATCTTCCAAACAGACAACTACTTTTATTTACTTACATAGGAAAAAATGTCATAACAAGATTCATATATGTAAACTAACATAAAAAATCTAACCAAGATTTAACACATGTCAAGAAACTAACTATCAATAGAGCACACAAAAAAGAGCATGTAAATCAACGGTAAGTGCATGTTCATTGGCTGATAGGAAAGGCGCGGTGGATACTAGAAAGCTGACTGGCGATCTAAAATCTCAATAGAAGGTGCGTATATAAAAACGACGGACAAGCACAAAATTAACGCATAAGCCTGAAGAGTCTGTACGTGAATGAAACGCGGAGTATTCAGTGTAGCTTTATCACGATAAATATTTATAACTAACTATATATGTATATACATATATCTATATATATAGAAATGTAAAGTTGGGTCGTTCTAAACAAATAAAACCATGTTTATACGTTACCAATTTATTTGACATTTTCAGACAACCCATTTTTAGAGTTGAGGTATGTTTTTATGTTATTAAAATAAAATTACCTAATTAAAATTAAAATATTAAATAAAATAAATATATTTATTTAATCGTGACTGCGAATCTGTTCTGTTGATAAAACTGAACTTCCGGTTAAACATATAAAACATATAGATGAGGTCTTAGGTAGTTTGCGCAAGCACAATCTTAGGTTAAAAGCAACAAAGGTTGAGTTTTTTAATTAATAAATACAGTATCTGGGGTTCAAAGTTAGTGAGAGGGGTATACAGCCAGGTATTGATAAAGTCAAGTCTATAAAAATAATTTCGACTCCAACCACTGTAAAGCAAGTAAGAGCTTTCATTGGTATGACATCGTACTCTCGGCGATTTATAAAAAAAAATTCCGATATCGCCGAGCCGTTAATCCGATTAACGAAGAAGCATGCACGATTTTATTGGGACGATGCATGTCAGTCTGCCTTTGATAGCTTAAAAACGAAGCTTGCAGATATGGTAACACTGGCTTATCCCGATCCGGATAAGGACTACCGACTGTATACGGATGCCTCTGATCATTCGATTGGGGCATATTTATCACAAATGGTCTATGATCCAAAGGAGGGTAAAAAGGTAGAAAAACTTACTTACTTCTTATCCCATAAGTTGAGTGATACTCAAACCACATGGTCAACAATAGAAAAAGAGGGATATGCGATACACTATGCCCTGAATAAATTAAATCAATATTTGCATAGGGCTACGTTCACCATCTATACAGACCATAGACCATTGGAGTATTTATAAAACTCACCAATTCAAAATAGGAAAATACAGGCGTATGGCTGGCTATAATTGCACCATACGGTACCTGAAGGGGAAAGACAACGTCTGTGCGGATCTCTTGTCACGCGCTGTAGATTCGAGCCAGCACAATAATGATCCCCCTGTAGAAATAGACAGTAGAAATTATACAGTGAGTGCAATAAACTAAAATCATTTGGAGCCAAAAGATTTTGCATCACATAAGGATGCTGAAGACTTATCGGTAACACACGAGCGTCCGGCATTATCGGGTTTAGATGTAAGTAAGGAACAGGAAGCAGATAGGGAGATTGTAGATTTAAAGATGCGAATGAAAAACGGTAAAGCGTCCAAGATGGAACGAAAAAAGTACATAATAATGGACGATGTAGTATATTACTTGTAGCAACGCGACGACGAACCGATAATTAGGTTATATATACCGTCGCATCTAAGAGAAAGGGTGTGAGTTCAATACCATGATGATAATAGTCACATGGGCGTGGAAAAAACGTTTCACGCTATTAAGCAAAAATATTTCTGGCCTGGTTTATTTAAACAAATAAACGAATACATATGTAAATGTATTCCGTGCCAAACCAGAAATTTGAGGAAGCAACAACCTCAAATGCAGGAGTGCGATTTGCCTCCTTTTCCTTTCGCTAAACTAGCGTTAGATGTTTCCGGGCCCTACCCAAAAACTTTATCGGGCAACCAATACATAGTGACTTTTATAGATATGTACAGTGGTTGGCCGGAGGCTTTTGCGGTTCCGAATAAGAAAGCAGAAACAGTGGTGCATCTATTGATTGACGAGATTTTTCCCAAATTCGGGGCACCACTGCAGGTTTTAACGGATAATGGGCCTGAGAACATAAATAAAATAATGAAAAAGGCATTAGAGGACCTCAACGTGCATCATGTGACCACATCGTTCTATCACCCCCAGAGTAATGGCAAAGTTTAAAGGTTCCATAGAACAATGCGTGACGTCCTAGCGAAGAAAATAGGGGACAATGAACAGTCGTGGGATATATACATGAATCAGATGTTAGCGGCTGTCAGGTTCCATGTAAGCGAAACGACGAAATTTTCACCCTATTATTTCCTCTACAATAGAGATGTTGTTCTGCCGTTGGACAATATTCTAAGACCTCGTAGAGTATACTATGGGGATGAAAATCATGAAATCGCTCTACAGGAAATACATCGAAGCTTCACTTTAGTAAGGAGTAATATAAAACATGCTAGGAAAAAAAATGATATATAGATCTAAGAAGAAAACACACACCGTCGAATTTAAGGTTGGTGATTTGGTGTATTATAAAAACCACCAAAAGCGAGGAAAACTAGATGTACGATGGAAACCGTACTACGTAGTGATAGAAAAGACTGGGCCGGTTTCATATAGAATTAAGGATCAATTAACGGGCTCTGTAACGAAGGCGCATGCAAAACATCTCAGAGCAGCGTCTATCGAGGAGTGGGAGATTCCCGCTACAGAGAGGCCGTTAAGAAAAGCTGCATTGTCTGTTCCAAAGGAATCTAGTGATTCAGACAGCGAATCAGCCACAGACGAAGCTGATTATGCAATGCAGAGGAGTCGTCATCAACGCGAGGGGTCGGATGAGGAATCTGACGTACCGTTGATGGAACGAAGGATCGTGACACGGAGCATGACTGCGGGACGTGAAACCAATATAGATGAAATCAGCTGCCCGTATCCGTCGTATGCAGTGCACGAGAGTAGAAATAGGGACAACCTCTCGTAAATAGAGTTAGTATGAGGTTGGTAGCGGGGAGGAAGAACAGGAGAGAGGGAATTGTTTAGGATTGGTTAGAAAAATACTCTGATTGTAAATAGAGTAAGAAACTGGGAACAAGAAAAAAAAAAAGATCCCTTATCTCCATGGTTAAAGCAACTGCCGTCTTAGGGAAGGATAGAGCTGCTTCTCATTTAAAAAAAGTCATTGGAATGTAAAGTTAAAAACTTATGTAATTTGAGCAGAAGCAAGCATGGTCTATTGGACGTCGGCTGCCTCAATGTCAATTTTTAAAATTAGGGTGAAAATGCCACCTTTGTTATTTGAAATGAAACAAAAACATAAATTGAGAGGGACCCCGAGAAAAGAAATGAAAACAAAAAAAAATGTGTGTGTGTGTGTACGTAATGATGGATTTTGTTTTAATAATATTAAATTATGTCCACAAAGAAGAAAAAAATATATATATAGAAAAATAAATAACTCAATTGCATTAACGATAGTGGACAAGAAAAAAAGACGTTATTGAAAAAAGAACAGTAAATAAATATAAAAAAAAGAGAAATATGCATGCAATCTAGAATTAAAAAAAATTATGATAGATATATAAAAATTTTTTCGTGGTATGGAAGGAATGTACAATACGAAGGGGAGGGGCGAATGAACTGGAATTGGGTGACCTCGTCCTATGACTCAAGTCGGTTTATGGGTCAGACGTTGAATGGAGCAAAGTTTTGATGAAATTAAACCCTGACCGAGAAAAATTAAACCCGGGAATGAGATTACGTAATTCGGCCGCAAATAAGACCAAATACAAACATCAACAAGGGCAGAATGTGGGTCGATTACGTAAATCGGTTAATGGGAAAATTCATAAAAAGCAATCATAAACAAGTCAAGACACAGAGAGAGGTGACAGCAGAAAAGGACAGACGACGCTCAACTGCCTGTCACGGTCGCAACCACAGACTTCCCGCCACCCTCCCCTTCCTCCAACGCCGTATTGATGTGTATATGTTTTTATTAAATAAATCAAATTGTTTTATAACACAGCGTCTTGTTATTCATACATAGATGAACAGCGGTGATTCCATTCACTAGACGAGTTACAAACAACATATGCATATATGCACAAACAAACTATCTCTCTATCTATCGAGATATTAAAAAATCTCGGATAGCTAGAATATAGACGGTGCAAAACAAAATAAATGTCAGGGGCATATCACCCAGTATATAACAGTTGCATAGCCAATGGCGTGGCAATGGAAACTAATGTAAGGGTAATTTACAATATGCGATGGATATGCCTACGTAACGATGCTCAGTACACCAGTTTAGCTAAGTTGAGGCGACATTCAAATTAGTTTATTTAACCAGTTAATGAGAAGTTGCAATATTATAATTAGGTCCTAATTCGGCGTATGTGCACTTGTTTATTTATGATGATTTTTTTTTTCTTGAAAGCACTTGTCATAACGATTGCTGTTTTTGAGATGGTAATTAGGTGACGGTTAGGAACTCTGCAATCCCATCCGAGAGAATATGAAATTATTCTTAATGTAAAACTTGTGAAAGCCTATAGAATCATACAGATAGTCTTAATAGACTGCCGAGAATGTGGACTGATGAAGTTACGGAAAAAGACAGCCGGGAGTTGAGCAACAGTTAGTAAAACTGGATAAGGACAAAGTGGCTGACATTTAGCATAAAATTGTTGAAACGAACTTTATATTTTCTAGTGTACTTGAACAAAATGTGGCCAAAGAGACGGCTAGATTCATTGTAAAAGCCTACCATATCTGTTAGTCAAGAGACCAGTTCGCTGAAAAAAGGAACACTAGGCACGATGAACAACTGGGGTCGATTAGCCATGGACATACCCCATAAGATAAGTGAGGATTTTTTAACTATCATCGACTGTGGACTTTAGATTTGTAATATGGCGGCCACTTCCTCAGAGAGATGCAACTACTGTTATCCGAAAAAAGGATTACTATTTTTTGCAGCGGGAGCCGATGGAAATACTGACGGAAAACGCCTATATTTTTACCAGTGCAGAGTTGGAAGAATTTGCGAAAGAGTCGAATGTACATCTTCTGATTCGATGTTCCTACTCACTGAGTGTAAAGTTGATTGCACGAAGTTATAAAGCAGTTAGAACCATTTCGGCCAGAATTAATTGTTGAATATTTGAATCGGTCTACTGTCACAATGTCAGCCTAAATGATGACGTTTCATTACCAGTTATGTTTATACACTATGGAAAAAAGCTAAAAGCGATACATCGCATTGTTACGGATCGATTACGTATACGAAATGCGAACTATATGCAAATATTTTCATTCAAGATGCATTAAGTAAGTGTTAAAAGGAACGATTAAATACATCCTTTTATCCGAACGAACGTTAGTATTATAAACATTAATGACGGTGACTGAAAAAAATTTAAGCGGGCAGACCACAATTTTAAAACTGAAATCAATTTTTAAGCAAAACATTCATTAAGAAACATAATGAAAGTGGGTCCATTCGAAAACTAACGCAGGACACATACTCCGATATAACTAGAAAGCACCCTTTTAAAATAACGAGAGGTCAACTCAAACTTTTACAAGGGCTAATTAAACATTTAAAGTCGATTATATTTTACATATATACATGTGGCAAACTGGAAACTATAGAATGAATTACCTCGGATAAAATATTCATCCCACATAAATCGCGGATACTAATTAGCACGCTAGTGCATGTTTCTTATTGATTATAGATGCCCTAGGCAGAGGGCAAGCTGAACATAATAAAATAGGAAATGATCGATTCCCATCTTATCTGGAGTAACTGTTACAAGTTACACGCCAAATCAGGCCGAGTCTCTAATACGCGGGTTGGTCTAAAAAGTTTAATTGTACTACTCGCGCAGAACCATCACATCTCAAATATGCTTAGCAACATTTACATAGTTTCTTTAATTAAGACTAAACGAAGGAAAATGGATACCTCATTCTATCGTTTTTATAAGCGGCATGGAAGTTAATCACCATTTTAAGGAGTGGAGTCAGTATATATTGTCTCATGGGCCAAAACATTGCATCGATAAGTGAATAAATACTTCAGTCAGTTTGTTGACAGTCTTAATGATATTACGGCTGAATCGATTTTTCGTTCAAGACAACGATTGCCATTATAAGCCACAACTCATGTTAGAGTTTCTCATTAATACACAGGGGTTAAGGCCACTGAAATCAATGTTTAACACATGAAAATAAGTTCAGCCACCCTGAATCTTCTTACAATTTACGTATATATGTTAGGTTATGTATCAGTTTCCTGGCCGTATGCGTTTTGTTGGCAGATGTTCCGAGAAATAGTAAGGACAAACCATGGATATTTGAACACCTAGTAACGGAAGTGAAGTGAATTTATAGTTTGAAATTTTGTAAATGAATTTCGAAACCAAGGTGGTGTAAAATTACAACACAAGATTAACGTATATGATATTTTAGCAACATTGCAAATATGTAAGTGAATGTAACAAAGGTTGGACTGATGTTACTGAAAATAATTCTGGATATCAAATCCCGATACGCAACAGGGTAAAATCACATTTCGACCTTGTTACACTAATGTTAATACTCGAGTTCCTATTTTTGCTACTAATACTTGAGGATACCTTCATAATAAAATATTTTTACAAATAAAATTATTTTTCAATTAATATAATCTAAAAAACACGTTAGTAAAATTTCAAATAAAATACACTTGTATATAGATACACCCTAAAATCGGGCCATTTCATTTATATCTTGAATTATGCGATGACTACCTACTAATAGCTCTTAGTCTTTAAGCATGTTTGTCGGTGTATATTGCCTTGGTTTAAGTTATTGCTTACGCCAATAAAATAGGGATTCGTCTATGAAGGATGGTTTAGCAAATGCTAGGGAATGATCAGTCTGGCCTTGTGTGGATGTGTGCTTCAAAAATATATCCCAGTATTACACTTGCAACACAATCGCACCATTCACCCTCCAGAAACCCGTAACGTTGCAAGCGCAGCCGGACTTTCATTTTGAAAAATTAGTAGGTTTTTTTTTTTTTTTTTTTTTTTTTTTATTACATTTTCACCCCAAACAAGGCAAATTGCCACTTTGGTGTAGGGGGCTACTATCAGGGGCAACAACTACTGGGGTACTATGTAGGGATTTGGGCAGCAAGGTGTCGGTTCACGTTACACTTGAACTTCTGCACGTCAGTACTGTTGGGGAAGCAGGGACCTGGAATGGAATTCCAGAGTCTTGCGGTTCTGGGGAAGAAACTATTGGAGTAAAAAGATCTTTTACATCTAGGGACCTCTACAGTGTGGGGGTGGGATCTAGTAGCCTGTCGGGTTTGTCGAGGGTGCTCGCGTCGTGGGGGCACAAGTGATTGCAGTTCATCAGAGCATTCACCACTAAAATACTTGTAGAACAGGCAGAGGGATGCAACATTTCGTCGATGGGACAGAGGCTGAAGCTTAGATGCCAGTTCAGGGCCTATCAGATTTGCGACTCTCTTTTGAACCTTGTCAAGGAGCGAGAGACTAGTAGCAGATGCACCAGCCCAGATGTGGCAGCAATACTCCATACATGGGCGAATGGTGGCCTTATAGAGGTACAGGATACTTTCGGGTGTTAGTAGTTTTCTAGCACGGTAGAGAGAGCCCACCTTTCTTGCAGCAGTTTAATTAGTTTAATACAAGCATCATTTTTTATGTAAGTTTTTGAACCAACTGGATAAGATTTAAAATAATTATAGG
>NC_136492.1:131372018-131382018 GCF_053919585.1 Euprymna scolopes
TACTAAGATAAGGTAGGAATATACTAAAGTTATTCAAACTAGGTATCAAATTCGCGTCTTCCTATAGTGTCTCGAATTTCAATAAGCAGACCTTCGAATCTTAGTGCACAATAGTATAATATTGTTTAGCGCTGTACAAGGAAAACAAAAGTCCTGAAAAGAGCAAAATGTGTTAACTAAAACATATAAAATTCTGAGGTTTTTGGCTAGCAAACAAACAAGCTGTGTTAGTTCACCGATGTATAAATGTTTGTGTTTCGTCATTAATTTTTGACACAAAAACAGTTAATTCAGCTACCGAAAAAGGTGAGTATATTCAGATCTGATTAAATAGCACTTTAATTGAAAATATAATAGATATCTTATGGCAAGTGAGAACTTACAATACTAACATATACAAAATAAGATTTTTATACCTATTGAAAAAAGAAAGAACAAAATAGTTTATACTGAAACTTTATATATGCGATGAACAATGAACTAAAACGATTAGTGAAATAGACTGAAGCATAATACGCATCTTTGACAATTGAGCTAATGCTACTGTACAATTTGTATTTTTATACACAGAAATATACTGAGGCTTGAAGTCTAAAATTTAAAAAAGAATTAGAGTAAACAATATATATATATATATATATATATATATAATTTTTTATTTACATAAAAAGGGCGTTATATAACGTAGCAAAATAATATATTTAATATATAATTTTACTAAATTTACTTAGAATAAATACTTTAAGTGAATCAGTCTGCAATTGCCCTTGAGTAAATCCCCTTTCTGACAAATACAACTGGCAATATTATTGTAATATTTTCATTTGAAAGAAACGCTAATACAAATAGTTTTGTTCTTACTGCTTAAACATATTAGATAAACAAATTCACTTTCTTTTCACATGATTTTGCACGCGTTTCATTTATTCTTTAAAATAATGAGTTCTTTCGCTCTTGCTTTAGTAGTTGTGACTTTTTTTTTCAATAAAGTCTTTTTTTACGTCTTCATTTATTTACAACAGTGCAATTTATTAAACAAAATTTATTTCTCTCATGGAGAAGACCATTCGTCTGGACAAATGTTACGTGTTCTCGTCGGACCCTCGGGCTAGCAAGCTTTGGAGATTGTTGTATCTTAATATTAATTACTATTATCAACTATGGCTTCGTTAAACCAAGAATAACTTGAAATTTGTTATTAACAAATCAATCCCACCGTTGCTGACGTTATGGAGGGTTGCGCAGGATTTGAACACTGTTGAAATACGGAAAGGTGTTTACCACAAGTCTCCAGTATAATTCATGCTAGATATCTTGTTTCTACGCGTCTGCAACAAGAAAAAGAATTTGTCGACCAATATCTTCATATCGTGAATCGACCTGCCGCTGACTTTATTTAAATACGTTACGTCTACTACCTCTCAGGATGAATCTGTCAATGATGCACTTTTACGGGGTAGCCGGTCCTCAGTGATACGTGCTAGTCTACTTGAAACGGATACCCTAACTCTCTTTAAAACAATCTCACTTTCGTGCTGAGCCATACGCTTTTCCGATTAGAGCAGCGCTGCTACGATTATTACAAGGGCTAACAATATGTCTACTGCCGAGGAGGTCAATATTACAAAACTTTCTGATTCTACCGGGTCTTTGTATAGAGTGTGATTCTATACAATTTTCTACCGTCTTTCCTGCCAATGGCAAGTGTTACATCTGTGGAGGGTGACGCCACTTTAATGATGATCGCCGTCATTGTCCTGCCCGCGATAAGGCATGTCAAACTGTGGTACATTCGGTTATTTCGTCAAAGGTTCCCGTTCTACCATGCCGACATCTTCACGTTCTACTTCTGCTATTATCGTAGCCCATGCTAAAGGTTGCGGTAGGTGTCCTCCCATTACTTAAATTGTTTAATTAAAAGGGGAAAATAACTGTCCTCATAGACACCGGCAGTTCTGATAACTTTTTTTTCAGTGCACGCATTGTTAAAACAATGAAACTGTCTAATTCAAACTATTATTCCGTAATTTCTATTGTACCATCCGCCTTTTCCTTCAAACTTTCTTAATATTGAACAGATAATATTTCCTTCAATGGTTGCGAGTGTAAGGAAATTGACTTTACAGTGCTTCCTTAATCCTGTATGGATATTACTCTCGGAGCGTGTTTTTTTTTAAACTACACCAGAGTATCACTATTTCTTTTGGTGGCCCCCAGCATATTCTACAAATCTGCGCCCTAACCAAGAACAGCTGTGCTAATGTGAAAGTGTTTCGAAACCGGACCCCGAGTTGCAAACCTATTGCTACTTAATCGCGAAATTACCGCAAGGAATGCTCGATTCATTGAAAAGGAAATTCTATAACTGCTTGATGATGATATAATTGAAACAAGTTTTTTACCATGGTGTGCTCAGATTGTTGTGATTTCGTCGCCTAATAAATGGAAACGATTGGCAGTTGATTTCTCACAAACTATTAAGAGTGTCAACGTACGTGATGCATACCTGTTGTCCCGGATTGAAAATCTCGTGAACGAAATTGCCCCATATAATATGTTTAGTACAATTGACTTATCTTTAGCCTACTACCAGATCGAGATTTGCCCCGAAGATCTGTCCTACACGGTCTTTGAAGCTGGACAACAGGTGTACCAATTAAAACGAATGCATATGAGTGTTACAAATGGGGGTTCTCCTTTTCAACGGTTTTTTTAATTATTTCATTTCTGACAACACATTATCTGGAACGTTTTTTATATATAGAAGGTATTACTATTTGCCGTAAAAATTAGGAGGCGAATGATGCTAATTTGGAGTGTTTTAGAGGACGCGTCGACATATATCCTCGACACAAACCGAGAAAAATGAAAGTTTTTACTAGATTCTATCAATTTGCTTGGGTACAACATTTTTAACGGGACTATTCAACCAGATCGTGAACGTTTGAAATCGCTTTTGCACATGCCCTTTCCGATTCAGATTCGGTAAATAGGTTTCTTCGTGTGTTTCCTACTTCGCAAAATGGATATCTAAGTATTCATACAAAATTCGCCCACTGGTCGAAAATAAACGATTTCCGAGGCCTCTTATATTTATCAGTTTTTTAAAAAAACTTCAGAAAGACATTGCTGAAACGTCTGTTAAAGTTATCGATGGTAAATTACCATTTACCCTTGAAACCGAGGCCCCAGAAAAGGCTATTGGGGACACTCTTTCACATGCTGAGATGTTCTTTTTACGATCGATAAACCATCTGAAATACGACTTCAAATAGTCGAGAAAGAGGCTATACCATAGTCGAGTGCGTCCGAGAATGACGGGATCTATTTGCTGGGAAGCACTTTATTATGGTAAAATACCCAAGCCGTATCTTTTATGTATAAACCAGCTCACCGAACAAAAATAAAAATGAGAAAATTACACGGTTAAAAATAGATTTCTCCCGAAATCATACCACATAAATCACCGTCGCGCAAGGGAAAACATCGTTGCCGATGCAATGTAAATATGTGTGGTGATGCTGCTTCTTCCTTGGTGGAACTAAAGTTACTACACAATTCAATCATACATCCTTAAGTACAGCGCTTTTGTCATTCTGTAAGATCACGAAATATGATATATTGAATTGATGAAGTCCAGCGTGCGAAATTTTATATTACGACATGCGCCAAAATAAAACCTCAATTCTTTAGCTCTACTAATAATAGACTCAACCGTTCAACTGCTCCCTTTCAGTGCTTGCCCATGCACTATAAATCGCCTATCCCGGTATCTTCGACAAGATAGTGTTACCTATTTACTGTCGTCTATGAATACAATCGATTTCCTTTTGCTTTTCACTTGTCGCGATTGTTCTTTGCAAACCGCAATCCAGTGTCTGGCAAATATGTTCTCCATATTCGGACTCCCCTCATTTATCAATTCTGATTGAGGAACTTTATTTATATCGGAAGAATTCAAAATTTTTATTACGCGACTTGGAATTGGACCAGCAACAGTTCTACATACAACCCAAGAGGCAGCATTTAATTTGAGCGCTACAACTGCATTATTTTAAACACCTTTTTATTGGCTCTGGAATTACACCTTATACGTCTCGCGATTTTCAATAGGATTTTCAAATGTCATTCGCTCTTTGTTGTGCACTACTATAAATCCAACTCCACAGGAATGTATTTTCAACTTTAAAAGGCGCTGTTCTACTGGTACTGCTTTACCTGTTTTGCTCTGTGAATCTGGGGAGGTATTATTAACACGGTTTGGTAGTAAATTTGACCCGATTATCGAGATAGAGGATCTCCTCGAAGCTAAACCTGCACCTGTAAGAATACGACATAATGATGCCAGAGTAGATTCAGTAGCGCTGAAACATTAGCTCGCTTTCCACGCTCTAAAATACCTCAAAATCCTGCTAAAACTGTTCAACCCGACATTGCACCTGACACAGTTGACCGAAACAGATCCCGTTAGTACTATAATAATAGTCAGGACCCTGAGAACAAACCTTCCCAGACGACCTCAGGTCCTTCAAATAGCAAACTACCTCCCCGCCTATTTAATATAATTGCAGATCAGTTCACCGATTGGAGTTATTTAAAAAACAACAACACAATAACACTATTTACCATCTCTTTTAAAATTGGGGGATATTATTATGTTTTCATTAAAAGGAAACGCTAATGCACATTGGTTTGATCTTACTCTTTAGAAAATATTAGATTTGCAAATTCTGTAACTCGCAATATTATTTTGCACGCGTTCCTTTTTTTCTTAATACAAGCTGAGCTCTACCTCACTTGCTTTAGTAGATGTGAATTTTTGTCAATAAAGTTTTTTTTTAGGTTTTCGTTTATTTACAACACTATATTATATATTTAATATATTTAAATTGAAGAGGCAATATGAAGCGTGATTCTATATTATAATTTGTCTAGAAAAATATTCAGATATTTTGCGCACAAATTCAGATATTATCAATATATATATATATATATATATATATATATATATATATATATATATATATATATATATATATATAATATAAAAATACAATTAAATTTACCAAAATGACCAGGATGGTAAAGTTAAAGTATATTATAAATATTAAAAAAATGAATATTTATAAAGTTATTTCAGCCAAATGTAAAAGCTCGATAAAACCAAATAGGATATAGAGCTTATAATACGAGGAAACAGTTAATAAAACATGTTCAACATGTTGAAATGCGTTAAAACATATTTAATCTGAAAAGAACACACCAGATAAGTGGATAGGCCTTTATCCGCGGAGTTTTTAAGAAATATTTCCTTCTCATCAAAGGGTAGGAATTAGCGCATTTAACTTATACAAATTAGCAAATTAATATTAATACCAGACCTCGAGCATTTAATAAAGTGCATACACATATCAGCGCAACTTCAACATTAATTAAGAAAAGAATATCAAACCACATTTCTTCTATTGACAACCATAATTCTAATAATAATCAAAGACCTTCTCTAACCACTTTAATTTCAAAAACTTAACTCTAACATTACCCATTATCTCAATCAAATGGACTATCATAAAAAAAGTTAAGTCTTATAGCCCAGGCTTTAAGTCATGTTGCCTCTGCATAACCGAAAGTATAACTATAATTATTCCCCTCAAAGTAGCAATATAATAAATTCTAAAAATAAACTGATCTCTTTCTGTAAACATGTCCAAATTCAATTATGGTTATTTTGAAATGACATAGTTATTACATTTACCTTTTATATAGATATATAACTTTTATCCTTTAACTTTGTCGTTTTTTCTACATACTTCTTAATACTGTATAGTTTAATAATCCTTTACTTATTATTTCTTATTTGCATGAACGGTGTTTATCAGCACTTTCTGCTTCATTCTTTAAACTTTCCTATCTATCTAATATATCAATCTACCCAAACTTTATTATCTTGTATTTATATTTACTTATATTTTACTATGTGCACTTACTTACTCAATTTCTTGTTTTTCCTGAATGTGCAGAAACCGACCCTCATCTCCCCTTAAATAAGTTTTATATTTTATTTTATATTTTATATTTTATTTTTTATTTATTGTTTATTTATTGTTTATTTTTTATTTATTTTCAATTTATTTATTTATTTTCCACTTCTAACAAGACTTATTGACATTTTTAAGTGATGACCTGCACATTTCAGTTGACGTATATTATTTTGCCCTAGATATTTTTCGCGCCTTAAACATTTCCTGTCTGTGTCATTTTGCCATTTGTTTTTCTATTTTATTTTTAATTATATCACAATTTAATTTTTTCTCCTTTTTCCTTCCCTGATCTCTCTTATTTATATTAATGCCCTGGCAGTAGAGTGAAAAGCATATCTTAGTTTTCCTTTATTAATGTTATTAGGTGTTTTTCCCTTTTTTCCCTTGTACACATTTTTGTGAAGTATTCACTGGACGTCTTCCTTTGGATTATTTTGGACCATCTTCCAATTACGTGATGTTTTTGGATTTTACTCGTGCAAATGAAATTCAATTAACTTTCTTGAACTTATATATTTGGATTTTACCGTCACTGGATTATTTATTATCCATTCACGTGTAATCACCTTTTTCTTCACCATATTCCATCTGCTTAACTTTTTCTGTTATCAAGTAAGATATTTGACTTACTTCTTGTTTCATCAAATACTTCTGCATGCAAAATCTGATCCTGCATTTTGCTAATTCCTACCCTCTTATTAGAAGGAAAGTAGTTCTTCGAATCTCCGCGGATTAAGGACTATCCACTTATCTAGTGTTTCCTTTTCAACTCATTTCAAATTTTTATAAAGTCTTTGCTCATATATATATATATATATATATATATATATATATATATATATATTAGGGAGAAATGCTCTTTTTGGTACTCTTGCATAATTTGACCGAGATTCTCAGGAATTCCCATCAAGCGTGGATCGAGCAAGATCGACAGTCATCGAATTAAGCTGAGCCTTGTTCAAATGTGTATACACTAAATCGAATTTTTATGTACATGTATTTGTCGGCATTCCAAATAGCGACTCTGAAAAATGTAGATGGAATCATTTCAATAATAAAAAATATATATTTTTTGCCAGGACGAATCCGATTGTTTTGGGGCCTATAAGCAAGTAGGGAGTGAAAGATTAAACCACCTGCCAACGAACCATATATGCAAGATAGGGAGGGAGACATAACAAGCAAGAATGTTTGACCAACCGGGAGCTTCTAAGTTATATTTATTTGAATAAATTAACCTTTAGTCTCCATCGTAAATAATATTTCTGAAAGAGCCCGGTTCTTGGGCAGTTTCATTTTATTTTTTCTACCCCAACCCCCACCATCTTTGCCTCGATGACCGGTAAAAAGTCGACCGAAGTAAAAGATTTCTAACACAATATCTTCATCTGAAGCCGTAAAAATAAAAATAATTGGATTAAAGATTAACTATTTTATTCTGTATTTTCCGCTAACAATGTGCGCTTTTCGTAAATATACTTTTACATATTTTCTTTAAAAGAATAAATATGTAAATATTTTCAACAAAAACTTGAGAGAGAAAAAGTAGTGAAAAAACAACACCAGCAACAACAACAAGAACAACACTGTGCACTTACACCAAAGAATACACAGTTAAAAAAGTAAAAAAAAAATCTTCTTATCCTGAGGAAAGAAGAAATAAGATGGTTGGTGAATAATTTGCAACAAAAATAAATATATGAAAAATATTTTCTAGTAAATCTAAGGTGTTTTTTTTGTTATTGTCGTCTAGTTTGTTTGTTTTGAAATTAGTTACTTCGCCAGGATTAAACGGATTATTACGAACATTCTCGAGGAGAATATTTTACAATAATACTCTTTTTGTTTAGTATGTATGCAGTACACGAGACCGTTAAAACCTATTTATATATAGATACACAATTTCACAATACCGTTGAAAAATCAGTCTTGTACATAATGAATAAATCTTTAATATTGTAAAATAATATAAATTCACAGGAACATAACAAATCAAACTACACATAATTGTAAAAAAATCATATAACATGTATAAAATGAAGTCTCTAATGGTCTGTTATGCCGGAGCTGGGCATATGGGTATGAGCCCCCACTGCTCTATAAAATGGTTCCATAAGGCGTGTGTCACTTATAACCTCTGACAGACAAATTCACGCCCATACGTCCACGTCGCGAGACCGGTTAACACCGAATGAGCGGGAATTCAAGCGAGTGTTCAGCGCGATAACTGTTCGTCTGCTCTTAAATCCAGCTGCGTCTGCCAGCACCGGCGGCGCCTGGTGATAGTCTGCGTCTGCAAGGAACTTTCGACAACCTGTCTTCAAACCCATGGTACGACTGTCGATAATCGGCGGCTCCATGGTCGGACTATCCCTCTGCGTCTGCTGACAATCAGCGGCAAGGATATCCGTTCCTGGGCACACACCCACAGTGTACACTTGCGACTCGCGTCCGCCTGTGGTTACTACCGCCAATAAACTTCATGAGAAATATGCACAATTATACAAATGCGGACCCTACTACGGCGTACGCGGGAGCCGACGCGCTTGTTCACCCGGTGGAACAAGTGTTAAATTTGCAAGCCGGAATGCTTCGAAGAAGACAGAACTACTTCTTCGCCTGTTGGAACGTCCGAACCCTGAGATCTTAGGCGGCACAAGCCCTAACGGTGCGCTTTCTACACCAATACAAGGTGGACGTCGCATGCTTGTCTGAGGTCAGATTACCGGACAGTGGTCACCAATCCATCAAGGTACTACAAGAAGATACTTCCTACCACCTCTATCACAGCGGGGTAACGTACAACTCAGGACTGTATGGCGTCGGAATCACTCTGAGCGACCGCGCACAAAAATTTCTTTTGGACTGGGAACCCATTTCCCCTCGTCTTGCCCGAATTCGGCTAAAAAGAGGTTATCCACAACGTATCTGTCATTGCAGTCTATGCACCAACGCTAGACTCAGCCGACGCTATAAAGGATACATTCTACAACGAATTACAAGCTGCCGTCAACGGAACCCACGCCGGCGACATGCTTGTCATAGCAGGTGATTGGAATGGCAGAACTGGCAAGGCGGATGCTCAAACAAGATCTACACTGGGCCCATTTGGCGTCGGGAATCGCTGTGCCAATGGCGAACGTATCATTAACTTCGCGATGAGCAATCACCTCATTGTCTCCAATACGAAGTTTCAGCATCCAAATCATCATCTGGTGACGTGGTACTCGACTGAAGGTATCACGGGGAATAGACTACATTTTGATACGCAAACGCTGGGTAAGCAATGTGCGTGACTGCTGCGCTTACAGACGTGCTGAAAGAGGAAATACCCATGGATCGGATCATGTCCTTGTAAGAGCCAAGCTCACAATGCGACTGAAGGCCAACAAACACGTTTCCCGTCAACACCTTATTGATATCACGAAGCTGAAAGTGGACGACACTGCAACTCAGTTTCGACTGGACCTACGCAACCGATTCAATGGTTTACAACCAGAAGAATCGGTGGAAGATATACGGAAAGCACTCAAAAAGGATGTCACTGAAGCAGCGGCCAACACCGTGGGTTTCACAAGGCGTCGTCAAAAGGACTGGATCTTAAGCCGAACGGTGGAATTGGGTGAGGAGGCTAAACGTGCCAGACTCAACGGAGATGCCAACTATCGTCGCCTTCGCCGAGAAACAACGCACTCTGCTCGCAACGACCGCAATGTCTACTGGCACAATATCGCAACTGACATGGAACATGCGGCCTCGGTAGGGGTGTCAATCCTGGCCCCAACTCTCTTCCTGATCTACATCAATAACCTCCCTAAACACATACTTAAATCATTCGTTGACATTTATGTGTTACAGAGAGAGAGAGAGAGAAAGAAAGAGAGAGGTGAGTAAACGTGGAGGTTGACACGTTTACCAGAACCGAAGGTCAGCTGACTAGATTACGTATATGTGACGTG
>NC_136492.1:131387018-131392018 GCF_053919585.1 Euprymna scolopes
GCTTAGCTTGGTTTATATTTCACAACGTGATAGTTCGCCAATTTGGCATCCATGGCAAATCCAGATGTTGGATTATTATACACATTAGCTGCTTCCACAACAACGTCGATGGACGTGTATATGATTACCTCACTTGGAATTTTACGTTGGATAATAGCTTTTAGTTCATGGTCGTTTTTTTGTATTGAGCTATGTGTATAGCTGGTTCACTCAATCAAGTGGAATTTGTTTAATAATTTTGAATATATTGACAAAATTTTTAATTAACTCTTCGTTTGATGTAATAAAATCACAGAATTTGAGAGTCAAAGAATGTTGCCCTTCACTCACTTGCACATTTGCAACTTGACATGCACATTTTGAGTTACGTTTAATGTCATCACGTGGCACAGAAAAGTAGAATATTTGAGGCAGAATTTATTTCATCTGCTGATGTTGATTGAGAAATTACAGGTAACATTTTCCTGAGATCTCCTGCAAGACGAGTTTCTGCATTCCCAGATGGTCTGGCATTGCCACACAAATCTTGCAAGGATCGACCACATGACTCAAGTGATTTCTGCATGTCATTGTTTGTTCATCCCAAACAATATGTTTGCAATTCTGCAACATTTTCCCCATACTTGATGTTTTGGTGATGTTGAACATAGAATGTTTGGAAAAAATTAATGTTTAATAGTGGTTTCAAAGTAGAATAAGCAGTTTTCCCCTTGGTGGCAATATGGCAGGTTTTTCGCATGCAATAAGGGGTAAGGCTAGGTCATGTTGTCACCGAATGGCTACCAACATCAATTTAATTGAAAAGGTTTTACCAGTTACTCCTGGTGCTATTCTAAGATAGCAGTAATTTCCGAATAACTTCTTTTCTAACAGTATAATTTATTTAGGAGACGAACATAGGATGACGGATTAGATATGTTCAGATAGAGATGAAGATATATAGATAGAAAGAGAACTAGATATGGAAATAGAGAAAGAGAAGATAGAGAGATAGTGGGATAGAGAGATAGGCCGAGATAGAAACAGAATGACAGCAAGACAGAAAAGAAGAGAACGAGAGAGAACGAAAAAGGGAAGAGAAAGATAGTTTCAGAGAGAGAGAGAGAGAGAGCTGGATGGAGAAAAAGATACGGAGAGAAAGAGAGAGGGAGAGAGACACAGAGGGTGAACTTCCCTTCACACTTTTTTTTCGTCGACCATTATAGAAGAATTCCTTCGAGAGTGAGGCAATTTGGATTTCTGTTACTATCAAGAGTCCCTTTTTTTGTGGAGAGGTGTTCCTCACATCAGAAACTGACTAGGTTATCTGTACTTTTACCTAATAATTTAATAAACGAAAATATATTGGAAAACTTGAATTACATGAAAAATAAAATTAAAAAATAGCACGGTTACATGAGTGCATATTTATTTCCAAAGGGATGTGTTAATAAATCAACACATCGGCACATGACGTAAACTGCCAGATACAGTCGAGCGTTGCCGATGAAATATTAGCAATGCTAAGTGAAAAAAGTGATGCAACATTTTAAATGTAGAATCATAAACAGAAAAAAAGACAAAAGAAACTACCGTAAAATTGAATATAATTTTATTTTCAATTGCGCTTTATTTTTTTAATTAAATAATTTCTGTTTTACTTTTTACCGATTGTTGAAAAAAGGTTGTTTCATATGCACGTGTCGACAGAATCGTTATTTTTCGTCATTTCATGATATTTGATCGAAAAAAAATAATAAGGTAATATTTTTTTTTACTTTTTAACATTTAAACACACCGTTGAATTTTATACCTTCATGTTCGCAATATATTACAGGTATTAATTAGTGTAATACTTGCCGGTAAGGACCGCCACAGAATATGAAAGCATATTCAATTACAACAAGATGGTAATATTTTTTAAATTTTATTATTTAAAAACCCTGTTTGGAAAAATTGAACCAATTCTGTTGTACTCTTTCAACGATTGCTAAAGTAACAAGTTTGTTTGTACGTATGTGTAGTTAGACTCGTTATTATTCGTCATTTAAAAATAGCCGACCGAAAAGAGACGATGCCGAATAAAAGTGTGTTTTTTTTTAATATGTTAATATTTTTATTTGTAAATATTTTAAAAACACAATTAGATTCCATACAATCAGTGTAGTATGATGTTACAGAAAACGGGGTTGTACATGTATAGTTTAGTTATTCTAAACAGCTGGACTTTTCATTTATATATATATATATATATATATATATATATATGTACATATTTATATATATATATATATATATATATATATCCATACATTGTATAAGTATTAGAACGTAAGTATATATATATATATATATATATATATATATATATATATATATATATATATATATATATATACATATATATACCTACAAATCTATTTATCAATCTAGTCAGTTGTATATCTATCGATATATATATATATATATATATATATATATATATATGTATATATATATACATGCATAGATTATTTTATAAAGAGGGGAGCTTTATAAAATATATTTTAGTCATCGACATACAGACCTGTTTCGTTGTTTCACAACTCATCAGTGCCGCTAGACTAACACCTCTCCCAAGCCGAGGATCGAACCTAGAACCGTCGTGATGACAGTCGGCAGTCCTACCCCTTGACTACGGAATCGGTGGCCGAAATTAACCTGTCCGAACGATTATTTAAATAAACATTGGTCCGCTACTCGCAGAGGGCTCAAACGTTTGTTTGTAAACAAATCGCGAGCTTCGCATTATTTCAGCTAAATTAAGTAGCGAGTAAGATAATTTTCGAGAGTGCTCTACCAAAGAGGGGAGCTTTATAAAATATATTTTAGTCATCGACATACAGACCTGTTTCGTTGTTTCACAACTCATCAGTGCCGCTAGAATAACACCTCTCCCAAGCCGAGGATCGAACCTAGAACCGTCGTGATGACCGTCGGCAGTCCTACCCATTGACTACGGAATCGGTGGCCGAAATTAACCTGTCCGAACGATTATTTAAATAAACATCGGTCCGCTACTCGTAGAGGGCTCAAACGTTATGTAGATGCATATATATATATATATATATATATATATATATATATATATATATTACACGCATGGTGTTCATTTGGAGTTTGTTAAATCCTTTACCTATCTGGGAAGTAAGGAGAATTCGTCAGCACCACTTGATGATGAGATATTGAGCAGAACTTCAAAAGGGAATGATGCCTTCGGCAAACTATGGCCAAGAGTATGGAATGAAAGAGGTTTTACTCTAAAGACCAAAATCTCAGTTTATCGGGAAGTGATTGTTTCGATTCTCCTGTTTGTGATTGGAAGCCTTGACCCCATACTCTAGGCAGATTGAGCAACTCTACGCTATACGTTGATTAAGATGGAAAGACAAGGCCCCTAACTCGGTATTTTTGTTAGGTGCGACATTTGAAGTATTGAGGCCTTCCTAATGAAGTTCCAGCTTCGGTAGGCTTGTCACCTTATTCGCATGGATAAACACCGTCTTCCTAAGCAACTAGCATACAGTAAACTTAAAGAGGGTAATCAAAATGTGGGTCGTTCATTTCAATGATACAGCGATAAGCTGAAAGACAATCTTAAGCACGCAGGCATGGACCAAAAACACTTTTAAGAAGATGCTGCGCATAGAAAATTGTGGAGGACAAAATGTTTTGCAGCCATTAACATATACATTGCAACACGGTTGTCGAATCAAACAAATTTTCATAGCGCAAGAGGCGGAACAGCACCTTTCTAGCCGGAATCCTGTGAGTTGTGCGACTTGGTTTCTTGGAGCAGTGCTGGCCCCGTGTCTCACATGCGGCACAAGCATTGAAGACAGAGTGAAACAGAGCGCAATTTGGCATTCATGCGTCGAACACGACGGGAGAGTCCATTATACACGCACACACATACACCTATATATATATATATATATATATATATATATATATATATATATATATATATAAAATGGGTTAAGCAATATCAATGTAACATTATTTTATGTTTGAGATGTAGTAGTTAATTTGAAGTTTTTCCAAGGGTGGAGGTTTGTAAGTGTTTATTATTCATTGACATGCACAATTTTCATTACTCCTTTATTGTTCTTTTATTGGGCGTGTCCAGGGAGACCACTGACCTGGCAATCTCTTTCTGCTAATGTTTTTTTTCTTTTCCTTTAGGGTGGGGTAGCGTATGTGTGTGTTTGTGTGTGTGTGTTTGTGTGCGCGCGCGTGTGTTTGTGTGTGTTTGCTTTTGTTGGTTTGGGAATGTGTATATTGTTTTATAGTATTTTGGGGTTATTTGCTTTACAACGCACACTCGCACACACGCGGGCACACACACAAACACCCACACACAAACACACCCCACACACACACGCTACCCCACACTAAAGGAAACGAAAAAAAAACATTAGCAGAAAGAGATAGCCAGGTCAGCGGTCTCCATCGACAGGATAACTAAAAGAGCAATAAAAGAGTCATAAAAATTGAGCATGCCAATGAATATTAAACACTTACACATCTATACCATTGGAAAAAACTTCAAATTAACTATGAAAATCGCCATTTTTACATATCCAACACATTTGAAAACAATTTCTGAGGAGCACGCATCACAGAACGTGTGAAACGCGCGTAAAAACAATTTCCATGACTTAAAAACATTATTACAATGATCCAAACATGAAAAGTTAAGACACGGAATAATAAAATAATGTTAAAAACACATTGTTGGTTACTACTCCCTTCTTTTAATATATATGTATATATATATATATATATATATATATATATATATATATATATATATATATATATATATTAGCGGGGGATACCCGGCGTTGCCCGAGTGCTTAGAGGTATGTGTGTGGTCGGGCGCGATTGGAGGGTTTAAATGAAAAGCTATAAATAAGCGAAGTAAGAAAAGAAAACAGAAAAAAAAAAACGAACGTAAAAATTATCTGAAAAATAAAGCG